>NC_089567.1:1247519-1559399 GCF_040115645.1 Euwallacea fornicatus | reverse complement strand
AACACGAACCCGTCCCAAAAAAAAGCCAAAGCTGTTCCATCAGCCGGAAAGATTATGGCAGGTCTATTTTGGGGCTTCAAAGAGATTTATTTATTGACTATCTTTCAAAGGAAAAAACCGTAAACGAAATACGTTTTTTAAACCCCCTAAAAGAATTACATCGAAGGATTCTGGAGAAACGCCCTGGCTTGGCTAAAAAGGAGTTCCTGTATCATCAGGATAACGCACTATAAAACTGAACAGTTGAGTTTTAAATTACTCCCGCATACACCCTATTCACCGGATTTGGCTCCTTTTGATTTCAGTTCGCTCCCAAAATAAAAAAAAAAGCCTGATTGATAAGAAATTTGGGCCACATACCGAAGTGATATCCGCAACAAAGGCGTATTTTGAAGAGTTGGACAAATCTTATTATAGCAATGACATAAAAGCCTCGGAGCATCGTGGGGCTAAGTGCATTGAATTTCAGGGAGACTATGTGGAAATGATAATATCTCCAATTTTAAATTGTTTTATTCTCGAAGTCGGAATCGTTCCTCCTTGCAGGCTAACCAAATTTTTCCTATTAGTCATAATTTTTTAGATATGGGGTAAACTTACTTTTTTTTTTTTAATTTAAAGCATAGCAAGTTATGAGTTATCGAAAGATGTATTTTATCAAATTTCAAAATGACGCTAATATTGGCCAAGAAAAATGTCATATTTTTTTTAATAAATATTGTAAAGTTTGTGGTTTTGAATAATTTTTATTTTTTATACTTTTTTTTTCATGAGCACACGTTACTCTATATTGGTGATACATTACAAAGTATGTAATTTATTTATTAAATATTCGGCGATAATATATTGAAATTCAACACTACCACTCTTATTATTTTGACCACAACTGAATATTTTTTTATTGAATACCTTATACTTTGCTATGGACATTAATTCTGCTTCTAACCATAAGTATTTTTTGTGATTACAAAGTCTTTAAAAAATCCGTTTTTCTGTTAATTTAATTTAAAGTAAAAATTGGTGGAGAAATAAGTTTTTTTAAATTGTCAATAAATTCACGAAGTAATAATTAAATTGATTAAAAACTTGTCCGGTGAAAAGCAAAGGGTCATTCTACTGGAGAATATTTTTACTGGTCATAGGAATGATAGGTGCGGTTCCACACAAATGGGGCAGGACTGGAATATGTTCAAACTACCATTTCGTTTTAATTCCGTTATCGCAAAGCAGAATTAGGAAAAGTCACGTTTGATACTCATTAGTAAATGTTATTTAATTCGTGTAATATTACTAGTTAGTTTGTAAAATGTCATACGGTGCGGCAACTTTAACTGGAGTGAATTCAATATTTACATGGTATTTGATTTTTAACAAAGTTGCTTAAAGACGTCTATTCTTATTTTATCCGTTACATTCTTGGCAGTATACTGATGCTATAAATGTCAACCCCTTAGCTAGGGTGACAGTTACTCTTAAAAGTTTAAATGGAAAAGGGGTTCAAGTAATAATTTTAAGTAATAAATTTTAAAGATCTTTTCAATCTGACTTTATCTGACATATTACTTTTTGTTGTAGAGCAAAATAATACTAAAAATATAGAAAATTTTAAACAATCAAATTATTATATGCTTTAACTTATTTACTGCTCAAAACGTTCACCGTTGACTCTTTGGCACTGCCCTAAACGGTGATAAACTCGTCTCTCATATTTTCCGAAGTATTTAGAGAGATTTGTCTAATTTATTTACTTATAAGTTCTTTGAGTTCGTCGATATCACGTGGTTTCGTATTGTAAACCTTCGATTTCAGGTAGTCTCACAAAAAGAAATCGAAAGGAGTAAGATCGGGAGATCTCGGCGGTCATTCTATTGAGCTTGTTCTTTGTATCGATCCATTTGGAAAAGTTTCATCTAAGTATAAGCGAACGTTACGAACAAAATGTGCTGGTACTTCTTCTTGTTGTAACCAAATTCGTTCGTCCGGTATGTCTGGATATACTTCGCTAGGAAACAAATTAGATAATGTAGTATGGAACTGGTTCATCTTAAAGAAATTCTAAATTTTGTTGGCCATTGAAATTTTCATAGAAAAATATTGGTTCTAATATTCGGTTCCTTATCATACCCGCCCAAACATTTGTTTTTGCAGGGTATTGCCTGTGACCTTCTCTCATCCAATGAGGATTCACTGCAGATCAATATCGACAATTTTGTTTATTGACATGGCCATTTTATGTAAAAGTTACATCATCAGTAAACAAAATCCATTCAATAAATATTTCAAAATGCTGAACAACATTCATACTCCTTTCGCAATATTCAGTTCATCGATCTCCATCATCCTTAAGTAGTTCTTGATGTATTTGCATTTTATAAGACCGAATATTTGCACTTTTCAATATTTTCAAAACGGATATATTACTAATTAAATTTTTATGAGTTCCCTGTTAGGCTAGTGTGATTAGGTTTTCTTCTAATGCCAAGAGCACCTTAATTTTTGCATCCTCATCAATTTTTTCTAATCTGCTCTTTGGGATATTTCTCACATGACCATGATGTCTTCATTTTTTTGTATTTTACTTATGATCCCTTGATTCATGGGTGGCAAATCGGGATATTTTTGTCGAAATAATCGAACAACCTCATGTTGTGTTCGGACTCTGCCACCGTCTCCAATTATTATTAAAATTTCTATTTTATAAAATTCAGTTAAGTAAGGCAGTATTCGTAATTTTATAACTTACGTGACGTACTTCTTATTTATATTAAACGAAATGATCAAAATTTTCTGTTGAAGGAACACTCAGATTATTGTGGTATTTCAGAAATATTTCGTAAAAAAATTACAAGTAAATGAACAACATTTAAGTATGAAAATAAATTATTTTTGGTGTTCTTTTGCTCAATGATGACAACAATATGTCATATAGAAAAAGTTAGGTTGAAAAGCTGTTTAAAAATTATGTATCACTTGAACCCCTTTTCTATTAAGCTTTTAAGGGTAACTATCACCCTACCCAAGGGGCTGACATTTGTAGCATCAGAATATTACCAAAAAAAAAAAAAAATCGAGTAAAATAACAATTGACTTATCTACGCAATTTTGCAAGAAGTCAAATATCATGTCGACACCGAATTTATTCCAGTTAAAACAACCACACTGTATACTTCGTGTCACATTGCGAATCCCACTCGTTACTCAAAACTATAAATTTCCTAATGAGTTGCGTAATTAAATAATTAAATACAAAATTAATAGCCTTTATGAATGACGAATTATGAATTTATGTGTTTTTGTTTTGATTTATTAAGTTGTATTGAATCATATTTAATGTACTGCAAAGTGGATTTGGAACAAAACTAATCAAGAACATTTTCATTGAAATCCTTTCTGTTGCATCAATTTGCTTCCGGCATTAAATTAAATTTTCTATTCGTTTATAAACGCTTTCGTATAAATATTTGAACCAAACTGTAATACAGAGGTGTGAAAATCATAATGGCATAGGCGAAACTGGTCGGAAGATTGAACTTCAAAAAGTGCAATAAATGCAAGATGTCAAGCGTCAATATCTCGAATTTAGTCGATAAATGGAGAATGGAATATTCCACGAAATATCCTTCGAATTTCGAGTTTATGGAAAATATCCATATTACCACTGATATCGTCTAGATGTTCTGTAGTCTGCTCTCGTGAGACAATTTGAGAAATCAGATCTGCCACAGATGCCTTTTGTAATTCTACAGAACTTTTAGTAGGGCATTTATTAGACAAATCTCCTTCTATACGATAAGTGGTTCTATTCGATCTACGATCGCTGAAGGTATAAGGGTCCAAAAATATTATGGGTGATCATTAAAACCATCTAAACTCGATGCCCTTCGACTTCATGGCAGGAAGGAACCCGACGGAAGAGCCCGCCGTGCCCTATTGAAAATAGATAGAAGAGAAGATAGAGAGAAGAAAATAGATAAGATGTGGCACGGAACCATTCTGCGATACGAAAAACGATTTGGTGCACAGACAGATCTGAAAAGGTCAATAACGCTGATTGCAGAATGCTTCGGCAATCGTATATCGTCTATATAAAAAAATCCTTCATCTGATCTATCCAATGCAAATTGTTGATGTGTTTAATCTATCCTACAACATCACTATTGATAAGTGTTAGTGACTTAGAAAATCGATATTTGTAGAGAACCTGACTAAATCAAAAAGAGATACTGCTGCTGAAATCGATTTTAACAGGTTTAAGTGGATTTTTGACTAGTTTTTATCAAGTACGAAAGCTGGTATATATTTAATAAATTATGGATAAGAGCTTTTTATACAAACCGGCATTGCAGCAAATGTATTAAAATTTGTCCTGTAAAATGGTAAATAGACCAGCAGGCCGCGGGTTGTGGTTTTGTGGATACCATGTCCATTAGTACATTAAGCGAAACACCGAGGGTCAATAAATCAAAGTACTAGCAATTTTGTCTCAGAGATCATTTCCATGAAAAACAAGAAGCTAATCAATGATGTATCCTTAATTCATCATTTCTACAGAAATGTATTCTCATGCTAAGGATATCTAGATTTTGATTTCTTCGCTAGAAACTGCCGAAAAATCAATGTCCTGGAAGCTTTGCGAGTAGGTCAATTTCTACAGAACTGGAAAAAATTGCATAATTGACTCGAGCTTCTTTTTCGATACAAAGTTTTCTCGGATAAAGTTGCCAGTACTTTGATCAACAGGCATAAATTTTTGGATGAGGATCAAAAAGAGTTTATATGGGCAAATAAAGAAAAAAACATGTGGAAAGAAAATATATCCTATTTTCAGGACAAGATAGCCGAGACACAGCTGGCACCACCTCTCAACTAACTTGGAACAAATATTTTACATGAACTTATCGTACCCAAAAACCCTCACAGGAGTAATTTCATGCTGCTTATAAACTCTAAAATTTATTCTCAGATCACATAAAATAAAATACTAAAACATTTTATAGAATGAAAACAAGAAACTTTTTTACAAAGCTTTTAACTGAATCGTTCTACTGTTTTATTCTCTAGTACGTTATGTTCATTTGGACCAACATTTCTAAAACACCCTGTATATTCGCGAGTGAGCTGCATAAACAGGGTATCCCGAAAATGCATGTCAAAAATGGTATCATGAGATTTTTTAGGTAAATACATTAAGATTTGGTTCAAAGATTATTTTTTAAAAAATTCTCATTTAGATGCTATTGTCAGTCAAAATTGTTGAAAAAAAACTGGTTTTTGCTATATCTAGAGAATGCTTAAACGGATTTAAATAAAATCCATTGCGCGTTTATTAACTGGTACTGAAATTATTTTCATGTAGCATTCATGTCTGTTCGCAATGTGCAAGTCGTAAGTTCTTAGCCATCTTCGTGCAAAAAAGACCACAACTTTTCACTGGGTAGCTGCAACGTATTGATTTTTTTCCTAATGATAAACGAACCCTTTCTCCAATTTTTCTATTTCTTGAAAATTTTTCATAAGATGAACACTTCACGTGGAAAAAAATTATTTTGTTTTCTCATACAGAACACCAGTTTGCCATCACGTCGATAGTTAACGATACTTACTGCTATGAACGCTGATGTCACTTATGGAAAATGTCATAAAAATGTATCAATTTTTTTTGTATTTTCTTGCGTTGTGTTTTTTTAAAGTCAATTATGGTAATATCTAATGAAGATATGACCGATATGGTTAAAATTATGGGTTTTTATAAAGATAATCTGACAGTTGTTTGGTTTTAGTTGACTGGCAGGCCAGATCTTTTGATCTGCAGTAACGACTGAACTCACAAAAAAATTTAAAAAAATGTTTTAATGATTCACGAAAAACTCATAATTGTAACCATATCGGTCATTTCTTCATTACAGAACGCCAATAATGATATAAAAAAAAATTTAAAAAATTGGATCAATTTTTATGATATTTTCCATAGGTGGCACCGGTCCTCACATCGATAATTATGGATAATTATCGCAGTGACGGCAATTTGGTGTTCTGTATGATAAAAGAAAATCATTTTTTTCGGCACGAAATGTTAACCGTACGAGAAATTTCCAAGAATTAGCACAATTGGAAAAATGGCTAATGTATCATCATAAAAAAAAACCAATACGATGCGAGCACCCAGTAAAAAGTTCTGGTCCCTTTTGCATAAAGCAAATTAAGAACTTACTACTTGCATATTGCGAGTATACAGGAATCTTCATGAAAGTAATGCCTCTACTAACGAATAAATGCATAATGGGTTTTATTCAAATCAATCGAAGCATTTTCCAGATATCGCAAAAAAAATGTTTTTTTCAAGAGCTTTGACTCTAAATAGTCGAAACGAGGCACTTTTTAAAGATAATTTTTGATACAAATTTTAATGTATCGGCCCAAATAATATCACGATACCGTTTCTGACGTGTGTTTTTTCGGAGCGCCCTGTATAAACATTTCCCCTTTTCGCTTGGCTAGAAGGTCTGAAGTCCAGTTCTCTGGGACATGTGTGGTCAATGGAAATAATCTCAACCGGAAGCAAACAAATTGCATCATTCAGTTGAAAATCGATCCGGCTTTCGGCATGAATACCGCCACGTTTTAGCAGCCGGGCATTATGTGGTCCGCCCAATTAGCATTTCCATTTTGACAAATACACTGACCGTGACTCGTTCCCAGAGACCATTTGCGTGTTGGATGAATCCGCGAATGAGAAGACTTATTAGGCTGTATACCGCTGCACATTTCGCCCTTTTAAAATTAATAACAACTCACATTTCTAATATAGTTCCTTTGCTAACAAGTACGGGAAGTAATGCTTTACAGCCCCTGCATTGGTAGTGTCAATGCGAAAGGATTTTATCAGCACTCAAATTCAGACAGGCCGGTAGTTATTATATTAGTCTTGGTTCGCCCTATTCGGGGGGCATAGTGACAGTAAAAAATTAAACATGGATATTCTCGGGGATCCAAAAGAAAGCCCATACACGTTATTTGTGCGTGTCGCTTGATACTTCGGGAGGCAACCCAGATATTGGCGGGGTCTCCATTAATCGATCTTCATGTCAGCACTCAATCCCCCCCTCTTCCTTTCTTTTCCTTGAAAGGGGTGACACTAGGGAAGAGACCATCCAGAACTGGGAAACTCGATAGACGCGACTAACATAGCAGGAACAACGGATCAAGTGATTGATCCTCAGCCTAAACCTTTGGATTGCGGGCAAATATATACATCGAAACTTCTATCTAAGTCAAGTGCTACACATACAGGATGGGGAAAGTGGGCCCGCGGGAACTGCGGAATCCTCCATACCACAAAACGATGCATTTTTCAATGCCTGTTGTTCGAAGAGCAGCGAAATGTATTAAAAGAACGCCTGGACAACTTACCTCCAGCATCCCTCATCAACTGGACAAATGCGAAACAAGGTGAGACCGGTGTAGCACTGCCATTTCTACGATAGTCAAGGAAAAGGAAAGCATGGAGTGTGCCACTCAAGAGGGGCAATAACCCCCGGTCTTGAGATGACCTTATATGTGTAAGGAAACTGCAACGTGTCCACTCGCGAAAAAGGACCAAAGCAATTGACAACCGAAACACCGAGCCTCTTAACACTGCCGTTTTATCCCCTAGTGACAATGGCAGGTCGTTGCATGATGCAAGATAAAGAAATATGAGGTTTTTAGTGGAAAGTTCCCCGGCGAATCCCTCCAGGTCGGGTGTCCTCAGTAGATTTGTGTCGAGGTTAATTCAGGTTAACTTTAAGGTAAAGAAGCGTAAAATCAAAGCAAGTGCGCGTGTTCAATAAATATGAATCGTAGCTTGGGCTCTTGTTCAGTAAGCATGGATAACACGTTCCCTATGCTTCAGCAAGAGGTCAACCGCCAACACATAAGAGGAAACTAAACGTTAACGAATACCATATGGAGTAAATCGGGACAATACCAATCACTTACCTCGAATCAAACTTTTGGAATGAGATGATTCGTGCCAGAAAAATTGTTGTTCTTCGAAAATTGAGAATATTAACAGATTTTAAATGATCTCAAATATTTTAATTTACGTTTTAGTATTTATTTTTGTTTCTCTATCTTTTTTCCGAGATTCTGAGCAGATTTACTATCGAAACGTTAGCAATGGTATTCGTCCGAACCCTTAGCAGAGGGTAAATATTATCATCACCTAGTTTTAGCTCAGAATAGTGTGGTCCTCCATTTTTCCAAGGATCTCTACCGGTTTGTGAGTCGTTATTTCCCAAAAATATAAGAAGGAATGAACAATTCTCTTGAAACGTATAAAACATATTTAAGTATGAAGGAGAGTCCTATGAAAACCATAAAAACGATATTAAACTTAATTTATCGAAAAAATGTCAAAATAAAAAGGCTATTTGACAATGTAGTCTCCTGGCATTCAATACACCTCCTTCATAGCTTTGGGAGTGCTTGAATATCCGTAGAAAAAAATTCTTTGGCAGTGTGTACCGCCAATCATGCTCCGCCTGAATTACTTCATCTTTAGTTTCAAATTTCTTCCCACTTAAAGTTTCCATATGAGCAAATACATGACAATCTCTAGGAGTGAGATCAAGCGGATGTGGGGGATGTGGTTGATATTAAAATTTCAAATTTTTGATCATTTCCTTCGTTGTGCAAGTAGTATGCGACATATCACTTGCACAACGACGACGGCATTATCATATTGCAAAAGAACGCCACTATTCGAGGATCCTCGCCTTTCGGTCCTGATAACAGGTTTAGAATACTTCTTCAGAAGTTCTGAGTATGTAACACAATTGCTTGTACTTCCATAAGGGAGGTAGTCTTCCAAATTACGTCTTTAGCATCTCCAAACAGGATCAATCTAATCCCTTCTGCCGAGCTGGATGCGAATATTTTCCATCCCATTCTTAATTTTTCCAAGCCATTCTTTGCTTCCGCGTTTGAGTTTGGTTTCATGATAATGGACTCATCTCTAGTGGCAATCCTTATCGACAAGCCAACCCCTTCTGTTTCATAACGACGCAAGAATTCCTCAGAAGCCTCAACGCGTTGTTGTTTCAATTCCGGGATCAAATGCTTTAAAAATAATTAAAACTATATATACAGGGTGTCCCAGAATGAAGGGGTCGAAACTTAACCACATATTCCTTGGTGTAAAATATATCGATTCATGGTGATATACGAAATTGTCTCCTTTTGGAGAAACAAGCTCTTAAAGTCTCATTTTTTTTTAATTTTGCAGATGATAAGTCGAAAATGGCTAGATGGATTGCTACGAAATTTGGTGTATAATCTTTCTGGTTCTCGGGGCACATTTGACGGGACTTATTATGGTAAAACCACTAGGGGTAGTGGTCAATTGCTCCAAGTTGGCTTTTTTTTATGAAATTCCCGGTCAGTTACGCAACTTTTTTTTATCTCTTATTGAATTTTGATTTGGAGCACCCATTAGACGAAAACAAATTAAAATTGTTGATAATTTAAGGTTAAGCGTTGACCCCATCATTCTGAGATACCCTGTATATATATTTCCTCCAATTTATAATATGCAATTCTGCACATGATTTTTTTAGCGCTTTTTCGGTTTTGTTTTTATTTTACAGTTAAAATTAGCGATTCGTATAATGGCTGTTACTGTGGTTACAATTATGAAGGCAATAAATATTCACATAAAATCCCATTTCTTTATATTTCCCGATAACATAATAAATAACTTGAAGAGATGTTATTTAGACATTGCTCTATTCCATGAAATGTGATAAGGCTCATTCTATGTGACCCTGTAAATTATAAATAAGCGCGAAGTGTCGTTGGACTTCGAACATTGCGGCGAGTTGTTGTATATCATGGATTTAAGGGCTATTCGTGTGGTGGCTACTAAAAATTCTTTGTCTGCTCACCCTGTCGCATAATGTCGTGATATATTGGACAACTTTATACAGTCTGTTCATTTCAAATCTTACAACCTTAAATATAGCAAAACCCGAAATACGTATGAAAGCACTGAGTAAGGTGGTCTTCCAGATTCCGAGGGGGCACACTTTTGACATTATTTCCGTAAATCTAATAGTCACCCCTGACCATCCCCTACCACCACTTGACAATTTCAAATGACACTCCCCACAGACTTGCACCTCATATTAAAGGTAATTAAAAATCCAATATATCCGTGCGTTAAGTAACTTGATTTGTCAAAGCATTTTCTAAAAATGAAGGAAAAACTTATTCCATGATTTCAGACACTTGCAATAAATTTTGGAATTTCTCAAATTTTTTGGTATTCCTTTCTGTGACAAGCGAGTCAACAAGTAAATACGTAAAAGTGTTTCATAAGGTGGGACACATTCTATTCATCATTTTTGGACAGAAACTCATTTCGCAAAGATTTTGTCGTTTAGCATTTGTTAAATGTATGGTGCGAATAAGCAATTCCGCCAGCAGACCGCTAGGATTTTCAACGAGACATATTCTCACAAAAATATTTCTCATGTCTACGTGAAACAACTTCTAGACAAATTTACAACGACAGGGTCAGCAGCCAATTTAAAGCGAAATCAAACGAGAGTATTGAATGAGGGTGTAGCTCCGCAAGAAAATCACAATGGCGGTTATCCACTCTACGAAAATATTTTGCACTTTCAACACTACGTGACACCGCCATTTTATGTCGTGCCGATGCGGCAATGGTCGATTTTCAAGTAAATAGATTGATAGGACAGGAACAACTGAATGGCCTCCAAGCTCTCCTGATTTATCGCCTTTTGATTTTTTACTTTGGGATCATATTATATCAGTTCTTTATGAATTAGATCCTGCAGATCTTGGTGAAATGAAAAATCGCATAATCGCAGAATGTCGTCCCATTACTGGAGACACGTTTCAAAGAATCCGATAGGAATTCGAAAGTAAATTGTGTTTGTGTTTAGCATAAAATGGAAATCTTTGTGAGCAGCTAATGACTTAAATATGACAAAATTGCAAGTGTAAAAAGATTAGTCCTACACATATGCTGCGGGTAAGTTGATGTGTTTAGCCCTATTATAAATATCATTATATTGGCTTTTCTTTCGTTTTTCGGAATTTTTGGAAGACGCTTTGATAAATCGAGTTTCTTAATGCACCGACTTTTTGTACTCTTAACTACCTTTAACATGAGATGCAACGTGGTGGGGGGTGCTACTTAAAGTTTTCCAGAGGGGATGGCGGGATAGCAAGGGATGATTCTTAGATTTACTCCGATAATATGAAAAGTGCTTCCCTTCACAACCTGGAAGACTACCTTACTCAGTACTTCCATACGTATTTCCGTTTTTACAATATTTGAGGTGGTAAGTCTTCAAAGGAACACACTGTACAGTTTTACGCGCTTTATGATACCAAAATGGACAAACAAGCGATATAACGAATAGAACCAATTGAATTGGAAGATGAAACTGAGGCGCTGTTGGAAGGGAAAATATCAATTCTAATCCGGTTAACAACCAGACTCACAGGGCAAAAAATCGCCTCTCCACGGCTTACTCAAATATTAATAGGATGAATATCGAAGTTTCGGTACTTTTCGAGAGTATTCTAATATCCGTAAACGCCGGAGAATTTTTCTATTAAAGTTTCAGAAACTTTTTAATCAAAAAGGAATGGCTGCCAAGTTGATACTTCTCACGAAATTGTAATGAGGTAACAGTTTATGCCCTCTTTTCACTTTCTGGGTTAGAGTTTTAGACCTATCAAAATTGGCAATGCAAAGCTTCCGATGAGCGATGCATAATTTTGGAACGTTCCTAAAATCCACAAAAATAACACACTCTTCAGATCCATTGTTAAGACGCCATTTTCAGAGTTCTAAAGACGGTGGTAGATTTGTTACCGCGACGTTAACGAAGGTATTTGTCCGAGACCTTTTTTATATGAAAATTGTGTGCGCTTCAAGCTTTTCAACAACCCCAAGTTGTCTGTGAGGCGTTTTCCTCAAAAATAAAAACTATGCAGTGGTTGGACAAAACTATTCGTTCCTACCCTTAGCCGGCGGACATAATACATTCTACAATGGAAGCTCGCCTCCTCGGACCCTTCCTCAATCCATTTTTGGATTTATTCAATGGAAAACACTTAATTCAGGTTTACGTCTGAAGTGTCTAAGGATATTATTTCGAATAAGCGAGCAAAAAGCGGGGTATCGTTGAGACTGTTACAGACGTAGCTTTAAGCTCGTTATATACGACTTGTCACCAAGCTCCAACGACTCAAATACTTAGAGCTTAGTTCTAATTTACTTGGCACCGGAAGAGGTGCAAAAATATTGCAATACTCCCACCCTTCGTCAATCTAACTTAGTCTAATCCCGCAATGGCCAAATATTTGGCAATTTTGAGAGAGCTTAAGCTCGTAGGTTGCAACTTCAGCCATTAGTTCAGCCGCTTAACCGATTTAAGAGCCACAATTACCCCTATACAGGCTGTTTGTTTCAATTGGCCTCTAAAGCCCGAGCCTTAAAACAGGACCATCGGGAAATTAATCCTTTTCTAAATAGAAAAGGTCCGTATAATTCTTCGGAATGGCTTTTATAGGTTGAATATAATATGTCCTGCAGAAGTAAATTTACTAGTCGAGCAATTTTCAGCGTCCAGTCTCGTCCAAAACGTTCCCAAGAGCATAACAGCGCTTTAATGTATTATTCTGGTAAAATTCGCAAACACGGTCTCGGGTTGTTGGTGTTAGTCCAGGCTTTAAATTCGTTACATACGACTTTCCGAGATCTCCGAGAATCTCCAGTTAATTTACAATTGGGGCGTTATTTTCCGGCCCGCTTGTTACACATGTAAGTTTAGGATTATGCTAGTTAACCCACCAAATTTCTGTTTATATAGTTGCATAGTAAATGGTAGAATGACTTGATGCTGTTGTAGCTGAAAATTACGTTCCAGTCAAATATGGCGCTTATACAGTGTTCCAAGCTCGAAGTATTTTTCATTTTACAAGGCCGAAGATGAGTTGAATTTTTAAGCCGAGATTTGTGAATCAAGTTGTGACCACTGTGTATTCCCTGACGTCACTCCGTTTTACTCTAACGACTAAGGCCTCGTCATTGCACTACGCAGATTTTCCTGAGAAATTCTTTGGGGGACTACTTTAAATTATAGAAATTCCACTAATATCAATCATTATCATAGGAGATTAGAGCCCCGTGTTCGGATACGTTCCACACTGCATCAGTGAACACGGAATCCCTAACAGCGACGGTCTGGCCGGGGATTCTGTGACCACTGAGGCAATGCAAAAAGTATTTCAACGTGAAATTGTAATCTCATATGATCACCTTTAGATTATCATAAGAGATTACAATTCCATTTGGAGATATCTTCCACGTTGCATCGGTGAACACAAATAGTAACGGCGTGGCCGGCATTGCAAAATTGTAATGGAAAAGCAGTTTTAGCTTTCATCTATACCTCACCATATGCATTTTTTGGAAATAACTGAAAAACTAAATGTAGTTCTGTACTTCTGTTTACATCGTGAAAGCCTCCCTTGAAACTTTTCTCCCATTTAACCAAGCCTGCATCTCAGTTCCATATCAAATGTACCACCCAGTATTAACAATAATAATAATAATAATTAAGTCTTTTAGATTTGGCAAAATGATGATTCACAATACAGTATCAAATGATCAGTTTCAGGAAAAAGGAAAGAACGCCAATGATTTTTTTTTTTCAATCGTTTATAAACACAATGACATTAGTAGTACAAAATCTTTATTCACTTAAGAAAGAGCTATCGGCCTCATTGGCCCTTCTGCCCGTGACTAACCTTTTAGCTTTCTTCTCTACAATTCAATCAAATATATACAAAAACGGGAAGAAGAAAAGAAAAAGAAAAAACAATTTTTGAAAATATTCCAACAATGTTGTTTAGGCTAGAGGCTTTTAGTCACTGTCTCACAGAATCGACTGCTTCACAAGACACCCGAAGAGGTATCTCCATTTTTGCTGGTGTGAGTTGTTGCGATTCGAAGGACCAGACGCTGATGGGTCAGTTGATGCAAATGGGGTTCAAGGGTTCGGGAAAGACAAACTCCGTAGCACGAATTAAGGAATTTACTTCACACTACAGATATCACTCTAATTTACACTACGGATCTATGACTTTATATACACTTCAAATTTACAGAGTCGGTACTGGGTTGCCCGAGATCTGAGAAAGTTCACGTATAAAGCTTGAGGGATGACTTACAAAAGAGTTACTGAGCAGAGATTTGAGCTAATGTTGTGAGAGAGGTTTGAGATAGAGATCCGCGTTCGGGGATCGAGAAGTGTTCGAGAAACGGGAGATAGAGAGAGAGAAAGAGAGATAGATAGAGAGAAAGAGAGAAAGAGAGAAAGAGAGAAAGAGAGAAAGAGAGAACGAGAGAAAGAGAGATAGAGAGAAAGAGAGATAGTTTGCGAGCACTGTTTTAGAGATAATGTGATGAGAGAGATTTGGGATAGAGTTCCGTGTTCAGGGATCGAGAAGTGTCCGAGAAACGGGAGAGAGAGAGAGAGTTATGTTGGGTTTTTTCCCAACAAATGTAGTGGAAGGGAAGAGAAAGCAGGATGGTGTTCTTTGTCTTGTTGGGTAAAGGGGGTTGAGCATAGTCCAATTGTAGTGATTGTCTTTCTATTTGGTTTGTAGTTGTAGTGATCTTTCCGTTATTGTAGTCATTAGTGTCCGTTCATATAAATGTGCCTTGGATGGATTGTGGAGGGGGTTCTCGGGGTGTTTTATCTTGGTGATTAGTCTCAGTGCGATGTGTTCTGTAGTTTGTTTCTGTTGTCTTGTACTCTGTGCAGCATTTGCTCTTAATACATGTGTATAGTCCAGTAACGGTCTGCTATAGGTAGATTTGTAAATTTCGGTAGCCGTTTTGGTACTAATTCCTTTGTTTTTCCATGTCAGAGTTCTAAAGTGTTTTGGTTCTTCTAATGATTTCCGTTCTTGTATTTTGTACGTGTTTGGTAAATTTGAATTTATTATCATTTGTTCTCTCGAAGTATTTTACCTCTAGATTCGGCTCCGTTTATGACCGTGTGTTACTATTATTGAGAAGTTGTCTTTTTCTGATGATTTGGTAGAAGTAGTTGATTTTTGATAGCCTTTGGTGTTAGTCTCCATCTGTAGAACCAAGTGATTGCCCTGTCTGTTAATGACTGCGATTTTTCCATCGCTTTGGTCGTGGTCTTGTAAATATGCCAATCTTGTTAAGTTGATTTTTATCTTGTAAATTATGGTTGTATATATTGTGGCAGTAAATATTGTAAAGAAATGGTGCGACGGGCGATCCTTTTGGGAGCCCTTGCTCAGGGGAGAAGGTAAAAGAAAGGGCATTCTTTATGCGCACCTCTAAGTGTCGATTTTCTATTAGGTCCCTTATAAGACGTACTAAGTACTTCAGTGTGTTAAGTTTGTATAGTTTGTATAATAGTCCTTTGTGCCAAACACTGTCGAATGCCTTATTTATGTCCATAAAGAGACGTGCTGTTTTATTATTTTCTAGGTGTGAAGTTGGTATGTTATTGGTCAGTATATAAAGTGGGTGTATTGTCGAGTGCAGAGGTTTAAAGCTGAATTGGTATGTGGTGTCCAACTAGATTTAGCACTTTCATTTTAAATGTATAATATTTTCAAATATTTTGCTTAGTACAGGAAGTAATGTTATAGGTCTGTAGTTATGTGTTTGCGTGTTGCCCAGTGCGTATTTGGGAATAGATGTGGTAATATTCTCGTTTTCCAGGTCTCTGATAATGCGCTTGTTTTGACGCAGTCGTTGAGTAGTTCCAGTATGAGTTTTCTCAGTACTTTGCTTTTAATGTTGTTTTTTTCTAGTGCTGTATTTTAAATGCACGCGAGTGTTTCGTCATATTCTCCATCAGTTATTAGTTGCTATGGGTAGTTCTTGTCGTTTGTAAAGTAGTTTTCGTAACAGTTGTTCATTGAAGTTCAGCTTTGATCGTCCAAGTTCGGATTTGTGGATATGGTAAATGCCCTTTGAAAGTGTTTGGCAAACGCGTCAGCGATGTCTTAGTCTGTACATAATTCTGTTCCGTTTTCGTTAATAGTGCTGCTAGTGACGTTTTTCTTGTACCGTGAGAGTTTTTTCATTTTCTCCCAGTGTGTCTTTCCTTGGTCCCGTTCAATTTCTTGGCAGACTTCTAGCCATTTGTCTTATTTGCATTGTATGTTGTATCAGTGTTTTGACGTTTCTGTTGAGTTCGTTCAATTTTTTTTAGTTCTTTGTCTTGCATGAGCGTGTACGTTCTGTATAATTCCCTTTTACGTTTGATCAGTCTTAGTGGAGAATGTTGGTAGAAGTGATTTTTTTTGGTAGATAAAAATTTGTCGGTTGTCTGTATCAGTTGGTGTTAAAGATTTTCGACAGAGCACATACCTGCATGCGTTTCGACATAGTCGTGTATGTGGAGCTTTAATTTGTAGATGTCTGTTTTATTAAGCTTTGGTTTTGACGTTACTTTTGTCGCGTCCTTAATTTGTGTTTGTCCGAGGTTTATATCAAACGTTATTGCTAAGTGGTCTGATTCAAGTTCATTTGTAAGCTTGACATTGTTTACAACATTTCTTAGGTGTGAAGCAATAGGTCAGGGGCCGAGTCCCGATTTCTAGACATCAAAAATGTGAGCGGGGGTATTGTGTTTTGTAAAATCTGAATTGTCCAGGAATCTATTTACTTGTATTGTGGTGTTTTTGCTTAAATTGAAGTGTTCCACGATAATCGCACATCTGTAGAGGTACGTTTTGATTATGATTTTCTGTTCTATGTTGGAGTGAGTACGAACGTAGGAATATGTGGATGAGGTCGTTTAAGAAGGGTATAGCAAAATGGAGGCAGTTATTTAAATGAAAGTTTAAAGCGTTTGAATTAGAGGGATTAGCCTTTTCTAGTTTAATTTTTGGATTAAGCAGGACCGTTGACCCCCCTCCCCCAGCCCCTCCTCCACCACCCTTCCGGTCATTATTGTTCGCGTAGTCATTTTTACAAATATGCAGCAGTCTGTATAGTTACGTTCTATATAGTTATATATCAAATGTTTTTTGTGCTTTGTTCCGTTGATGTTGGCACATATAAGTTTTAGGTTGAAAGTTTTATATTTGTTATTATCTGTTTAAATTGGTTTAACAGTTCTGTCGGGGATATTCTGTCGGGGAGAAACATACGACACATTAGTATGTACATATGATTACCGAAGAAATAAAAAATAATATTTACATGGAAATAACAATTTATTTTGTTGCTGAACTGTTAACAAAAAATGCCTTCAGTGAGACAGTGTCGAAATTACAAAGAAACAACAATATCCCGAGGCCAGTATTAGTACCCTTTATGAAGACTTTCCCAAATAGCATTTTCCAACAGGATAATGCAAGGCCGCATACTCTGAACATTATTCGAAGGTACCTGTACCAACCAAAATTGGAAATGCTGCCTTGGCCTGCACACTCACCGGACCTATCGTCCATCGAAGATCTTTGGGACATGATGAGTCGCCATTTTTGAAATTTACCGAGGCCTCCAAATACTTTGGATGATCCTACGACACCATTTTGAGGTACCAGAGAAGGAAATACCTTAAGAGGATATTGATCATTTGTTCCAAAGTATGCCGCGAAGAGTATATGCTTGCATTGCTGTATGAGGCGATGCCACTCATTATTAACTTTCTAATTAATAAATTTTGTTTTTTTAACCGAAAATTTAATCATTTGATATTCTGTTATGAAGCATTATTTTGTCAAATTACAAGGCTTAATTATGATTATTACCGGATGATGTATTTAATATGAAACCGAGTATTAATTGGACATCATTATCTTGGACACACTGTATATGCGGTATCTCGACTAAAATATATGTTATTGGATATTTTGAATTGCTTCGTCAATACTTAAAAAAAAATTAACGATATATGGTTTCGCACTTTTGCGGGTAAACCATATGTGGAAACAAAAAGCGCCACATTATTCCGTGGAAAAGCTCTAACGAATGAAAAACTATGTTGCGGAAAATGATTAACTAGTTCTGTTAATAGTAATAAACTATTGAAACGGTAGCAAGTAAGAATCTGATTTTATTTTAAAGTGACAGAACGGTGTCCACTAATGACTAAGAGGGTTGTACGCACCGGATTCAGGCAGTTACGCCTCGTTTCTATGGTCGGTAATTCCCCGGGATACTGGAAATAAGTTACTTCTTAATTCAATATATTATTTACCAAATTGCCTATAATCTGCGAACTCTTCAGCGCAGAAATTTAATCAACCGTACGAAAGCAGGCCCACAGTAAAATATTCACCGTTGTAGACAGCTTCTCTCAAGAATAATAATCGACCCGGAAACCTGAACACAAAAATATAATTATTTTATTTTTCAATAAACTAAAGAATCCACTGGAACCTATTCTTCGCGTCGAGAAGTATGAGTTAAAAAAGAATTATTTAATTAATTTCAATTTCACAAATAAACATTCTAGAAAACACTGCAGACCATATTTTCGTTTTGCATGGAGAAGAAAGGCATCTAGAATTTTTTTTTAATTGTTAAATTTTAAAAATAGGTTGCTTACTCTATTGCTCAATGTTGGTAGAAAAAGACGGTGCACAACTAGTGTTAAAGCGACATTAGGGAAGTAGGTGTGTCTCTGACTGGAAATCCAAAAATCACATTTAATTGTGATTTGCTCTGAAGGAGAAGTACTCTGGTGTGGTGGCGCCATCTATGTGGTGTATTCGAACTTTATAGTATATATGGACCTTTCCATGGCCTCTGTTTAATTAATTAATTTCAGAGTTTGAAAACTTCGTTACAGAAGTCGCAGTGGACTATTTATAAAAAGGTCATTAATGCGATTTTGTTTGAAGTTGTCCATTAAAAATTTCCTCAATTGAGAATTCGTTTCAAGTAAAACTTATATTTTAAATTTACTTTCTAAATGGTGTGCCTGCAGAAATATCCGGGTCATCTCTGTTTCCATTTAAAGTTTAAATTATAAGGATTCAACGTGACGTCAGTAAGGAAAGGATAATTAGAATTGTCACTTGTCCATCTTCCCTGATACGAAAAATCCAGCATCACAATGAGATTTCAAAGAACGATTTGACGTAAATGATGTGTGAATGATTTATTGGCATTGCTGACAATAATTAAAGTTAAAGAAAAAGTTCACCATCTTCGGCCGGGTATAAACTAGCGAACACTTTTCAGAACTGTCGCTGTGCCAATTCAGTTGCAAAGGGATATTTCAGTCTTCTTTTAGAACTTTTGTTTAAGGTGTTAGTCGTAGGAAATAAAATAGTTTGCTATAAAAAGTGCTTTAGTAATGTCTTCTCTTCGTCAGTTTCCATGCCACGTACAGTTTCTAGGATAATCACGAAAAATAAAAAGCGAAATTTCGATTACTCAAAATGTATACATAAAAGACTTCCCTTATTTAATCTTTTTCACTAATTTTCCTAATTCAGCAGAACCCAGTGCATATCCAACTAAACTGGATTCCCTTTTGCCAATTTGTCTTTTTTGGGCATTCTGATTTCCATTTCAACATACCAAATAACATGAAGAGGGTCTGGTTTTTCAGCATTTGAAATCCCTTCTAAAGACACATTATTAATTATGTTTCATACCGTGCGTCCTCGGGTAGGTGAACCGACTTTTGTAAAGGATGACAAATTTTCGATTTAAATTTTCATTTTTTGCAGTTCGACCCTGCTTGGGTAAAAACTAATTTATAACATAATTTTACTTTTATAAAATCAAATGCATCGTGGAAATTTTCAAAAAACCCATTTTCCTGTAGAGAAAAGTGTCTTTTGTGTATCAAAGATGACATAATGTTATTAAGAAATATTGCTTTGAATCGGGACCTAAGACTTTCCATTAAAGGTTAAAGTCCTCGATCAACTTTGATTCTTCACATTTTGTTGATTTCTCAAATAAAAACAAATTACCATTTTTGTTTCATTAAGATTATAAACTATTATCATTAGACAAATTAAAAAATGTCTAATTTCATATTAAACTTAAAGCTCTACTAAATCTCCTCCTTAATTTACACATTTTTCAACGCGGTGTTGGAATTCTTTAAAAGCTATTTGTACATGTTCTCTAGGAATTAATAGAACTGACTGGTTTATCCTGTTTTTTAATATTTCTGTATCATTTGGAATGCACTCTTCATACACTATTTGTTTTATTCTTGCTCAAACAGCAAAACATCCACTATCGTAAGGACTGGGGATCTGTGCGACCAAGATGTTCAGCTTATTCTGTCAAATCATCTTTCACTAAATTGATCATTTAACAAAAAAAGTTATAATATCAGATTCTACATTTTTATTTTTTTATCTGATGATAATAGTTTATAATTTGAATGAAACAAAAATGAATTTTTTTTTTTAATACAACAAAATGCGAGGAATCAAAGTTAATGGAGGACTTTCAAATTTGGTGTATGGGCTCAGTTCCCGATCCTGAACAACTTTTCTTCATGATACTATGTCGTATTTCACAGGAAAAAGACACTTTACTCCACAAAAAATTAGGTTTTTTGAAAATTTACGAAACTTACTTGATTTTCTCAAAGTACAATTATGTTAGAAATTAACCTTTAACCAAGCAGGGTCCAAAAAATGAAAATTTAAATCGAAAATTTTCTACATTTTACAAGAGCCCGTTCACTTATCCGGGGACACACGGTACATTTACTGTCATAAATAGAATATTATGCACGACTGAAAAAGTATTTCCTTATGAATTCGCAACTTCCCTTCTTGTAATACACGACAAAAATATAAAAGTTGATTTTTTTAATGAAAACCAGTAGCTATTCCAACGTTGGTAAAAGGTTTAAAGGGCTGAAGTCAAATCAAACTCTTTCATTCTTCATTCATTTCAGTCAGAATAACTTCCTTTCATTCATGGTGAGGATTCACTTTCCAATTGAGTATATCTGCTTAATTAAGCAAATGAATGCACTAATTTAAGGCTCTCTAGGCAAAAACAGCGATCGATTACATTAAAGATCCGAACTGACTCAAATTACTATCAATGCACTTACTCAGACGATCAAGTTGTAAATCCGCACCTTTAGAAGTTGAAAATAAATTAAAACTTTCCCCCGAAATCGTTTACAATGCGGACTGCAGGAATTCGGAATTTCAGATATATGGAATCTGGATTTAGTTAAAACGTATGGATATCCCTTATCCTCTTATGTCTCACCCATTATTGGCTATTTATTAGGCTTTTCGGGATACATTCGGAAAGTTTAAATTGGTTTTACTTTCCTGGGTGATTGATGGGAGAAAAGGCAGTTAGGCTATCTCTAAACTGTTACATTCTCAAATTTGCACCTGAATTGAGCTCAGAGGCGTGCGTGCACATGCAAATTTTTTAATTTTTTCACACTTTTGTTACAGTTACTTACCTAATAATGGTTATGGCGACAACGGTTACGGCTACGGCAATGGTGGTTACGGTTCAAGCACCTACAGATCCAGATATCCTACTTCAAATGACTATGATTCTGGATATAAATACAGAAGTTACCTCTATGAACGACCTTCCTCGACGACGGTCGACCCTCCCAAAAATGCAGACAATGAGCCAAGTAATACCGCCAGTCCTCAACAGGGAAGTTCATCAGGTAGAATACAATAATAATTGCTAGATTTAAAAGGTATTAAATAATATTATCGCTGCATGGACACACCAGATTATGAATAAAGCCAAAAGCGGCAAATTTTCCTTTTCGCGCACACACCTACAGCCATTTTGACCCAGGCAGAAAAGAGCAACAGTTTAGTAGATATCCATTAAGTAATACCAAAATAACAGTTTTATATCAATCAAGGAACCAGCTCCTTATCTGCGGATCACATACTGCATAAACTGGGCTACAAAGGTCTCTGTTCTAGCACAATGTTTATCTGCCTCCAGCACGTTGATCGATCCCGTGAATTTCAATGTCGTAATCTTATTTATATTATTTTAGTAGTTGTTAATTTATATTAATAAAGTAGATTGTTGTCGTCTTGTGGTAGCTGTCCAATGGACTCATCATAATGTGTAAACCACGCTCATATTCGAAAACTGCCTTGAATAATTTTGATTAGGATTTAGATATATTTCTTCTGACGTGATATAGTTATTTTTCTAACGAGTGCGGAAAGAGGTAAAACTGCGGAATGTGCTACTTTTTCGCATTTGACTGTAGAAAAAATCCATTTCCGCAACACCCAGGAATAAGATTTTTTCCTACAAGCAAATTTTCATCACAGGCTAACACTGTCGGATAGACACGTGTCACGGCCACTTTCAAATAATCAATACTAAAGTATAACTGTCAACATCACTTGTGTGGAAAAGTCGCACCGGACTCTCTTTCCGCACTCAAATGCGTGCGAGAAAATGCATTATTTCGCACGGGAATAACAAATTAATATTATGTTCCAGGTTCTGCACTTATAAACGCTAAGGATTTTAGGCATAGTAACACACAATCTTCATTTTAGAAATATTTATTTATTAAAATTGGCCACATAGTGTGGGAGTTTCAATGATTATGAAAAAAGGCTTTAATTTCTAGTATCCGTGTTGATGTAAGTGAGCTTTGGCTTAAGTTAATTATCTAAAGGTTATCTACATCGTTGTGGCCAGTAAATAACAATTTTATAAATACAAAACAAAATAATTTTTCACAAGGACCGTTATATATACGGAATAATTTAAATGACTTTTTATATAACTTTTTCATCAAAGAACATTTTAAGTAAAAGTTACAAGTCTAATTTGTTGTAATTTTTTTGTGATCTTGAAGTTTTTTCTCGCCCCAGAAGGTTTCAGCAATGTTAATCTTTAGTTTTTCAAATATCTTCCTCTATTTTCGAATTGCTTTATGGAATTTACGCTTATTTATATCTACGGACACATCAAATTTCGTTGGAGTTAGATGAGAAGAATTTCGAGAAAAATATTGTTTTCCTTATTTTATTCACAAAAATTATATTCTTTCAGAAGAGCGAAATAACAATTTACTGCTTATAAGGATTATCGGTTATTTAATATTCAAGCATTCGCCCAAACTGTCTTCCGTCGTTGTCCAGACACAGTGGTAGTCTTTGCATGAGTGATCTTCTGACCTGAAATAGACATCTTGCTTGGCTGGTTGCATTACATGGACGCTACAAGTCCTCAAATTATCTACGATATTTCGCTGATCCTTATGAACTTCATCCTTTTAAATAATCTCAAAAGAAAAAGCCACACGGATTTAAATCAGGTAACCAAACTGGCCACTCTATTTCACCAAGTAAAAATAGAATAAAAGCTTTTTAAAAATTAAAAATTATTATTTCTGGAACACTATTTACTTTATTTTAAGAAATTACAGAAGATATCTTTATTATTTTGCTTTTATCATCGAATTTGATATTTTTGAATAGAATAAGGAAAATAATATTTTTCTCGAAAAATTTTTTTTCTAACCACAATAAAACTTGATACGTTTGTATACGACATGAAGTATAGATTTCATAAAACAAGTCGAAAATAGAGGGTGACATTTGAATAACTAAAGTTGGGCTTCGTTGGAATGTTAAGAAGAAAAAAGTTCACGGTTATTAAAAAGTGACAAAAAATTAGCTTTGCAACTTTTCCTTGAAATACTTTTTAATAGAAAAATTATTTAAAAAGTTATTGCCGGTATTCCGTATATATAAAGGATCTTGTATACATTATAGGAAACCAGGGAATAAATTCGGAAACAAATATTAAAATAAAGTACATGTTCACTCCCGAATGTTTCTCATTATTTTCCTTTAAACTTAACAACCTGAGATCCTAACACGAGCATCAAATTTAATGTTCTTTTCTATCATGTATCATGGAAAGCACTCTTAGCTTGGCGAGTTCTCAGAATCTTCAGAGACAAACTACCAACGTTACTTTCATTCCATTGTGCAGCATCATTGACCGATATTTTGTTAGTTCCCGTATGTTCAACTTGTACTCGAATGGTTAGTCAACTTTAAACCCGCCAGCTAAGGTCCGCCTTAACTACAGGTATTCGAGGTAAAATAATTATTTTAATGCTATATTATAGATAGCAATACGTAATCTGTGGATTTTAAGACCGGGTTGTAGAAAGGAATAACTTTAGGGTAAAATACAGTTACTTAAGTTCAAAAAAGAATTTAATGGAAGCTTTCCAGATTTTTGGACTTCTGAAAACTGTGCTTCGCTATGGCGTTTCCTATTCTGCTCATGCGTGCATCTCCTTCCCACGCGCTACCCCGGCGCGCTCGTCATTATTAAGCCAAATGAACTTCATTATCGTTGTGTGCATTTCCACTGTTGCAATTAATTCTGTACATTATTTATTTCCCATACAAATCAAGCCATTTCAAATTAAATTTCTAGCTTGTGAAGACGCATTAAGTATTGGGACTAAAAAGAAAAATATTATGAAAAACGTTGAATTTGATAAACTGAACAAACTCGACTTCCATAATCTGTCTATGTGTTTCCTGTTCGTAATCTTTATAGTTACTAAGCATAAGGAGGACCACTCTTGTTTTTTTAAGATTCCAAAAAATTTCTAATGTTACGATTTCTACAATATTTACATACATTTTACTGTTCGGATTAGTAGGGTATATTTACATTATAATATTACACAAATTATTCGAACAAAATTTTGATTCAGTCAGGAACGTTACAAATTTGTGTACAGGGTGATTCATTGCATTTGCATATTATTTATTTACATTGTTACTGATGTCACGCAACTGCTTCACTAAATTATTTACCTGGCGTGCCTGTTAGTACGAGGCCGAAGAGGCAGTGTCAGCCAAGGACATAACATGTCTTGCCCTGAGATATGTGACATGTATAAAATATATGATGTACCAATGTTAGGTTCCTACAAAGAATAGATGGAGAAGCCCTCAGACGTATGAAATGGTAATTATTGTAGCAACAAATTGCAGTCTTAGGTCTTAAAATACTATTTGACATATCTTTTTTGTGCCTTTTGAAATTTGGTCTGATTTAATTTCTTGATTAGGTCTGTACTTAAAAAAGTGAGTTGGCGTCAATATCTTGAACCCCAAATATAATTTTGAAATAATAATAATCTTATGTTGCAGAGAGGAAAAAATGAATTAAAAAAATTGATTTTTTTAATCACTCTGACACACTGACCAATTTTACTTTTTACGAAAAAAACAGAAACAACTCAGATGAGGACCAGGCAGTGCACCTACCGACATGGAAATACACTGCTCTCCCAAAAACAGTTTAGTACAAAACTAGTAAGGACATTAAACCTGGCAATAATTGTTTCTGTTTTGCTCACTCTCATTGACGTCTTACACCAGGCTATTTGCCTACAGCGATCTTAGGAGGGCGAACAAGTACGAAACCGGGTGGTCTGTAATTATCCATCCGCTGATGCAATATGGAACGTTTCTCAACATAAGAGTGTAGTCTCCTGTAGTCATCATTGAGGTCAGTGGAATTTCTTCTTTTT
Source organism: Euwallacea fornicatus (assembly GCF_040115645.1). Classification (NCBI taxonomy): domain Eukaryota; kingdom Metazoa; phylum Arthropoda; class Insecta; order Coleoptera; family Curculionidae; genus Euwallacea; species Euwallacea fornicatus. Next base: position 1,533,801 of record NC_089567.1, on the reverse strand, counting down.
TTTTTCATTTAGGATCGTTGGTAATTCATCGAGCAAAAACGAAATAGGTGAGTCTTACTAAATAATTACCAACCCATCCAATAGGAGACTTTCTTTGGTTAGTTTCATTCACACAAACAAAGATAGTCAAGTTACCTGTTATTAGGTCCTAATTGGTAAGTCAATTTCCCGTAACGAGCAAAAAGACAATAACTAAGTGCCGAATGGTTTCGCAAGCTCAACCGAAAACTCATCTTTAACGGCTCGGACAATAGGAGTCATTTTCACATGCACGTTGGGGCATACGCTCTAATGCGGCTCAATTACAAGTGATCGAAAGAAATTTGTACATTCTGGTTTTATCATTCTGTATCACGCAAAACATACTTTCCGTTGATGAATTTTATTTACCTGTGTTGTCATCGACTGTCAAACAATGACACGATTTATCATTTCTTTAAATGAAACACCCTGTATATTATTTTTCATTTGAAATTCGCAACAAATTTAAAACCTTTATTTGGGGTGCAGCTTTTCCTATTTAAATTAATTTATTTATGAAATACTGATAATTAAAGCTAGAGAAAACAAAACTTATTTTCTTGCCCTTTAGCAAATTACCGGCAGTTTAATTGATAAACCCCTGGGAAAATACTATTTTCTACAAGGGAGCACTGTAATGAAATTAAATTGTTTTCTTTTTTCCTCCAAGTTTTAAATATTATTTTCATTGATACTGTTTATTAACTTCATGTGTCGGTGTTGATGTTTGAACATTTAACATATGAGTAGTTGTAACCTTCACATTGCAGAAGTAATAACGGCTTGAGGTTATCCAGGAGGGCAGGTAATTGGGCATTTAAAAACTATAGGTTAAGCGTTAAACTTCAATTAATATTTCTACTTTATAACCTGAGATTTGAAACTGGTTTTAAAACTCAGACAAAATTAGATTTTCAGCATACGTGCTACCACACCACCATCAAGTTTCACCAGAAACGGAGTCAACAATATTGCACATTACGTAACACACAACATTGAAGTTCATAAGAACTTACTTTCTTAACCTCTTTTGACTTATTTCAAGACATTATTTACAGAAATTTCGATCAATTCCTGTTTCTTATACAACAAATTTTAGTACAAAATTTCAACCAACGGATACATTAACAATTCATGTCGTGATCACTCTATATTAAATTTAAGACATTAGTCTATGAAACGCGATTCTCTTAAATTCAAAAACATAAGAATAAACAATAAATCACAAAATAAACATCTCACAAGCAGTCTTAAAACAGACTTCTCTTTATCACATTAATACCCCACATCTCGAAAAAAAAAATCTAATTACCCGAACAATCATTCCGACTACCCTTTACCACTACGTCTATTAAGGCCCTTATTCCTAAAGACGTTCTTCATTGGTTTTAATGGATGAACGGGATACTTAGCTGTATTACTATTAGCTGCAATATCATCTCTAAAAGCTAAAAAGCCCAATTGGGCGTGGGAAGCCTCGTTTAGGGCTCGTGACCTGATACAGGCCCTGTACTGATCAGCGGACAGTTTTTGACCACCTGGACCTCCGGAACAAACCTGAAAAGAAATGTTCCTTCAACGGGAGTTTTAGATAAAGGCAATCAAACAGTTAGCCTTCTACAACAGAGATTGAATCCGTGAAATTTTGAAACAGTTCACAGATTGGCGCACTAGAATGATAAAGCATTTCTTTTATACTTTACGCTCCAAAAACAGTTTTTAGGTATAAGAAAGTTCTGAGGGAACACGAGTCCTAAATTAATTGCTATTTTCGTATCAAAGTTGTAAAAGCCCATAAGCTTTCACTCCCGCCTCTGAAATTCGCGCATAGCTCCTGAAAAAATCGAGTAAGAGGGCATAAGAATTATATCTAAAAATATAAAAATAAATGTCTTGAGCTTTAAAAACATCGCCAAAGTTAAAGTTCATAAAGTTATTGCTGAAAATACATTCAGTAGTTGCCGTTTTAAGCGCTTCTCAAGTGTTTTCAACATGCCTGAAGTATGCGAAAAAGGATCTCATTAAGCTAAGAGTAAGAATGATAAAAAAGTATGAAATGTAGATTATCAACATTTAAAATTTTTATCAATAACCTTAATCCATATGAGATAGATAAAATTTAGCTTGAATTAAAACTTAATAGTATTCAACAAACAGGGTCGTCCAAAAAACTTGACTCCCCCCGCTTAATTTTGAAAAATAAGGATCCTTCGGAAAATTTCCCAAAATAGGTCAAAACAGTTTTTGAAAAGGACGAATTAAAAAAAAAATTCCTAAACTTCACCGTTATGTGCGCCACAGCAACCTTTTTGAAAATTTTAAATGGCAGTAGGAGTCATACGACATCCGAAATTAAAGATCTTTCAAAACTCCTTTCAATGGTGTACTGAAACTTAAAATCTATCAATCACTTTTTGAAAAAACAGTTATAAACTTGGCAAAAATGCATTAAAAACTCAATTAAATAGTGCTTAAACAATGAAAAAACTTGTTTGTTGGTAGGAAATTGGATTGTTTTCGATTTGTTCATAGGCTGTGTTTGTTTAAAAATAAAGATTAAATAAATAAGTGAATAAAAATAATCAAAGACTGTTTGTGAGCACAAAAATCGAAAACCAATCAATTTTCTATCAACAAACAAGTTTTTTCATTGTTTACGTACTATGTGTATTGCATTTTTTTGAGAGTTTATAGATTTTTTTTTAAACTTCTTGAGACATTTTAAATCGTATTACACCATTGACTGTACTTTTAAAATGCCTTTAATTTGGGTTGTTACATATCCTTTCATATCATTCAACATTTTTCAGAGATTCGCAGGAATGCGCATTACGGTAAAGTTTGTGGGCTGAAGTTTATATAAAAATGTGTTGTCATGAAAGACTATTATCACTTACTTTCTGAATTTTCCGAACTGTATTTATTTTTCGAGATTAATGTAGAGTTTTCTTTGGATGACCCTGTATGTTATGTCAAGAAAGTGTTTTAATTTGTTCTCAATTTTCATAAACTTATACATATTTCTCTAATAAGTTTGTTAAGTAAAGATTTATCACAGAAGGCTTTTATTGGGAGCGAAGTAATAAAACGCCAGACATAAACATTTATTTCTTTTTTTTCTCGGACCAAAGTCCGAAGGAAAACATATGGGGGCAAATGAAAATTGAGGTCAAGCGAAAAGCGCCTCGTAGTAAAATTCAATTTGAGCTATTTTGGAATCATGGGAAGTAGTAATTGAAAAGTGTGAATGCAATTCATTCTTGAGCATCCCCAATAGACTGCGGAGGTGTTTGAGTCTGAATGGCCAATGCACATAAAATAAGTTTATGAACTTCTATATACGATTAAATTTTATTGATTTAAAAAGAAAAAAAAAACGGTAACTTTTTAATCGAATCACTTTCCAGATGCACCATATTTTAGAATTTTTCTACGAGTTGTAAAATGCTGTATATAAGTTGCTTCAACAAGACTCTGATAACTCATTAGGATAATGATACCCAAGAATTTGAAAGTGAATACTTTTGATAAGTATTCAAAGTTAAATTTTTGCTAGATAAATTGAAGCTCAGTCAGGGTGAAAAACAAAGTTTAAAAGTCGTAGTATTAAATCAGTTGCTTCGATTCAAAGCAAAAGAGGTGCGATATAAATTTTAATTTGTGCACTGAAACAGTCACGTATATTATTATCGTAATAGATGGAATTCCCCTTCCTATTTTTAGAAAAGATAGATTTCACGACCTTTTCCCTAATCATTTTCACTCAATCGAATTGTTTTTTTTTCGACAGGGATGGCGTCCAGTCAAACAAAGAACCTGAATTTTACAACTTTTATCTATTAGAATTCAGGCGACTGGTTGGTCAATACTTTATTCCCTTGGCACACATGTCATTTGATTAAGTAGAAATGATAAGAGATCAAGTCCCGAAACTGTTTTTTTATGGGTAAAAAGAGCCCAAGACTAAATAATAATATACGGAGGATTTTGATAAAATAATAAAAAAATTTATATCGTAGCTCTCGTTCAACATTGATGATTTTTTAAGCGATATTTTGAAATTTCATGAGCAAAAATACACCAAAAATTTCAAATAAATACGGGGTCATTGAAGTGAAAGACATGTTCAGCTATAATTTAAACACCCTGTACGTTTCATATGACACAATTTTTTTTTGTTATGGCTCCCTCCGATTTCATGGGCTGCCATTAAGGTAAGAATAACCAAGAAGTAACCTAACTTCAGGAAAATCTTTTTACCTCCTTTGTTATTAGAGGTGCCAAAAAAATATAAAATAAAAAAGATTTCTTGGATTCAGACTTACAAATACCCTCGGTAACAAAATTGAAGAATATGTTTTCCTAAAAGTGGCATAAAAATGTAAATTTGAAAATTTTGCAGGAGTTTACTCAATGCCCTGCTGGTAACTAATAATATAAAAAGGGCCAAAATCCTGCTATTTTTGAGGAAAAAACGTTTCCCTATAAGAACATTATTCAAATGGCACTAAAATCCATATCGGGTAGCTCACGAGATAATTTTATTTATGAAACTGACCTAAAATTTAATGGATGTCGTTTCAATTGTGAGATACTGAATTAAGGGCCAAATTTTTCCCTAAGCCATCTTGTAAGTGCACCTTAGCGGTACAAAATAAGTGGCGGGCCTCGCGAATTAATTAAGAGCCATGCTCTGGGGAAAAATATTAATTACATTGTAAAGAAGCTTAAAGTAGCAAGAAAATAAATAACGATCCCTAGAAAATTTGCCCAGTTTGGGTTTATACGAAAGAGGATTAATATCTCTAGATCGCTTCAAGAACTAAAATTTCAGTTTTCATTTACCCCTTTTTTACCTCGTGGGCTCAAGTCTGATGGAGAAACCAACTCAGCAGTTGACCTCATTTTTTAAAGCCCCATTGAATCGAGAAGGGAACGTTATTAGACATTATTATTCGTAAGTCTTCAAGTACGCTTAACAGGGATTCGAGAGATATTAAGAGTTGCGAATTTCATTCACCAACTTCGTATTGAGAAAAATTTAATTGACCCTTATTGGAGCTAAATTTATGAACCAGATACCCCATGAATCATTAGAATAAAGCAATTTGCCCCAACATTTTCTTGATTCCAAATCACTTTTGGAGAATAGCTGATGCTCTCGGAATATTCGACTAAGCACCTTATTGTTCTCCTTACCCCCGAGTCTGAACAATCGATACAAGATTGAGATGTTTAGGTTAAATGCCTCGCATTTAAGTGAAATATTATTGTCGAGTGAAACGTTCCATTATTCACTTAATGAACTGGCAAATGCAGAGATATTTCACTCCATTCAGCGCAATATTGAATTTTCAGTGCCGGCTGGTCAAGTCTTGTAAGGAGTTTTTGCTGATCATGGGCATTATTTTAGTATACTGACCTTTGGATGCCAAATATGGAAAATTCCCGGATCGGTTGCACGTATCACTTTAACGTTGCTGGTGACGTACTTCCGGTACAACATCACATCTTCACCTCCCCAGCCGACGATGTCTTCGTCAAAACCTTTGACTTTCAAGAAGTCGGACCTGGAACGCAGGAATTAATAGACATTGGCGATTAATGGAACCCCAAGAAAAGCTCACCTATACTGACAAGTCATACCATATCCAAAATCTCTCCAAAACCCTGTATCCCTAGATATGACTAACTGTTCATTTTCTGATGGCACATCTTTGCCTTGTAAAGTATAAACGACATGTGGATTGTATAAACTAAATACTACTGGATAATATACTTTTTTGCCAGGTTTCGTGTTCCATCTACATCTATCTAGAAATCTAAGGTTCATCGTTTTAAATCGGGATTCCTATTGCCGGATTAACCGTAGGGAATACTTCTTTGTAACAGAAAACGCGATCTTTTTCAGGGAGAAATTATTAAGGGGCCGTTAACTTTAATATTAAGTTAGTTTTCATAGAACCTAGAAATATGACCAATATCTAGCCCATTTCAACCCTCCTCATTAATAATTTGGGTGGGCCTTAACAAACTTACCCAAACCAGCGGTTAGATGTTCAACTGTTAAACCTGATACACAGTAAATATTCTGTGTATCAATTAACTTCTACGAAATTGTAATGGTAAATTTTTCCCGTAAATTCAAACCATTCTGAAAAATGATAACGCAGTGTAATTAAGAAATTTCATAAAAATTCTCATTATTCAATAAAAATCTTTAGCGTTAGTCTGTTCTTAGTTCATCTCTAGAATGAAATAATTTTAATAATGGATATAAGTAATATGATATTAATGGATATTAACGGAATTTCCCTAACTAGTCATTTCCTTTTAAGTGTTTACAGCTTACGGAAAAAATCGCTGAAGGTCTATTATCGTTTAAAGATAATAATCACGAAAAACTATCAAAATGAGTTGATTGACTCGCCAATTATTCAACGCTGTATATTTGTATGCGGCCATGTCTGGAATCATTCGCTGATTTTTTCAGTCGTTTGGTTAAACGATCCTCACGTCAGGATCTATGTAATAACCGAAAGGTGTCTTTTAAAATTCCCTTAAACTATAAAATTTATATTGGATATTCTTTCAAAACTCTTGACCTTCATCGCTTTAATATTTTAACTCGGCGTCGCAAGTTCGCCATGTAGATGTATATTTTCTAGACGTCTCGCAGCAACAAAAGGGATTATAAAACGTTTAATATAAGCTCGGGATCAAGAATAAAGGCAATAGCAGAGGCCATTTAATGTCTTATGTTGTAGCAAATTTGAATGCTAATAGTGCGTGAAGATGGGGATTTTAGTCGATTCCTCCCTCCTTCCGCAAAATTAAATACACACCTTCCACCATACCTTAATGTGGATACAAAAGAGTTTTCGAAAAAGTGATTAAGAAAACAGGTTCACTGATATTGAAGATGAGCAAAAAGTACAAAATCTCACGTCGTAAAACTTTCAAGAGAGAACTCCTGCCTCACTAATCTTCCCATCGGAAGGAATTTCTCTCAAGTGATCGTTATGTGACGATTTAATACAAACAAAATCTGCAATATGTTTAGATCGAAGAAGCTGTAAATATGGGCCAGATTAGGGATTAAGGACTAGGAGTTCAGAATTACATTGATAATAGCTCTTAATCATCGTAAAGTCTTGATAGTCTCGTAGGGATATGCTGGATAAGAATTATTAAAGTTTCAAGATAAAGATCCGAAAATATTCGAAGAGAATCAAATTTATGCGGATACTTCCGGAGCTAGTCGATCATTATCAAAATTCGAAATGGCATTTTAGAGTCAAATTATTAATGTGCCGTTAGGTTGAGTTGGGATTAACATCCAGCTAGTGTCTATAGAAACGAGGGATCTGACGAACACTAGGACTCTATTTGAACGTTTGCATGGAGATTAGTTTAGAGTTAAATTTGATAACAAATTAATAATTTAGCTCTTAGTCAGGTTCAAATTGCGTAAGTGAAGTCGCGCTCTCACTAACCAGCCGTATTTAATGCCTTTAACTGAATCAATTTGATCAAAAAGAAAAATAAATAACCGTTTTTCTCACGTGTAATTTTTTTTTTTGTGAATCCCATAAAATTGCTTAATTTAAATATATTGTCGTAATTAAATAACTTCCCGTGGTTAATTGTTAAAATATGACTGCATTTCCAATACTTATTAGTAAAATTAAACAAATGTAGGCTTTAAACAATTTACCTTAACTGAAAACATATATGGACTGATCAGTACGATTGAAAACCACATTCAATATGCATTAAGTCTAACTGAATCAGCAAAAATGACTCAGCGAGCTAAACAGTGAGGACGTGGTTTTAACCACTACTTTATTTAATGCTAAAGGGCTGCAGGGAATGGATTCGTGATGACGGATCTTGTAAATTTGTGAGTGTGTGGATTGTTTTCGGTAATTTTCTGAAATAACCTGAATAAAATTAACGACATTAATGAATGAAAGCCTGCAATTAAAACGTCTCAGACGAAAAAGAGAAAAGCTGATACCAGTTGCTAACAAATATTAGAATGGTGACATATAATCTCCCCCTTTGAACAATTTGGGTGACCTATGATGTCCCCTTTTAAAGGATCTGCCATAGACACATCAGCCTCAATAGATACCGAATTCCTATTTTCTAGTATAAGCTGAAACAACTACAATGGTAACTTTATGTCAACTAATTTTGACGAATTATTTAATAGGGATACTTAGGCAGAACAATATCTAGAACGTGGATGCATTACAACTACAGCTCAAAATCGCTTTTTTGTTTCACCAGTTAAAAGGCAACCTCCTATTACGACATCTGGATTAGTTACAGATTTACGACCATTGCACCTCTTCACTATAGATCGAGATGCTGTTAGAAATAGTCTACATGAAACCAATCTTCATAGTCGAAGACCACGAAGATGTCCATCTCATTCCAAAGGCAATGGCACTGCAAGATTAGAGTGGCGTCAAGTATATAGAAATTGGAATAGAATTGGTAAGGCAACAGTTTTATTCACTGACAATTCCAGATTTGGTTTCCATCCAGATTCTCATAGAATAAGAATGTAGAGACGGCCTGGAAATGTTGAACGTTTGTAACATATACAGGATGTCTATTCACGTAGAGGTGGTAAAAAAATGGTGTGGGCTTAAATAATGATTGACGGCAGAACCATCCTCGTTTTTCCAAATAGATTCCTAATAGCTCGATAGCACATGGATATAATTCTTAACCCTATAGTCCGACCATTTGCTGGTCATGCTGGCCAAAACTTTCACCTCATGAATGATTATGCTCGTTTACATGTCATCGAGATTGTGACAAACTGGTTGACCAATAAAAAATCTGTCGCGTCGTCATTTTTTTGTATTTAACGTAATCTACAGAGAGGTCGTTTTAATTGTATGTTGCAAGAGGGTCAAGGATGTGACGTACCCTTATGGTGCGCCCATGGTCAGCCTTATCGTGTAAATTAGAATTCCTTGCAATACCCTTTGGCGACATTAGCATTATCAGCCCTATGCTTTATCGGCGTGGAGATCCCCAGCAATATGCTGCATCGGCTCAAAATTTACAGTACCAATGCCGATTGACGGCATTTCCAAAAAAAAGGATTTTCTCTCACGGTTTAAGGATGTGGGTAGTTTAAACGCGGTTAAGTGCACCCCACCTAGGAAACGCCCATGGTTATCACCAAGAGATTTTAGTATTTAAGCTCTGCAGAACATATAGTAGTGTCCCTCTTCCTTACTTCTAATCTCGCAACGCAGAAGCTGTGTTCGCGTTTGTGAATTTATAAGCTAGTCTAGTATATAATAAATTCATAACGAAAAGTAAGAAGAGCACTCAATTAATTCCAAAAAATTGCCACGATTGAGGTTTTTTTCAGCAATGACCAGCACAATCGCCAGATCTGAATCCAAGTGACCACGTTTGCAACATGTTTCAAAGAATAGTTTCGCCACATATAGCCAACATTCACGGTGCCTTTTGATTGCAGAAGCTACTGTCAGAAGAATAGAGAGGGATACCACAAGCGAAAATCAAGAATATCATTTTAACTATGGGCAACAGAATTAGGGCTGTAATTAATAACCGTGGAGATCACATTTTGTATTTGACTTTATCTGTTTTGGTTGCTGAGAATATTTTGTTAAGTTAAAAGATAATTTTTAGTTTTATGTACAACCTAAAAAAAATCAATATGATTTAACAATCTATCGAGGAAAGCTTAGTTTTATTGTATATTAAACGCTTTCGGATACTATAAATGCATGATATTATTTTGTACTTAATTTCAGAAGAACTTCAATATGTTTGTAAAAATATTCATAACTTTTCCGATGTGTCTATAAAGGCATCAAATCAATTGGGGAATAAAATCCAAGAAAATCAATTTGAATTAACAAGAAAATAGCAAAGTTGCGAAGAAGTGTTCCAGTTAATCCGACATTGTCAGATTTGTCTCTCACCTAGCGCTGAACACAATATCGACATCACACATAAATAACAGAACATCCTTCTGAGGAAGTTTCGACTTCCTCTCTGAGGACTTTTGCATCCTCTGAGTAGTTTGCGAGATTTGTCCTGTATCTAAGGCCCTTTCAGCCCCCACTCTAAGGCCTTTACCCCTGTAACAAAGTACCAAATTATTCCGAAAAAAAATTTACTTGACCCTATCTGATCTTACCTCGAGAACGTTTCATTTAGGGCCAACAGTCTCAAATTATTGGCACTTCCTCCAGAATTCTTAGTCATCAGAACCCTGGACATTATGCTCCTGGCCTCGGCCAGACCTTCCTCTCCAAAATACACTACTGTTAAGTGCAGCCTCTTGTCGTTCTTCAAGCCGATTTTTACGAACTTGTCCATGAAGTTTTGGAAGGTAGCAGTGCGGCCACTCAAAGGAAGTATTATGTGTATCAATTCCTTGTCTTTTGGTCCTGCAACCAACACCATATCGATTATTCACCCAAAAATCTTTATAAGTAAATTTTACCAGGTAGAATTTCGTTAGTAATAGTTTGTAGTGGGGCGAAGGGCCTCATGACGACCATCTTGGTAAAACCACCAACAGGCCCGTGCTCGGCACTGCCAGTTTTATTTACAATTTTGCTCCTGAAGTACATTTCAAACTGAGTGCCTGTGGTCGGTTCTATTCTGTAAAGCCCTTCCACGAAGTCGTCCAACATGTACTTCTTAAGTTTATCAGTAATGTTTCTGTTCAGAGTGTCTAGCCCTTTGGTCAAAGCCTCCAGCAGGTCTTTGCGCTTATAGCCAATAGGTTTTTCGACTACCCTCTTGCCCAACCCCAGGTCAGTGGGATAAACTCTGCTGTAGGTAAAATGGTTGAAGGGTATTAATTCGTATTCATTGTTCAGAGGGGTGCCGTGAAGGATTTCAGCTTGCATCACCTGCTTTCTGAGATAAGTTGAGAACTCCGTGTTGGTGAGAACAGGACTTTGGGATGATTGGCTGTTCACGGTGCGTCCTGAAACAAGAAAAAAATCTGTATTTGAGTGCAGCGTTCAGCAAGAAATAAAGGCGACATCGACATATTGTACACCCAAACGGAACAAGATTTCCCCATCATTCAAAATCACCTTAGAATGGGAGCCCCGTGGAGCTAGTTGTATTATATCGATCAATCATATTCCCGAGTACACATTGACATGCTTTGAGGTTTTCTTTTATAAGTATCACAATAGCCCATTATCGGACTGAAGGAGGCGTAAGTGTTTAGAGACTTCTAAAAGATAATATGATGTGATGAGGATTTATGGGTGGTCTCCGATATAGAGCAATAATCCAATATAACGCAATAATTTGTTGCCATATCGGGGAGCGTAAAGAATGTAATTATTCCACACGTATCTGACATACGTTACGGCCCTATGAAAGACCCTGATTCTTTGTTAACTGGATCACTTCGCTCCTATGTAATATATCGGGTAATATGGAATCTCCAAGAATAACAAGCAATAAACAGACAATATTATTGAAACGTTTTGATTAATAGCCCTCGTGTTACCCCTTTTTACAAGACATTAATCATCATTGGAAAGCATAAGCATATCTTGTAAAGCCGTACAAAAAAACCAATTTACTTCTTAACAATTTTTGAAATTCGTTCGTTGTACCTATAAAGCCATAATTGAATAAACTTCCGCATCCTCCTGGTTCAACTAATTTAGCAGGAACGTTTTAATCTCCGAAATACCAAGCTCACTTTTAATCATGTTTTCAATCAAGAGGGTTTTTGCCTAAAAATTAAATTACGTTTAAACCAGCGGGATTAAAGAGTTGTACTACTCCTCGCTTTGTTATCTACAGTAGATGGAAAAGCTGGTTTTACAGAAGGTTTGCCAGAGGCAACTATTTTTTGCTATTTTTTGTTAATTCGTGTTGTAACGAGGATAATGGTTTCTATCACTCATCTCCGTAATTTAAAATACGTTGAGATTTTCGTAATTGCTAATTAATAAGCAAAAGTTAGAAATCAATATTACGGTGTGTGCCCTAAATGGTTTCAGTTTTGGTTTTTCGTTGCATCCTTGCAATTCCAGCTCGATATTTAACGCAAAATTGCACCACTTAATTTCATTTCACTGTAGCAATTTCATTTTGGCAAGCGAATTTTAATGCAAAATTTGAAACTCCATAACTCTAACACGGTTTACCAAATTTTCTTAAGTAAATTGAATTTACTTGACTATGTGACATCAGAAGTTACGGAAATATTCTAGGTGCATTAACACAGAGTCGATAAGAAAATAATCTAATTTTCCCTAGATTTACCCATAGCACAATTAAGAAAAGTAAATCTAAGTTCCTTTTCCGAATGGGAATAAGAAGTACGTTCCGCATAATAACTTCTCCGCATTTTTTCGATGCTTTGGCTCACAGATTGGTATTTTGAATTTTAGAAAAACTCCATCTACACAACGAGTACGGAATTGATTAAATATACAGGGAAAATCGCAAGGGTAAAATTGCAGGCTAGTTTTTAACTCATTAAGCCAACACGCCATTTATGTTGTTAGTGGGGCCCGGCTTTTCGGATTTAGCTGCAGGAATGGCAAGTTTTTCTGGGAAGGCTTTTTGGATTTTCTCGAATCCTCCCGTTGCTTAAGAACAATAGTTCTATCTGAAAATTGGATTTTTAAAGCTTTTATGCCCATGTTTTCGCCTTAGAAAAATGTAAGGCCCAGCATTAGATTTAATTTTTCAAGAATCCGAGATAATAAATTTTTGATTCGTCAGAAAACATATACAGGCAAGGCGAATAAGAATGCAGCGACCGGCTTCGTTAAAAAAAAATTGGTGCAAATTTGTACATGGAGGTTGGTCGACCAAGGTGTCTAATTGTAACAATAACAAGGTATATCCTATTGCCACGTTTACATTTTTGCTTCACCTACAGTAATATTTCGACATATCAGATTCGGAAACTTACATGTACATACATATACAGTATATAAATTTGAAAACGAATAACCCTCGGTATTTCGGTGATTATGGAAAATATGTAAATATGCAAAAATACGTCGATTTTATTTTCCCAGGGGACATTTTTCAAATCAGTTTTCTAGTAAATTACATGCACCCTCTAGTAGGGGTGGAAACAATAACTAACATCTTAAATGGCAAGGGGACTGAGTTATACCTCATTTGAAATTTTTTTACAATTTTTTACAATTTTCCAATTACCTTTCCAAATATGCCCTTTTTTTTCATTGACAGGTTGCCGAAAAATCATGTGAAAACTGTAAACAACAATTGCACAATAGAAAAATTGTTTATTAATGTTTTAATTACTCAAAATGCTGCCCGTTAATTTCTAAACACTAAAAAAGTCTGTTTTCAATCTCCACTGTAGCATTCGCAAAAACTCCTTTTTGAGTTTCTCTACGCGCAGTTGCAATTCTCCTGTTAAATTTTTCCAAATCTTGCAGTTGAGTTTTATAAACAACAGATGAATATTTAGGTGTTTATTTTTCTATCTGTATTTGCAAATACATTTACTTAAATATTCTACTCGTAGGAAAAACAGCAAGAATAAGACTGTTGGATTAAAGAAGAATAATAGAAGATTTGACTTCTTTGTTAAATTACCAGATATTTATTATTGTAAATTTTGTGTCGCGAATATTGACAGAAATGTATACGTGTTTCAACGAAGGACCGAGATTATTTTCATCTATAGAGAAGCTGAAAGATGCGCAAAAAGAGCAGAAACTTTTAATAAGAAGAATACCAATACCAATTTGAAACATGCATGCGCGTTGGAATTACTTGCTAAGTTGACTAAGACTGGTTCCATTCTCAACAAAAAAATAGTTCACATTCGTGTTTTGAACGAAGCAGCTTAAATTGAAGTTTTAGGCTCTTTCATTACTGAACCGACCAGCTTCGTTCGAACTATCGCAGATGAAGTAAGAATGTCTCGTGAAAGAGTAAAAAAAGCACGAAAGTTGAATAAATTTTACCCATATAAAAAACAAATTCTTCAACAACTTTTTGACGAAAGTTTTGATATAACGTTTCAATTTTGTCAAACAATGGCAGATTTAAGCTTAGCATTTGCTTCAGTGAGGAGTGAACGTTTCTCCTTAATGCGCATGTTTACAAACAGAATTGTCGATTACAAAAAAATGAAAATCTCCGACTAGTTAGAGAAAGTATTACACAGTATCCACAAGAAATAAATGTCTGGACTGGTATTCGTGAGAATGCCGTTATTGGTTCTTTATTCATAAAAGAAAACCTAACTGGTAAGCCTTACTTAAATCTACTAGAAGAGATATAGGTACAAACGAAGAGATAATAATAACGAATTTAGAAAATCAAATTGGCGCGACTGGTAACAAAGTAATGAGGTAAAAAGTAATAAAGCGTTTTAGAAGATCTTCATTTTTCATAAGATGAAACTCCACCACACTATTTTCTCTCCGTTAGGAAATGGTTACGCCATAGGTTTCCTGGCAAATGAATTGAGCGAAGAGAACCATTCGAGTGGCCATTGCAACCGCCCGATTTGACCACTCAGGATTTTTTTTAGGGGCATCTGAAATTTTTTTTTATAAAACCCAGTCTGAAGTTTTACAAGAATTGACGAGAGAAATTACAGCTGCGAGGAGGGAAATTCACGTAGAAATTTTGGTGAATTTTAAAATGAAGTTGAAAAAAAAACTTTATTACCGTTTAGAAAATAGGGGACTGAATTTTGAACCCTGAAAACATTAATAAACGATTTAAATGTCAAAGCTACCGGAGCTCACTTATAGTTTGGACACAATTTTTTGAAAACTTCTGAATGAAGAGAAAATATTCGGAAAGGTAATTGAAAGATCTTTTAAATAAGGGCAAACTCAAACCCCCTCTCCCATTTAAACTTTTAGTGGTTGTTTCTATCCCCTCTAGAGGGGGTGTGCAATTTAATAGAAAACTAACTTGAAGATTTCCCCCCTAGAAAATGAAATCAACGTGTTTTTGCATATTTACTTATTTCCTATAATCACCATAATATCGAAGTCGGTTCATTTTCAAATCTATACACTGTATACGGGATATTTTTAAATAGGGTATACAAAACACTGGCACAGATGTCCCCAACCAAATTAATTGTTTTCGAAATACAGAACTTTCCAATTAATTCTTTTTCAGTTTTTTTTTTTATTTTGTAATTAGAGTAGTTCGGCGAAATATCGTATTTTCCCATTTTTTAGTCTGAGAAATCGCCTATGTCTGTTGTGTAATATAGTGGATACGGTTAGCGCTATGCTGTCCCCAGATATACAGGAAATAACGTCGAAATATTTTGTGAACCGATTCTAGAGATTAAAATAATAAAAAAGGTCTTATGAACATGCTGTAAAAGTTGCTTCTTAAAGGGGCTGCAACTCCTTAAATGGAAAAGTCTGAAAATTGTTTTTTCGCAATATTTTCGAAACGGTTCCTACTAAAATTATGAAATTCGATATGCTTTCATAAATAGAAATGGAAAATGTTTTTTTGGGTTAATTATTGCAAATTTTAGGATCTCCTAGATAAATGTTGTCCAAATTTTTTTGTTCGTGACATTTTTTAATTTTTGAAATCAAATTATTTAATCACAAATATTTTCGAAAGAAATTCTCTTATTGCATTTTGTTAAAATAAACGGTTTTCCAGAAAAATGAGTTTTTAAAAACCAATGCGCGATTACATAGCCATCGAAATCCATCAAAGAAAAGAATTAAAGGAAGAACTAAAATGAAAGAAGGCCATTTTCAACATTTGTGACAACTTTAATTTTCATATTTTAATGTAAGTGACAAATCCGTAATAATATTAGTCTTGTCATTGCTAGTATTAAAGAAAATATGGCAAGAATGCTTACTATCAAGATACATTTCCACGCCTGTATAACTCTCTATCGATTAAAAAAAAATCATTTCCCTGGAAAATGGTCTATCCTAACGAGACAAGATAAAAGGACTATTTGACTTCGAAAAATATTTGCAATTCACTAATTAGATTTGAAAAATTAAGAAATGTCATAAACAAAAATGTTAAGGCAACATTTATATGAGAGACCCCTCTACGTGACGCCCCCCGCTACAATCTCCAATTATTAACATGGAAAAACTTGCCAATTCCAACTTATTAAATTACACCGAATTTTATAATTTTGATATGATCCGAATGGAAGGATCAAATGTGAACTGATGTCGAGGACCTAAGTCTGTGTGGTGCGGCTCGAACACCCCTTTGTTTGATCCTTCCTGTGGTCGAAATATGAGGCTTCCACAAAGGGGCAGTCTAGATGATGTTGAACTAGATATCACATTCGGACTAGCTTGGGTTTACAATCTCAGAGACACTATTTCGTGCAAAATTGATCAACAACTCTCAGTATTTTAATTAAAATTTATTAATTTCGTGATACTACTATTGTATTTCTAGATACTACTTAATCGTGAGCGCATCTATATTCGAGCCCAAATATGTATCCAAACGCGTTTGAGCCTAAAATGTTACTGACTTCTTAAAATATATTTTATTGACTTTTTAATCTTAAAATAAGCACAAACAAAATATAATTAAATATTTACCCAGGCCAGCCAAATAGAAAAAAGTGTTAAATCATAGTCTAGACTAAATCAAAATAAAAACAGGCAAGAATTTAAGAAACGGGGAACTCGACGTACGTCCACTTAAAGGGCGCTTGATTAAGGGTTTAAACTAAACCTAAACAAATATAAAGTAATTATACGTAAAAATCAAACGGGCATTGACGGATTCGATGATTATTCAAGTTGTAACAAGTCGTAACAGTCGTAGCGCAAACCGTTTCGAAAATATTGGGAACCGTCTTCAGAATTTTGCCTTTAAGAGGTTTTTAGCCCCTTTGAGAGGCAATTTTTGGGGCAAATTTATAAGACCTTTTCTTATTGTTTTAATTTTTAGAATTCACTCACAAAATATTTCGACGTTATTTACCGGCATTCTGGGCATTTCCTAAAATTTATTTTCAACCTTAATCCTCAGATGTGTGTGTGTAAGTAAAAAATATGCCATTTCATTTTTGTGAGCCACCCTATATAAATAAAAGTTAAGCCATCAGAAAGGTAGAATGAAGAAAGTTGCGTGATGGAAATTGCATCTTAATATCTCAAAAACTACCGCTCTGGAAAAAATTTGAGATTTAACATTCGATGCATCAATCATGAAGCATACGTGTCTTGAGGTATAAATAAAAAATCATCTTATGTTAACCCAAGGATTCGTCTCCCAAATGGACACACGCGAATTGCGAACATATTCAGAAACAACATTCTCATCATATAACATAATAATTAATAATATCAGAATAATATTAGAATAATATTATACAGGGTCCGGCAAAAAGATTGAGGTGATTTAAAAAGCTCTCTGCAAGAAAATAAATATGACGAATCAAACAACCGGTACTGAGACATGAACTTTCTCATTGGCAAACTTCTTAATGTTTGTAAGTTATTTATGAATTTAAGATGTCCGCTATGCTCATTGACACACATTTGCAGCGTCTTTCTAAACATTTCCAACACGTTCTGACGCAAATCTTGGTCAATTCCATTTACCGCTTCTCTAATCCAATCTTTTAAGTCTTGCATTATCTGAGGACGAGCAGTGCACACTTTTTAAATCACCCTAAAAGAAAATAATCTGATGCCGTCAGGTCCGGAGATCTCGAGGGCCATCGAAACGCGAACAAAACGTGAAATTACGCGACGTGGGAACATTTTCTGTAAAACACTTAAACCCCACCAACTGGTATGACCAGTGGGAACATCTTGTTGAAACCATACACAGTATTTTGCTCTTTTTGAAATTCTAAATTCACGTATGTCCCATGAAGTCCGCATTATATGGGGAGTTCTTATACTTGTGAATTTGGGCAAATTTTGACTTTGCCACGGTTGTGCTTCAGAAATGAGGAAAAATTATATATAGATCGAAAAACAAATGACTGTTTATAACTCTCAAATAGATTTTTTTTCAAAAACTTTCAAAATCTACCATTACTCTTCAAAATTTTCAAAAACTGCAAAAGAAAGAGTTTCTCGGTTTCTTATTTTCTGCCCATATGCCAATTTTCGATTTTCTCGCATACCTTTAATGTAATTTTTTTTGTATTTCTGCATTTCCGAAGTATTCAAATCGGTCAGCGACAATAATTTTACGCCAATATTTGTTCAAATCTAATTCCGTGTCAATGATCTTCGCAAAAATACCGAAATAAAGTAATCTGGACATTTTCTTCATAAATACATCAACTTTGCATCAAGGCACACGTAGCATTCTAAATAAATTTTATATTTTCTTTCAAATGATGAATTTATTATAATAACGTATAAATTAATGAATGCTCATTCCGACAATTACTTTGATATACTGTAATCGTTCTCACAAGGTTGCTGACAGATTTAAATAATACGGAAGTAAGGGAATTTAAAAAAAAATGAAAAAACATTGAGCAGAAGTTGAAAATTGGCATATAGGTAGAAAATAAGAAATTGAGAAACTTTTTCCTTTGTGATTTGTTAAAATTTTGAAAAATAATGGCAGATTTTAAATGTCTTAAAAAAACGCAATTTGACGGTTATAGACTGTTTTCCGATTTGTATGTCATTTCTCATCATTTCCGAAGCACCACCCCAACGCAAAGTTGAAATTAACCCAAATTCGTAAGTAAAAGAATTTTCCATATAATGCGGACTTTATGGGTCAAACTATATGTCCCATATCATAGCATGTCCGTCAGAATCGACGGTAATTGTGCGGTTGTTTTCCTCAAGAAAGTATGGTCCGATCATGCCAAAAGTGGACACTCCACACCATGCAGCCGCTGTTTGGTCGTGAATAGATTGATCGTGCAACTCTCTGGGATTATCATATGCCCAACACAGAAAATTCTGCGTGTTAATGTATCCAGTAAGATGAAAATAAGCTTCGTCCGACATGATAAGCCCAATGAGAACATTTCGATTCGTTATTTAACACTTCTAGCGTTTCTCTGCAGAAACGTAAACGGGCTCTTTTATCGAGGTCACTAAAACTTATGGACAAACTGTACTTTAAATGGGTGATAGTGTCAGTCTTCATGCAGAATGCGTCATAAACTTCGATCCGAAATATTCAACGCAATCGCGTGTCTGGCCGCAGAACGCAGTGGACTTCGCTGACCTGATTGCCTCGTCCTTTCAATATTTTCTAGAGTACGAATTGTACGAGTACCACCAAAAAACTTTGAATGCGACCTAGGCGTGGCACATGAAACGCCTTTGCGTCTGCGCGACACATCGCGTACTAATAAAACGCTTTGCAATAGAAACGCGTTGGTTTATTTCTGAATTAGCCATAAAATACTTAATTGTCAAACTGACAGAACCCAGCAATCGCACTTTGACAAATACGACTTAACTGGTTTTCCCATGGCGAGCTCTTCAAACCCGTTCAATCTTGTTGCCAGACCGGTATGCGAGAATAGTCCTAAAAGTACTTCACCTGACACACAGATGGCGATTTTTCGTTAAAAACTTGCCTACAGTACAAAGACCTAACCTTAAAAAGCTAAGATGCTACGTTAATTTGTGTTTGTTGTGTGTGTAACTGTTTCTAGTGAACGCTTTTACAGATTTTGTGAACATGAAAAAATTGATCATCGATACGTGATTCAATAATTTCATATGAAAAGTCCTGGTCCATCCAACATTAAAGTGGAGTTGAATTTAATTTTGGGAGAATCTGGTCTTCCGTTAATAACTGTAAAATACTGGATGACAGAGTATTTAGGCCAGAGCTTCCTGAGTTCCTGCCTAACAGTAGTGAGTGCCTCATTAAGCGCCCATGAAGTAATCTACTTACGCTGACGGAATTTTTTACTTGATCGAAGGACCAGACGGACTTCCGTCATGAGATAATGGAGGACGGAAGGTTCGAGAGGGTAAAGAAACACTGTTACACATACGACACTATGTTTACTCACAAGCTAGTTGTTGTACAAGGCTTGATTGGCAATCAAATTATTGACTATAATACTCGTGTTCAGATTTCGATTTACAACGAGATGCGTCAGGAGTTGTTGAAGTTTAATCTGGTCTTCCATATCGGGAGCGTTGAGAATTTGCTTATTAATGCGATGAAACGGGAAACGCTTTTGCCTGCCGTTCTAAGAGGTATAGTGTTCTTCCTCCGAAGTGCTGGTCCTTGTCTTGGGTTTTTTCCTACGAATTCGTGAGATCACCACCTTAACGCTTTCGAACCATTACCTTATCGCTGCCACCCTTTGTTTCTCGGGTCACTTGCGAAGGTCGATAGGGAATATTCCATGTTGATTTACTGCTGCCCTTTTTTTTGCCTTACGGCTCGCAAGTCACAAATCAGGAGGGGAATAAATCAGATATAAGGTACTTAACGCGGTATCCGTAGTTCCGCACATAATGGTAGGTCAAGGATTGAGGTCTCTTTTACTTTCCTTTTTATTTATTACCCAAATGTTAGAACAGTACATGAGTGCGAGATCTTCACGTTGCGATTTTTCCAACACAGAGTTTAAACGAGGTCATAAGAGCTGCCAAGACGAGGTCTGCAGTGGTCGACCCGCCGACACTCCAGATCTGACCACTCCAGAAATTGTGGTGAAAATCCACAAAACTGCACTGAAAGGCCGTCGGTGCAAATTACGCAAGTTAGCAAACATGATAAGCATTTAAAAAAGTACTGTTTATCGCATTTTGACCGGAAAATTGGATATGAGAAAGCTGTGAGCTGGATGAGCAAAAACAGCGGCGTGAAGATGTTTCAAGAGAGTGTTTGGTAAACTTTCGCAGCAATAAAGCCGAGTTTTTGCGTCGGTTCATAACAGTGGACAAAACATGGGTCCATCGTTTCGCACCTGAGACGAAAGAGTAGCCAAAACAATGGACTCGAAGGGGAGAATCGGGTTTTACAAATACGAATCCGCTCTATTTGCAGGAATGGTGATGATGTCAGTTGTTTGGGATGCACGTGGAATCATTTCTATGGATTATCTAAAACTATAAACCGAGAATATTACACAAACTTATTATAGCGTTTGAATGAAGAAATTAGGAAAAAGCGACCACATTTGACGAAAAAGTGAGTCTTATTTCATCGAGACAACGCACCAGTTCGTTATCGCGATGACCAGAATAAGTCAATTTGTTTTCGGAATTTTTTTTCTCATCCACTCCATTCGCCAGATTTAGCCCTCTCAGATTATTTTCAATTTCCAACCTTGTAAAAATGGCTCCGTGGAAAAAGATTTACCAATAATGAAGAAGTGGAGTCCGAAATTGATACCTATTTTGAAACATTCGAAGCTTCTTCCTATAAACAGAGTGCAAAACCTATAAAACATCGTTGGGAAAAGTATATCAACCTCGTAGGAGACTATGTTGAGAAATAATGTAATATTTTCCTTTTTTTTTCTTTAAGTTTTTAGTCGAGTACTTCTGGGACTATTCTCGTAAATAATAGTATATTAGATAAATTTGCTCCCTGCAATAATAGTAAGTTGTCCATCGTGTGGCGAAAATAACATTTTCTATCATTGAAAGAAAGTTTACTAAAGGAAGCGAATTGAGTTTGATAATGTTCTCGAATTACAGAATTGTTATTTACTTGAAAGGGCCGAAAGAAGAAGATTACATCTACAACCGTGGTTTAAGGTCCAACACGAGGCAGTGGGCTTTTGTTTAGTCAAAGGCGTAATTCTCCTTTCGGACCACAATACGTACAACATTCTTTAATTATACCACTAAAAGTGGTAAAAAAATTAACAGGCGTTATTTTTTACTTTACACCCCATTCCCAACAGCGACGGCGTAATTCTAACTTTACGGTTTATAGTCGTGACCGACAGGTCTTAAAAACATAAGAACGCCCACTGGTCGAAAACTCGTTGTTTCAGCGATGGAAACTAAGACATATTTCATACATATTTAAAGGGCTTATTTTCATAACATGACAGCCCATAAGTCAAAAAGAAGTCCTTAGTAGGAATTGGATAACTTTATTTTGTTAGAGAACTTCTTGCAAAACCGTTACTTAAAAGCAACGATAAAATAAACGTAAAGGAAAAAAGTTTTATAGGAATTTTATAAGTCCAGTGAGTAACCGAAATAAACAGCCTACATAGAAAGGCAATAATAAAACTATTATGAAACGGTATGTTACAAGCGTTAGTTGAAGCTTTGTAAGAGCTACAGAAACGTAAAACTTTTGAAGAAACCAGAAGCAATTGCTTTTAAGGTTCCCATAGCCTTTACAGAACGTTAGATCGCGATTAAATTATTTAAGAAACTGAGCCCTTCCTCACTATACACAATGTTTTTAATATGAGGAGAAGAAAGGATGATAACGCTCGAATGCCGCATAATGTGTGTTTTCCGACCCATCATTTAAATATTATTATTCTGGCCTTCACAAACCCTGTTACGCCAACATGAGGAAAATGACTTATGCACTTTACTGCAAGACAAGGTTGGGTAGCATGGGCATCTCGCAATAGATAGAGATTATGTCAAATGAGGGTAAAATTGCGCATTTAAAAGATACATGCGCGGTACTTGCAAATCCACCAAATTATTGTTGGTCTTTTAAATAATACGTAAAAAAATTACAATTTTGTGTTTTTCCTACATTATTTTCAGACACACGCTAAGTTCCATTAAAGCGACTCACCCAATTCTGTGTTAAATTCGAAGCTTTACAACTTTTACACCAGTTATTCGAATTGAATAATTTCTTGGAGGCTTTATAGCCTGGTCCTTTGGCTATTAATGTAAATGGGAGGAAGGAAATTGTTTTATTTCTCCACGTAAGTTAATGCAAAATTTTGATTCACGTTCTTGATCATTTATTGTAATCGCTGTGCGCATGAGTATGGCAATGTGTTAAAAATCTTTGAACGTTTTTGGAAAGGGCCCTGTTTAGCAAACATTTTGTCCTCCAATTTATTGTTCTGCCTTTAAAATGATCGAAATTGCGGCATTTTTACTGTAACCTTGCATTTAACAAAAAATCCCATCCAAACTAACGTATTGGGAATAAAAAAGGCACTAACTTAACATGTTTACTGGAAAGTTGTGCTGTGAACAAAGCAAAATTTCCAAATAAAATAAATTCAGTAGCAGGTATTACCACCTCTGGCAATTCTTAGAGATCCTAAAATTCTTGCCATAGTGGAAATTAAATTTAGTCCGACTTGTCTCATATAATGTTCCATTTTTCATCTACGTATTTGTTCTCGAGTTGCCGGAGGCCAATCGCGGGAACGCACCGTGCGCCTTTATTCATCCCATAGATGTTCAATTGGGTTCATATCAGCACTTTGGGCAGGCCATTGCAATGTGCGGATACCAGTAGTTTCTAAAAAGTTTCGATACGATTCCTGCTACATGTGGTTCGACATTGTCATGCATTAGGATAAAATTAGGACCAACTTCCTCAAAATACAGTTGCATATACTACTGTAAGATGTTGTCAATATACATTCAATTGTCAATTGTCATTGACTGCCAAGGAAAGAAAACATGAAGTGGTGTACGTCCGTTCATAGAAATTCCACTCCAGACCATTACTGAACCTCCGTTAAGTTTCTGACACTATAAACAACTCTTGGTTGAGTCTTTCGCCCAATTTTCGCCACACTCGCTTTCAGCCGTCCACCGTATTGAGGCAACACCTTGATTCATCCATGAATAATACACGGAACTATTCCTGAATGTTCCATTGTCCATAGGTTGCAACAAAATTTCTTCGCGTTATGCGGTGCTCTGGAGATAATTTAGGACCTTTCGCAGGCCTTCTTGCTTTGAGATTTATTTCCTGAATTCGTCTACAAACAGTGTGTTTTGCTAAGTGTGGTACCTCGAACTTGTCGGAAGTTTTGTTGCACTTCCACTGCAGTGCTAAATCCATTGCGTAAAACCTGTGCTCCAGAAAGCAATTGTCTCTGGGAGTTGGTTTTCGAGGGGACCAGAACCTGCTCCTCCAGTTTCTTCGTATTTTTGAACAGCTCTGAGCTGCGTGGTAAAAGGAATTTCTAACGCATATTGCGTGTCAAACGTCAAATATCGATGAAATTGTTTTTTCACACTTCTTGAATTCAGCGTTGTATTAGCAGGAATTTAATTTTTCTAAATGCAGGACTCCAACAAAAATGCTGTGATCGTGACAATTTTGAAGATAAAACTATGAATTGGAAAACAAAATGTTTATTAAAAACGGAACTTTCCAACAAATTTTAACACAAATGCTGTATTCCTGCCCAGAGTAAATAAAAAAAAATGAAAGCGAATAGGAATGGAAATTTTTCCATTAACTTCCACAAAGAAAGAAACCAAATGCGTTTCTTCCAATAATATTAGTAGTTAACGAGCCATAAAACGTCGAAAAAATTATTAAGTTCGACTAACTGGTAGAAAAGTCGTAAAACTCCGAATGTGACGAAAAAATCGGGCTTTTTTTTGGAACTCAGTGTAAATAAAGTTCATTAAACTGCAAATATTTTGTAAAATGAATCCTAAAAATATTTTCGCCACCTTTGCAAAAATAAAATTTTTAGCTGAGCAGCTGGAAGCATTAGCTTCTGCGGCAGCTTTTTCTAGACGATAAATTAACAGCAGCTACGCAATTTCCTCTTATGCGATTAGATGACAAAATAATGAATAACTAAAAAGCTCCGCGTAGATTGCATATATCTCCGAATTGCATTATGAAATTGCATATACATAAATCTACAAAGGAGTTGAGTCACGTCATGCAGCAAAACCGATTGAAAGGAAAATCTTTAGACAATAGCTTTCCGAAGTTGCAGAACTTTGGAGCGAAAGGCACCACATCTCCGAAACAAACAGTAGGAAATACATAGTTTAGAGGCACTAAGAAATAGTTTACGCAACTTCTAAGGCAATAAACTTCCCACTAAAATGGTAAGTTCCCAACCGAATAGCTTACATATCTCTCTGAAGTTTTGCGTTTAAGTTGTAAATGGATTTTCTTGGTCTGTGGGCGTTTTATGAGTGCTGAAAATGGAGTTTATTACTCCGAGATTTCTCACGCTTTTTTCTTAAACTTTCCCGCGGATTTCAACTGAGTGGTAAGTATTATAATCCTTTTTGGACTTCGGCAATGCTCAACGGAAACTGTATACGAGTATAAAGGAGTAGAATTTAAGTTGGATGCACTTCGAACTTTGCCAGCAAACTTCCCAAGTTTGGTAGATTTCTTAGTGTCGACTAAATATGTGCCTTAGCTCCAATTTATAACGAGTTTTTCTTTCGCACTACTGACAAATTAGAGGATGTTACATCAAACACGTAGGCAAAATTATACAGGGTAATTTTTTTTTTTTTTTTAATTACCAAATTAGGAATTTCGCTAATTACGATTGAAAAATACAACTGTGGAATTTCTCCATTTAAACGCGAGCGGCAGCAGAAACGGGAAATTCAGTGTAAAAATGTTACTTCCAGCGTTTAAGCCAAGAAAAAATACGAATATTTAAATCTGAAGAGTTTTAACTACCATCTGCAATTTAAGATCGTTTTTCGACGCGTAACTTTCATCTGCCCTTTTTTTAGGATGATAATTAAAGCCAAACTTTACGGGGAAAACTCGATTATAAAAGCATCAGCAAAATTAACTTTGGGCCCAATTTCCTTAAATACACGGCTTTAATTTACATTCATGCTCAGTTTTTCAGCCAACGCACTCAAATTACATGCAACGAAAATATCTAGAGAGAGCTAGAGCCCGGGTCACACTACTGCGGTCCAATTATCTAATTTCAAGCCATAATTAATTATAACTAGCAGAGAAATCAAATGTCGTTCGCACTCTGGAAATTACTGGAATCAACAGCGTTCCGGTCCACCCGGAAAATATCCTGTTTCGATAGGAAATTGGGGCCATATATGGGGACGGATATTTAAATTGTATATGTGCGCCTATATAATCTGCACTCCCATGCCCCCATACAGAGTAGTCGATTATCGGCTTGAATCAATACGAGCATAATAGAATCGCAATATAGGAGCTGCAACGGGGAATTTATGTGTAATATGACACCCAAATCCAGGTAATTATTTTAGGATTTTTCTGGAAATGGGGGACGGCTTTTCACGCTTACGTTTTCAATTATGTTTCAGGAGAGATTTAGGTTCAATCACAACTTAAACATCTCGCAAAATGATTTTATCGTCCGCTTTTAGTATTCAATATAGTAGAAAAACTTCTGATCAAATTGCCCGACGTTTGTAGAATGGAGGCAAGTTAAACAAGTTGTTTTGCTAGGAAATTGGAAACACGTGTTGTCAGAATTGCGACAGAACTGGATGCGATTTCCACAGTGTTATCATGTCTTTCGAGAACGGTTCCGATGATAACAGGTTTTATTTTGCCGGATATGCACTGAAATTAGGCTGTTATTCCGTGAAACGTCCTCATAGAGGGTGATAAACGGCGGCTGGGCGATTAGAGAGGTATCTGAGAATGGCGTTTAGGATTTATTTCTGGGAAAGTTGACCCCCGTCGAACCACGCTTTGAGTCACGACGGGAGGTGATTTTATTGTTTATAACAAAATTTTAATAAATAAATTTTAAAAATATACAGGGTGGGGCACCAAGAGCGCCTCGGGGTATTACGTCCTTATTAATAATTTGATCGAAAATCGTTTTTTGAGGTGTATGTAGGACCTTACGAGGTACATTTTAAAAATATTTTCATTTATACAGGGTGTATATAAAAAATGATACATCTCAGACATATGTTTTTTTAATGGAACACTCTATATTTTATTACATGTTTGGAATTATAAGAAGAAAATAGTACAAGTTTGTATAACACACATTGGGTCTAAAACAATCACTTCTCGAGAAATTTTAGAAAATATAAAAATGCAAAAGTTACGAAAAATTTTTTTTGCTAAGTGAAATGAGTTACTTGGCTATTATTTTTTTACTATTACTTCTTAAGCACAAACTAATTTTCAAACTAGAATCAATTATTTACTAAACTGATATACAGGGTAAGCAAAAAGAGTTGTCAAATTTTACTCCCTTGTAATTTAGCATAACTTTCTTATTTCAAATGGAATATATACATTTTTATTTATTACTTAGAATCACTAATTAATTCCCTTTCAATTGACACTACAGTGTTCTATCTTTTACCGTTTTCCCATAATATGAAATTTTATTTAATTTTCAATAATGACATTAAATAATACAAATTATTGTCAGGTTATGCCTTGGATTGGTTGCTATGGTTATTAAAGAAAGCTAATTATAGAGGACGAATTTTAAAAGTATTTATTACAGTTTAACGGATTCCCAAAAAAATTTTAAATTTACAGTAAATGTTCGAAATGATGGCCATCATTTTAATACATAATTGAATACGTTTTTGAAAAGAAAATTTCATTTTTGATAACATATCTGGTGTTATTTCTTTAAATGCATTTTGAATTCGAATTTTCATGTCCTCCTTTGTTGTTGGTGGCAATTTGTACACTGCAACTTTAATGGAGCCCCACATAAAAAAATCCATAGTGCTAAGATCGGGCGATCTTGCGGGCCACAACTGAGGACCACTTCGCCCAATCCACCTTAGGGGAAACATAGTGTTGAGAACTTCTCTCACATCTCTATGAAAATGTGCAGGTGCTCCATCTAGCTGAAACCACATTTTTCTTTTAACTGTTAATGGTATTTCTTCCAATAATTCTACAAGTCTATTTTCAATAAAGTCTTTGAACACTTGTCCAGTTAAATTGCCTTCAAAAAAGTAAGGTCCTATAACGGAAGTATTTAAAATTCCACCCCACATATTAAGTATTTTGTATTATTTAATATTATTATTGAAAATTAAATAAAATTTCATATTATGGGAAAACGGTAAAAGATAGAACACTGTAGTGTCAATTGAAAGGGAATTAATTAGTGATTCTAAGTAATAAATAAAAATGTATATATTCCATTTGAAATAAGAAAGTTATGCTAAATTACAAGGGAGTAAAATTTGACAACTCTTTTTGCTTACCCTGTATATTAGTTTAGTAAATAATTCATTCTAGTTTGAAAATTAGTTTGTGCTTAAGAAGTAATAGTAAAAAAATAACAGTCAAGTAACTCATTTCACCTAGTAAAAAAAATGTTTCTTAACTCTTGTATTTTTATATTTTCGAAAATTTCTCAAAAAGCGATTCTTTTAGACCCAATGTGTGTTATACAAACTTGTACTATTTTCTTCTTATAATTCCAAACATGTAATAAAATATAGAGTGTTCCATTAAAAAAAAAACATATGTATGAGATGTATCTTTTTTTATATGCACCCTGTATAAATGAAAATATTTTTAAAATGTACCTTGTAAGGTCCTACATACACCTCAAAAAACAATTTTCGAACAAATTATTAATAAGGACGCAATACCCCGAGGCGCTTTTGGTGCTCCACCCTGTATATTTACAGAGTGACTTCGATATTTGATTTCAGAATTAATTACCGCGTCGAACTAATCTAGGCAAAATCTCACCTGCACTGATCTGAACTGAGGAATACTGAGAAGCATCCAAGAGAAACCGCTCTACCCAAGGGGCGTTCAAGTTTCTATTAAAATGCTATGAATCAATATTCCGGCTGATAATGTCAATGGTTGTTTGCGACCATCAACATAAACTGATTTAGGCGTTTAGTCCGGTGGGAATGGCCTGCTGTATCTCCCGATCTTACCCTGCTCGATTTTGCCTTCCAGGATAAGATAACAGCACAAGTTTACACCACACTAGTAAGCCGTAAAGAGAAATTGCACCAACGTGTAATCAGGTGCATTCATGAGCTTAATGCAAATGATATCCAAAGGGCGACGAAGCAATTTATAAATGTGCGCATTTTGAAGGGCTAGAGATCCAATAGGAATCACATTGAACATCTATTGGGAGTATTAAATAATTGAATTATTTCGTTGTATATGTTTTAATTACGATTTAAGTTTCAATTACAATTCAAGTAATTTAGCATGCTGTAGACTTGTTTCACGATTAATAGCATTATTTTGTGTCCACATAATTGCCTGAATGAACATTCACAAGCCCGCTGCTGTCAAATTGTTTGAACGATGGCATAACGTTGAACCGTTCCAGAATTACCTTTGGCAAATATGCCAAAGTAATCCAGTGCTTGGAGACAATGCACAAAACGGCATTATTTGTGAAATGTAACTGTTTAGGTATAGGAATATTAAATATCGTTTTAAAGCAAATATAGCTATTTTTCAGCGCAATTGCTGATGTACAGTGTGTTTTCCAAGGTGTCCCAGGAAAAATTATCTACGTCGAATATCTTTTCTGTCGTTTGTCAAAAGAAGCTATTATAAAACACATCGAATTTTATAGAAAGAAGGTCTTTATTGGGAGAAAAAGTTGTTTTCGAAATATCACCTCTCCACCCTTGGAAACCATCCGTTTGAAATTTTCAAATTGGAAGAGGGGCTGTTTCGTACCTTGTTTGAAAGGTAATTTTATTCTCTGCACGGTCGAGCTTTAATTTTTTATTTTTGTAGCTAACTAAACTAAACGAAAACCAAATAGCTTGATTTTAACCTTGAATGTCATTGTAACAAATACTGAAAGTGTACAATTAGACTCAAAACGTCTCGACGTCTTAAATGTATTAGTAAAAATGACATTTCCAACATTCCATTTAAAATTGATGAGCCCGAATTTTTTTAAAGGAACGATTTATTGATATTTTCTTTTGCACTTAGCGGTTTTAGCACTTCGAGGCGAGACATCACTTTGCAGTTCGTTCAATTTTTAATTTGATTAAAATGGTTTAAAGGATGCAAGAGAGAGTCAAGATTGTGAGTCAGAAACAATAATTCTGCAACAGCGGCAGCTAGTGTCTTCAACGTAATCATCCCGACAAAATTGCATCCCCCCCCCCCCCCCATGTAGCTACGACGCTAATGGAATTCGATAAGACTACTTCCATCCAAAATAAAAAACACGAAAATCACCGCCCAATGAGAAATGATGAAGTCCAAATCGCGGTTCTGGAGCATGTTCAACTGAAGAACAGAACGTCTGTATGAGAAGGTCAGGCGATTTAAAAAGTACTTTTCATAGAACTTTCGATGAAGTCAAATTCTATTCTCATATCATAAAACCAGTACAGGTATTAAATGAGGATCATTTCTACCGTCAGTTGGAATGCTTTAGAATTATGTTAAGATTAAACAGATATTTGTTGTATAATACCACGTATCCTCATGAATGTCTGTTCTATTTAAATGATGAAGTTAACAGATATAACAGTCGTTACTGGAGTAACGTCAATCTTTATCTATTTCGATAGACTCATAGTGACAGAGCTCAGAAATTGAACGTTAGGGCCAGGATTTTAGGTGATCACATTGTTGGATCATTTTTCATTCCTGGAAACTTAAAGGGAAAAAACTGTCTACAACTTCTACAAGACCTCATATTTCCCAGGATAACTGAAATACTCGAACAAGATCCTCGCCTCCTAGAATAAGTATTAGTTCTCCAACGTGATGGAGCAGCTCCGCACTACAATGCTGCTATGCCACAATTGATGAATCAAAAATTCCCTGAAAGATAGAGTAGCAGATGAGGTGCAGTGAAGTGGCCCACGAGATCCCCTGATCATAGTCCCCTGTATTTTTTCTTATTGGGGATATTTACAGACGAAAATTTATGGCACACACTCTGATCACTTCGAAGAGTTACATATCCGAATCTTCGAAGAGTGGTCAGCAACACCAGAAGTGTTAGATAATGTGCGTCGACGTTTTGAGAAACAGATGTATGAATGCAGAGAAGTCAATAGAGGTCATTTTCAACGTTAGTTACAATAAAAGAAATAAAATATCAGTTGAAATGGTTAGAATCACTTTATTTAGTTTTTTTTTTATTTCTACAAGACCGACGTACAAAGATTTAAAAAAAATTAAAGCTTGACTGCGTAGAGAATAAAATTACCTTCCAAACGAAGTATACACAATTCTTTTTCCAGTTTGAAAATTTCAAAGTGGTGGTTTCCAGGAATAGAGAAGTGAAGTTTGGATAACAATTTTTTCACCAAATGATGCCCTCCCTGTTCAAATTGGCGTCTTTTATCGTTTTTTTAACAAACAACGAAAAAGATATTCAAGGTGAACCCTGTTGCTTGGGACACCCTGGATATTAAAAAACACACTTTCTGTTTTAGAGCAAGATCACTAATTTTGAGCCACCCTATACGACATAAACCCACTTGTTTTACATGAGGCAATTTTGTTCAACTTTCCGAAACATTCTCAAGAAGTTCTATTTGTTTGTGAATTCAAATACCGCTATAAACGATAACTTATCGTGATCTTACTTGAACAAAAAATTAAGAGTGTCAATTGATATTTCGAAAACTGCTAAAGATTGGAATAGGAAAAATAAAATAATTTTTAAAAATTTACCGTTTGATATATCGCGTTCGCTTCTACTTTTGCATAAAATCAGCAACGTCCGTCGCTGAAAACGGTTTCGGTCAAGAGAAAAAGTCGGACTCCCATGTTTGCCACTTTTTAGAGTGATGTTGTGTGCTGTTTTTCGTAAACGTATAACGTGTTATAGATCGCAAAATTACCCTGTTTTTGCATAGAAAGTTAACATTGATGACGATAAATTAGGAACCAGATCGGTCTAGGTTTAGTTCGCTGCTGTCAGTAAAAAATAAAGGTTCATTCTCACTATTCTAGTTTCACTCTATATCCATTCCATAATGTTCCGCAAACTATTATGTATACAAACAGACCTGTACAGCATTCAGTTGCCTGCGTGTGCATGTTTATTCGTTCCGTCTACATACCGTGAGTCATATCAACTACCTACTATCAAATTGTATGTGATTTGTACGGAACAGATATGGAATATAAACGGAATATATAGTGAGTATCAACTTTAGCGCGTGAATATGGCAAGAGTTACTATACGAGGCCTTCTCAATTATTAACACTTAATGTTCGTAGCTTAGAATTTACATTTAACATTGAGAACAAGAGTGTCGGAATCTGCTCTCTAGTACAACTCACCTCCGTATAATCTATACCGAGATGAGTTTTCAACTCTTGGTCGATCTTTATCCAAGTCTAATAAGTCAAATTTACTATTATCTATTTGATAAATAAACCCAAACTAACTGTTCCTAAGATATAGTAAAATCTACTCAATGTCGCTTTAAGGTGCTGAAGAAACATTGCTCATGTTCTTTATAACTTCGCATGGGGTGATGATATTGTACGTGCCACAAACTCTTCTCATTCTCACCCTCAACTCACTCTTCTCAAAATTAAATAAAGTTCCTGTTTTCGTTGCTACAAGAGTTCGGCACAGCCGAATTGGCAAGGACGTGTTACGGCCTTTAGCCCAGCGAAGCCTCTATAATCGTATTCCATTGTCAATTACCAAAACTTTGTTTCGCATATAACCGAAAACACACTTCGACACAGGCTAAGGATATTTAAAAAAAATCATAAAACCGATAAGAAGTAAACTTCAATTGTAGTTTATACCGTACTGTAACAGTGCAAGTCCTCACTCTGTATACATGTTACAATTCATAGAAAAAATCCAAAAATAAATTTAAAAAGTTTTTGCGGATATGAAAAAGTTTGAATTTTGCACTCTACTAAATTAACAAGTTGACTGAATTTCAACACTAGCTGGTGTTTAGCAGATGCTTTGAAGCTACTGTATTTTACCATGAAACGACATTTAACTCTGGATGAAATGAATTAAGGGATAGGGTCTTCTTCCAGCTGGATTGAGCCAAATTGCAGTAAGCGCCTGAGTTTTTCCCAGAGTGTCAAATCAGGCAATTATGGCGGCCCTTCAAGGAAACTGGAATTCTAGCCAAACAATATCGAAGATGGGGACGCATTACAATTGCAGCCCAATAGGAAATGTATCCATGTCGAGGTGGTAGAATGACGGTATGGGCCGAAATATTGATTGACGGCAGAACAGACCTCGTTTTTCCAAATCCATTCCCAACAAC
Organism: Euwallacea fornicatus; assembly: GCF_040115645.1. Classification (NCBI taxonomy): domain Eukaryota; kingdom Metazoa; phylum Arthropoda; class Insecta; order Coleoptera; family Curculionidae; genus Euwallacea; species Euwallacea fornicatus. The sequence goes on along the minus strand of NC_089567.1, from coordinate 1,500,658 downwards.
TCGACAGTAGATACACACCATTCTTGATCGTACGGTCCGACGACTATTTGCTAGAACTGTGGGTCAAAGCTTTCGCCCCGTGAATGACAATGTTCGTCCGCATGTCACCGGTATTGTGACAAATTGGCTGACCGACGAAGAAATCGTCGCGTCGCCATGGCCACCAGAATCGCCAGATCTGAATCTAATTGAGTATGTCTAGGACTTGCTTCAAAGAAAAGTTTCGCCGCATATGGCCTACATTCACGGTGTTTTTCGATTCTGGGAGTTACTGTCAGAAGAATGGGGGAGGATACCGCAAACGGAAAGCAACAGTATCATTTTAGTAGGGACGGCAGAACTAAGGCTATAATTAATAATTGTAAAGGCCATACTTTATATTAGACTGCATCTTTTTTGCTTTCTAAAAATATTTTGTTAAGTTGACAAAAAGGCGTTTTAGTTTTATTTACCACTTATAAATAACAACAATATAATTTAGAAATCTATGAACAAAAGCTTAGTTTGTTTGCATGTTAAACACTTTCCAACACTGTAAGTGCATAACTTTATTTTCTAATTAATTTCAAAAGATCTTCAATTTATTTATAAAAATATCCTTAGGCTTTTTCGATATGTGCACATCGTCCCTCAGGCTCAGAACAAATACTGCGTTAGCAATGTCAATTCATGATATAGCAAAAGGGTTAATGACAATATCTGAAGCTGGGGAGGAAGTTAACTAAAATTAGAAAAATTAGAACTAACTAGGCTAACGAATTCTGATACAAATTTATAAACAAACTCGAATTATTGCCAAAAATTGCAAAACTATTTAATCACTAAGACAAGTCGTTAGGGACTTTAGGTTATTGGTTTTTCATGCAGGCTATTTTGTTAACTTACTTGTACTTTCATCCCTTAAGTTACGCTCATGTACCGCGACATTTACTTTAAGAATACCATCTGGGTGCCAGACCACGGTGCCCGCCAGGCCATATCCAAGGGTTCTTCATGGCTGGGAAATATATTAGAAAGAAGCTTTCCAATGGGACTATTGCCGCGATCTGCAGTTAGATGATCCTGCAATATTCTCAGAAAAGCGACTCGTATAGGTATCCGCCAGAAGGCCGCGATTTATGGGATCCGCCACTGTCATAGCCCGCAAGGGCTCTTGGTGGTGGTGCGCCCCTGGTTGAACCTCCTCAGTTTTAGTACTTATGGGATGAGTAAAGTAATTTTGCTCTCTTTTTTTTCTCTTCGTCTTGAAACGGTGTCGGTTTCGGATATGTGATCAAAATCATAGTTCGTAACCCGCCCAACGAAGCAATCTCCCTCTTCATACTTAGACCAACAAAATTTTGTCACAGAAATAAGTGAAATTTAACACAGACCTTTTTCGTAAACCAAATTGTCGTTTTCATGGTTTCGTTTGTAGAAGGAATCCCCTTAACACAAATTTAAAAGAAGGAAATTAATTTAGTCTCGAGTTCCTTAGTGGAAATGCTAAAAACTACTATTCAGTTGTTTGTGATCGATTGATAACCTCTATTTTCCACGATTTTCCAATGAAATCTTTATTATAATGCGGTGGACGTTGGTCAGACTTCATGTCAGGTCAAAATCAACCAGGAATGTTCTGGTTGCGAACGACAATATTGTCAATCCAATTGAGGCTAGGGTCTGTTTTTTCACAGTTTTACAATGACTACATACTTATGGCAGATTTCCCCATTGACAGTGATATAATGTTGATATAAATTCAGGAAACTGACAAAATTCTTGAAATTACAGATTTACGACAACAAACAATTAAATGGAAATAAACTCTAAAAGTACCTGGATAGATACTTAAATGGAACTGAATAATTCGAAATAAACAAATGTTTCAATGATCAGTTAATTATTAGAAAATTGGGGTTTTCCTATTTTCGATGATACGCAGACGAGTGAACAAAGACCGAACATACGACAAAGCATAATCTAAAACACCGGACATAGAAATTTCAATTGACATGATCACGTAGTAAAGGGCTCAGTAACGACGTCGTAAACGGGGGAGGGTTAAACCCATAGTCGCCGAAACCCTTTTGCTTATTATAACGGATGAGTGACTTAGAATCGACTTTGGTTTTATCTTTTTTTAATCGTCTGTGAGTCATTGAATATTTTGTGACTGGTGATGATTATATTCAAATAATGAAAGTATAACTGAACATTAAATGTACAGGGTGTCCCAATTAAAACCGCCAACCTGAACTATTTTGGACGCAAGAAATTTTTCCGGAACACCCCGTGACAGGTCTATTTTGTTTCTAAGGAGAACATCTTGTGAATGTAGTGTCATGGATGTGGGTTTGTTCCTTTCACGCGGTGACAACCCCTTTCGAGCATCTTAAACGGCACGGAGGGTCAAGTGGATCAATCATTTTGAAGGAATTTTAATTACCTTTTTTTTGTTTTAAGTAAACGATAATGCGAACACCGTATTGGAAATGTCGGAGAAAAAAATTTAAAAAAAGTTTTGAATATATTTTTAATTATTTAACTATTAAAATTGCAACCCATTTCCTTTCATGCAGTAATAAAATCATTGTTCAACCTTTTCCCGAACATTTTGTGGCATTTCAAGGGTTACTTCATCACTTGCTACCACTACTGGGTGTCGAAAATCTAGAAAGGTAGGTTTAGTTTTTTAAATAAGTCTTTGTTAAATTCCCTCAGAAGTAAAAATCTCATAGTGTTAAATCTGGCAATATTGGAGGCCATCCAATAAAATCTCTTCTACCTATCATCCAATGTTTATAGGAATTTCCTTTACTAAGGCCTAAAAAAAGACTAAAACGAAATAAAACCATAAAGCGTTATACATCGTTGAATTGGTAATACGAAGTACTTTTAGAATATGATATCGGAACATCCGGATTCTATTTAAAAAGATGAAGTTGATGGTGATTCTATGAATAGGAAACGTCGGATTAAACAACTGAAAATGTCACGTTGAATAGAATCGACAAATCTAATTTTTTCAAAATATCTCAAAAACCAAAAAATGCTTGGAGGATTTCTAAATTCCATTTTCTTACAGTTTTGATTACGCAATTTTTTCACACTTAACCAAATCTGTCTCTCTTGCTATTTTGAAGATCCCCATAGAAGTCCCCTTAATTTTGGACACGGGTATATTCACGATTTAAGATTTTCATTATCATCTACATTATATCAGATATCATGTTCAGGTCCTTCTTATGTTTATAATCAGCGTCAAATTGTTAACAAAGTCTGAAATTTAAATAAAAACCACAATCCTAATTTGGATTTCGGTCGATAGATTTGCTGATTATAACGAGAATGAGTTAATCCGAAATGTTCGCTTGAATTAATTAATTGGACTGCCAAAGTGAGTTGTCTCCTCAAAATTGGCTCTGTACCCTCAAAATATAAATATAATTCTATAGGTATGTGCTTAATTATGTGCTTAAACATTTTCGTGCTACTGAAAGTTTCCAATGCAGGCTGCCAACGGAGTTGTTGCTGTTAAATCTCATCTAAAAATTGGTGTGTCATAATTCCACACATTATGACTCTTCGTTTCAGGCATATTGCAAAAGTTATTTGGCCATAGAGGCAACATAAAGGAGTTGATGAAGAGAAGAGATGTAGACGCAGACTAGCTAAATGTGGCTTAATTATTTGAAATTATCCACCAGAATTAGTTATCTGCATAGTATATACAGAAAAGTGATAACGTAGATTCGTCAAATACATTTTCCAACTGAGCGAAATTTAAAACATCTAAATTGTTTAAATAGAAAACGAAATTAATATGAAGTGTTCAGAATTTAAACTGAAAATCGCAGAGTACATACTCAGTACAGGAACATATTGCTGCGATTTTGGGGTTCGAATGATTCTAGAATGTTGGAATTCAACGTAAATACTGTTTATTAACTGGATAAATAAATACAACTACAATTAGCTAACTAACAGTCCGTAATATATCACTAAACTAAACTAAACAATATAATTCCTTCTTAAATAAGAAGAGGCTATCGGCCTACGTGGCCTTTCTGCCCATGTTGGTATTTACAAGTGTTATAATGATAGTAATCGTAGTCTCAAAAACAGTATCATCCACAACAATCATCCCAAAACCACCAGCACCAACCACACCCAGTAGACCAACCAACATCCAACCTTCACAGCACCGAACAAAAGTGTAAGCATATCAGGCACATCAAACATCCCACATCTAGTCCATGTCTTGGTAGTGTTCAATCAGAGTTGTTCCCGGTGTAAGGTAACGTGAGTTTCTAGTCTGTCGGTCAATGCACAGTCCAACAACGATGATCCAGTTTTTCTCTTTGTCTTTCCACTTTTTTTGTATTTGTAATAGTCTGTCTGAAATTTTTGTCATGTTAGTTTTTTCGTATAGCGCTTCGTTGGAAGGGTTGTACAGTGGATTATCCGGGTGACGAATTTTTGTAATTCGTCTTAAAGTTATTTGCTCTGTAGTTTGTATGTATTTTTTTGTTTTGTTAAATATACAGTCGCTCAAAAAAGTATTCGTACAGCGGGGAAAAAATTCTGTGACCCATAATTTTCGACTGATTTTGTTCAAAATTTATATAATGAAAAATCAATCCTAAACTCAGTTTAGGTGTTCGAGCAAGTTTTGAAAATTTAATTTTAAGAGTATTTTTCAAGGTCTTAAACAAAAATTGCGTTTTGACAACTTCTTATGCGGTGGAAATATTTCAGTATAATTTTAATGATCCTGTAGAGGGGATTTTTCTACGTATATCCTGAAAATTTGATCAAAGTCAGATCACAAATAAGGGAGTTGCAGCTTTTTAAATTCGCCAAAAAGTGACGATTTTCACGCAAAATAATAAAATTTAAACATTTTTGGCGAATTTAAAAAGCTGCAACTCCCTTATTTGTGGTCTGACTTTGATCAAATTTTCAGGATATACGTAGAAAAACCCCCTCTACAGGATCATTAAAATCCTACTGAAAAATTTCCACCGCACAAGAAGTTTTCGAAATGGAGTTTTTTTTAAGATCATGAAAAGCACTCTAAAAATTTTGTTGGGAAAAAACCCAACATAAATCAGCGTTATTGCTGGGTACCAATTAGGCCCTAAAGACGTTGGAACAATCCCTAATACATCTGCTGCATTGCACCCCGCGATGCAGCACTTACCCTCACGTGTTTAAACCCGGCCACCGTGATGGCACTGGTTCCTTGATTTATCGCTGCCCCGATTTATGGGGGGCACCAAATAGATCTGTCAAAGGAACCAGCGAGCCACATCTGAGCTTTGACCGTGAAGATTCTTAGGAAAAAACTTTCCACAAAACTAGGGGGCGGTGTCAGTTGGGATTGGTCAAGATCTTTTCGTGGTAATCTCCCTCCAGCCCCACCATCCCTGGGACGCAAATAATCTAGGACTCCCAAAAAGCATTCTCTCAAAGACAATACTCGCGAAAGCTTCCCGTTTTGTGGACATTCTCGATCCTTGAACGCGGACTCCTTCAAAATCTCTCTCATATAACTTAACTCTAAACCAGTGCTCGCGAAATCTCTCTCTCTCTCTCTCTCTCTCTCTCCCGTTTCTTGGACACTGCTCGATCCCTGAAGCGGAACACCATCAAACCTCTTTCACAACTTTACCTCAATCTCTACTCCATAACTCTTTTACAAGACACTCTTCAACCTTTATACGTATCATTCTCAGATCTCGGGCGACCCAATACCGACTCTGTGAATATATGTATAAAAAGTGTATATAAAGTTGTAAATCGTAGTGTAAATTAGAGTGATATCTGTAGTGTAAAGTAAATTACTTAATTCGTGCTACGGAGTTTGTCTTCCCCGAACCCTTGAACCCCGTTTACAATCAATTGACGCATCAGCGTCTGGTCCTTCGAATCAATAACTCACACCAGCAAAATAGGAGATACCTCTTCGGGTGCCTTGTGAGGCAGTCGTTTCTGTTAGGCAGTGACTAAAAGCCCCTGGCCTAAACAAATTTAATTTTCGAAACTTGCTCGAACACCTAAACTGAGTTTAGGTTCGATTTTTCATTATACAAATTTTGAACAAAATCAGTCGAAAATTATGGGTCACAGAATTTTTTCCCCGCTGTACGAATACTTTTTTGAGCGACTGTATCACTATTTTATCACTAAATCCTTTAATATCGCGCATTGCAATCTCTCCGATCTTATAGCTAGACTAGCTCTAGACTACTTCATTCGTAACAATGGCCTCTTTATACAGCTGAAGGTTCTATGACTAGAAGATTCCACAACTTTTAAACGGACATGCAAAGATTAACGTACCAGAATATTCGACATATGTACATAAAAGGAAGTAATCAATCATTCGTTGAGCGCGCCACGATAAACCTTTTTTTCGTCTCTGCCTTTCATCTGCGGCTATTGCCATAAAGGTTAAGTGATTTTTTGTTAGTGAAGTGATACTCGGAACAATAAAAGTTACAAAATCGCTCAATGCGGAAAGAATATTTGGAGACGCCGAATTAAGATATCTTCAATTAAATATTCAACAAGCGAATGGAACTTCAAGAAAATAGCACATTTCGTAACTAGTGCCGCGAGGAACAATTTTCGCATGGGTAAAACAGTGTGTTGACGGAAGCAATGGGCGAGTGGCACTATATCTCACGCGTGCGATAAGTGATTTTCACACGCGTTTTACACTATACTTTTCTAAATCAGCGAAACGTGCGAAAGATTCCCGGTCGATTCTGTTTAGTTATTTCCAAGTCAGTGAAACCTGAACTGGAATAACCTAAAACACATTGATAACAAAATTGTTTCTTTTTTATGCTGGCTGCATCCGGCGGTGGCCTCAGATCCAGGGTTTGTTGTTGAAAATTGCTATAACATCACTACAAGCGGCAATGTTGCAATAGCGAAAATATTTTTATAATTCGCAACAAAAATTACGGTTTTTCCACACTGTTGTGAAGTCGAAACAATAACTAAATGAAATTCCTTTCTGCGCTGGCTTTAAAATTTTTCTTTTTACTGATACTGCGAGAGTAAAAATTACACATTTCCACGTTAATAGTCGCAGTCTACACCATAACTGAAATATTATAATATTTCAATTTTATAATTTTAATACTTTGTTAGATAATAATTTAGAAAGCCCGTATTAGCGGAATAAATAATTTATCACAGCTGACGTTTAATGCCTGCCGGCGGTTGTCAGGTGCACTAACCTTTCATTACATAAATTTTAAAGCTAAATTAATTGATATTCTAAATTATTATTATTAATATAAATTTGTTACTCAACAGAAAAAATCGTATAGAACACACGATTTTTATTTCAAATTGCGACCATTTACAGCTCCTGAAAACCTCGTGTATAGGATCGTTTCATATACAGGATTTTTTAACACAAGCAATTGGAATTTTAATACAATATATCTCTCTGTTTTTTTTTTCAAACTAACAATAGCAAAATTACCGAACAGGTAGTCATTACATGTGTATGATTGTCGTTTAAGCGGTGCTGTCCATCCCATATTACCAATGGTGTTGTAAAACAATAAACGTTTCTGTCGCTGAAAACTATTGCAATACATTGCATTGAAATACCTATGATTCATGTTCAAAAACACCGATGTTTCACACAAAGGCACCGCATCGAGGGGAGGTTAAATCAAAATTTATTATATCAATATTTGAATGAAACCGTTCTGTAATTGGTGTTTTATCAAAGAACTATCTTTCTGCCGCTGGGCCAGTCGGCTAATTTTTTATTTATAATATATTTTTTAGTTTGAGGAAAAATAGTTTAGAAAGTGGGAAAATATGCATAAGAAGCTCAGTGCCGAGAGAAGATTTCACAAGAGAAATTGTAATTGTAGTAAACATCTAACAATGTTATTTTCTTTCAAAAAAAGTGTTAAAAACGCAAGTATTTTGCATGTACAGGGCGTCCATTTCTCAACACTTCCTCAAGGTATCTGCGCTGTTATTACAGTTCGAGGGTTTAAGTTTTTGCAAACCTGTGTCACTATTTTGTAAAAGAAACGATGACGAAAGCAAATTTATCATCGCTCTCGCGGTTTTTGAAATACAGGACGAAACCAAAAATCGTGCTTTTGCAGACATCTGTTGTAATTTAGTGATCTCACAAGTTACCAACTAGGTAAAAATGGAATATTACATATTTTTTTATGTAGAATCTAACGGCATACTAAGTTTTTTCCAAAATTTCCTAATTTTTGAGCAAACTGCAAAAGTTAAATTTCTGCAATGGGACATCCTGTATGTGAATTGCTAGTTACAATTTAATCACTAAGAACCTTCCAGAAATATATAATTGTTGGAACCTTGTTTCATATTCCAGGTTAAAATTTACATTTCGTTAAAGAGGCTTTAGATTGCCAGCAAAAAGTCATATTATTTTATTAAAAATGAATTATTGTCGATATATTATATCTCGGATGTTACCTGACTGAGTTTAAATTTAGCTTTTTAAAATATAAATAGTGAAAGTCAACCTCTTCCTATTACGTTGTATATTCATAAACTAACTACTAAAAACATACGTACTTAAGGAATAACAATAAATATATCTTATATTTGGCCATAACTTTTGTCACTCTAAAAAACTAAAATTTTCCCCAAAAATTAATAGCCACGAATGGGGCTGTAAAATGGCCACCGCGATCGCCTGACCTATTGGTACTGGATTTTTTCCTGTGGGGCTTTATCATATATTAACAAGATATACAAAAGTCGGCTTTCATCAGCAGAGTAGCTTCGACTCATTTAGCATTTCAAAATCTACAAAATCGCGTCATAATAATTTTAAATGTCTAAAGTAAAATTAGACAAATGTGTCAGATTTATATCGAGGAAAATGACGGCCATTTTGAATAATATTTTTAAAACAATATGCACAGGTTAGGCCATCTAGAGGCTCTATCTATTGAATTTTAGTTTTTAATATTAATTTAAAAAAGATAAATCGGTTTGGCTTCTAATGTCTACAGATAGGATGTTGCGATTTTCGCAAATCTGTGTTAAAATAAAAATATATAAAATAATATTACTTCTTATTCTAAATGGCAATCTAAAGCCTATTTAAAATATACAAATTCTAACTTTCAATTTGAAATAAAGCGCTGACTACTATACTGAGTGATTCAAGAACATGCCTCGCATTTATATATTTTTTTTATTTTTAACTTAAAAAATTGAAATGTGGACGGAAGCTATATGAGAATGGAGCCGATTGACTGACAGTAATGACGTTTATCTAGCATTTTCGGTTTCGTTTTTTTCAACGTAATGCCCTATAAACTTTTACTTTTTTAGAATTTAGAAGTCATTTTTAGTTTAAAAATATGTCATAAAAAAAATTATGGTTTTTCATGTCCAACTACGCCATTGAGGGGTGCGTATTATGCACAATTTTAGGTCGGAATTATAAGGAAAAATACCGATTTGTCGTTGTATTGATTAATGCTTGGATTTTTTAATACTGATAAAGTGATGTCCAGTGCATTTTCTTCTAGTAAGATCGTCTTGTTTTGCCTTTTCTTTTCATAATTAATATTTCCATTTCATTCAAATCGCGGTTTTAGATTTTCCAGGCTCCTTACATCAATATTCCCTCTATTAGGAAATCCTTGCGCTTAAATCCGATATATTAATAAACAATTTCTATCACCTGAACCAATTACATTAAACATGCTAGTAAGTTCTTGCTTAGTACACTCCATCTCGATGGCCAGTTTTAAAATAAACAGACTTCGAAGAAAAAAAAACATAAATAAGTTGCTAAACACTCAGACACTTAGCCATGAATGCAGGTTTTCCTGGAATAATAAATAATTCCATTAACTCTTATCATAAATATGACATTATTTTATTCAAAAATCAAGAAAATGGATGTTGATTATCATCTTTGGCACCCTGTATCTCAGTTATTTTCAACTTTTGGTATAACATAAATTTAGCTACATTGCATTATTTTTATGTCATAAATCCATCGTTGCTCTGTGTCCCATTACTTAAGACTCACCCTGTATATCCCCTTAATTGATTTTTATGGAATCACAAATAAGCTCATAAGAGTCCGAGGGGCTCATAAATGGACACCCTGTATATGTCCCCAGCGCTAAATAATTTATTTTTTAGATGGGTAAAAATTGTTTGGCCAAAATCGCGATAAAAAATATACTTGATAAATATTATTAAAAAAAATGCCACTCGAATTTTTCCGCATTTTGGGATTTTAAGCTCGTAAATTTTCATGACGACTTCGCATAGAAATACTCAATGCATATTCAAAAAATTATTCACCACTATTCGTATAACTGTTCACAATTTTAATGAATGCAGCTGATTATTTACGGGTTACAACACATGGGAAAAATTTCTACAACTCATGACATCTGTTGCTTCTAAACATGCGATTAATAAGAGATCATACAACTGTTGATTTCGGCCCAGTTATATCATTATAATTTGGACTTGACGTTAAGGCCTCATCAACATAATGGGTTAGTTATCGGCTCGTTCGTGCAAAATATCTTACCATTGGTATATTGTAACAATTGAAGCTTCAACGTTTTTATTTCCGCAGTCAACCTCTCAACTTCTAATCGATTTTCCTCCTCTCTTTGTTGCAATAGCTGATGAAGAGATGAGCTAATATCGGATGCAGAAAGTAGGGAGGAGTCTTGTTGAGGCAATCTCGAAGGCAGTTCCTTGCTAATTGAGAGAAACGGGATCCCTGAAAGAGGAATAAACTAGATAAAAATCGAATTAAGCTAGGGTTAATTTTGCGCCATTCTTGAAAACTTTTTGAAAACAAAACTTGTCTTAGCCCTTGAACGATCCATTAGACGCCTACTGGAACTTCTAAATTAATTTGGCGATTTTCCTTTATTCCTTGTCCTTTTTATTCGTTAGAGGGCATGCAATTTCCTCCGACAAAAATTGAAAATAATTCCTTCGGCAGTTAATTAGCGCAGCATTCAGTTCGGTTCCTTTCAGTTCCGAAGAAATATCATAATGGTTAGGGGAATTTATTACATTCTTATCATTATTCTTGTCGGTGTTTGTTTTAATCCCACAATTGTTTTGAAATTGTATACCCCCAACACCCACTTCTTTGATCTCGGTGAATTACACTTAAGCCGCTGTAAGTAAATTTTAAAAAGGACCTTAAGTTTTGTTAAATAAAGTAAAATCATTTCTTCTACAAAGTAGCTATAATACTGGAATTTTATGAGGAATTCCAGGAGGAATAAAAGAATCCTCTTCCCGAAAGAGCTAAGCAAACAAACAGTAATAAAATATGAGAATTTAAGTCGAGCCGGTAAAGAAAAATAAAAGAATAGGAGCTCTATAGACAATGTCCCGGCACCTGTAGGGACTCTAAATTAATTTGGCGTCCCTCTCCTGTTTGTTCCCATTTACGCCATGTCCTCGGGGAAAACGGGCAAACGTTGTAAAGAGAAGGCAAATATTGCGAAACTTGATTTAACGTTAACAGCAAGAGGCTGCATTTTGAATGAGGATGCATACGGTGTGATTTCCAACGTCATGTCAAATCATGACTAGAACAACTTTTGGACATTCCGAGAATAACGGGAAAAATATCCTCAAAATTGAACTGGACAGCACATAAACGCAACTCTACATTAGACCGGGGGAAAGGTTTTTGAGCACGTAGCAGAAAAACAGACAAAGGGAAAACATAAATTATAATAAAAGGAAAGGAAAGGAAAGGAAAGGAAAGGAAAGATAAGAAGAATAAAAGATAAAATCTGTATACGACAAACTCAAAATAGAGGAAATATATGTGAGGAACAACTAAACATCGAATTTAAAGGAATACTAATAAAAATAAAAACAAAAATATTTCGTTTTTTCTCCCTAAGTAAGGTAAAAGATGCTCTAGGGAGCCTCGAAAATGACGTCTAACAAATGAGGAAAATTACCTATCAACTCGAAACTGAAACCAAAGGTTTTAACTTAAATATCCAAAGTTCATTAGCCCTGAACTAACCACAATTGGATCATGTGCAACTTTCCAAGTTTCTTGTCCAAGTTCAATCGGTTCGTAGAAAATTTCAAGAATTTCTAACTACTTTGAGGTCATGTTTGGCACTTCACCTAGGTTACTTAAGGTGTATTATAAATTTTATTGCAAACTTGATACTAGTTTAATGACTGTTTCCTAAAGTCGAAAATGAGTGACGTACACGGAATTATTAAAATTTGCTGTTCATTATTAGGACCTGGAAAAAACGCGAACAAAAACAAAAACAAAATTTGAACAAACTTGGGTATTTCTGTATCGAACAAAATCGTGAATGTCTTGACCAACATTGTTTTAACCCTCCTTTCCCATTCGAAAACGTATTTTGGCTCCTAGATGGCCATAATGGAGCAATACGAATTATGCAACGAAATTTTCTAAAATTAGGGGCGAGGTGAGGGGGGTATCACCTCAAAACAACAAAACCAGGGGTCTTTAAGACGGAATTTTTGGAGCTGTCGTAGTTTTTTCAATTTTGTCAAAACATTAAAGATATAATGCCCTAATGTGAACTTAATTGAGGACACCGTCTCTAAATAAACTTTACCAATTTTGAGGATCACCCTGGATACAAATAAAAACAGTTTTGTTCTAACGCCCCATGACTAGACAGTTCCGGAAAAAGTTCTTACAGTGTCATTAAATTACTAATTATCTAATTGCTTTCTATTGTAATAAGACGCTTTGGTGATGAGTAGCTATTATTTTCATTCAAAAAAATTCAAGGAAAATGTAGATTTCTAGACACCTGTGAACATATCAATGTTAAAACATACCCCAATTTTTTTTACTCATCAAGTACAAAGAAAACATCTCAGGATTAGACAACTTTTTTGACTCATTTGTTATCGAATTACAAACAAAAAATAATAAGAGTTATTTAGAATTATAATCTTATTAAGTAGGTTTTTAAGAATAGCCCTCGAGATATGGTACAGTATTTCCACTTTAACTTGACGTGTATATTCGATAATCTTAAGCAAAGATGTGAGATCATCCTGGACTCTGGTCTTGGCTTTGCTCTTTTTGTTTTGAATCCATACCATATACAGGGTGTCCATTTAACAATCCCTCGGACTCCCGTGAGTTTATTTGTGATTTCATAAAAAAAATCAATTATGGGGTTACATTAGGCTCATGAAGGTACATTTTAAAATTAGTGACTTCCTTACAGAGTGTCCCAAAAAAACGTGACGTCATAAAGTGTCATTTTTTTAAATGGGACCACTCACATTTTATTCACACGATAGAATTCTCTTTTGAAACTGTGTTAGTTCTTAGATTTTTTTGCCTTAGATGCACTAGCTCCGACGTTTTAAAAGATTTTTTTTTGCATTTGCAGTACCTCATGAAAAAAATGAATATCACAGTTAGCTTAAGTTAGATTTTGACAATTTCAGAAAGAATTCTCACGTAAGATCCCCTTAACAGGCACTATTACTCATTTAGTCAAAATTGCATGCAGGGTGTCCACAATGACAACTTCAATTTTCACTTTTTCAAGTTAAATTTTTTTGATTTTCTCAAATGAGACGGAGTGTTTTTTATAACGTAGAACGAAAGAACACTCAATTTCCTTCATTTTGGTATAAGATAATGGCATATTTATCTTAAGGGTTAATGGAATTATTAATTATTCCAGGAAAACTCGAACTCATGACTAAGTGCCTGAGTGTTTAGCATGCGCTACCATGGTTTGTTTCTTCGAAATCTGTTTCTTTGAAAACTGGCAATCAAAATGAAGTAAACTCAACAAGAATTTATCAGTATGATTTATGTAATTGGTTCGTGTGATGAAAATAGTTAATTAGCATCTTGGGTTTACGCGTAACGATTTCCTAATAGAAAACATGCTGATGTAAGGAGCCTCGAAAGTCTAAAGGCGCGTTCCGAACGGACAGGAAATGTTAATTATGAATAGAAAAGTCGAAAGAAAAGGGTCTTAGAAGAAGAAAATGAACTGAATTAAAAACAAAAAAATATATTAATTGCCGAAAAAAGAATATTGATTTCGTTTAGACCTTGTTATAAGGCAGACTCTAACATGAGGAAATTTAAGAAAAAATATTTGTTTATTAGATGGATAGATTGTTATTAGTTTTAAACAGAATATGCATTGCAAAACTTTGTTAGAAAAAAGTTGCCCTTGAAAGGACCTTAAAATGACTTTTTGGCCAAAAGTCACGATCTCCATGACATATCCCTCTCTTTACCGAACAACTTTTATTTGAAACTTTTTTTTATATAACGCACCGTTTTTGAGTAATCTTCAATCACAGCGTTAAACGAAATACCCCGTATATGGCAAAGCTGACAGTAACGCAGCTATCGCTCAGCGATTTTATGAGGAAAGATTTCCTTTAAGAACAGTGCTTAACGTGGAAATATTCGGTAATACATACCGTAGAATGAGTAAAATTGGCTATTTGCAGCAACAAAATCCTTCAGCGAACATATAACAACATAGCGCTGAAGTGGATGTACAAGTTTTAAATACGTTTGAGCGGAGTCCGTGCAAGCACTTGAAGAAGAAAACCCAATCCGAAGAACGAATTTTTGTCGATATATCTTACATGCCGATATTAAAGATGGGAAATTTCCCCGCAGCATATTATGGACCAATGAATCCAAATTTTCCCGTGAAAGGATTACCAATTTTCATAACTTGCGTTATTGAGCTGAAAAAAATCCATATATGAAATAAGAAATCTCGTTTCAACATAAATTTAGCCTTAACATATTCCGCCCATTATCAGAGAACAATAATGAAGTTTTAAATAATCAAATTTCTAAAAGATGGATAGAGCGAAATGAACCGATATTATGGCCTGTAAGATCTCCGGATCTGAGGCCATTTGACTAACATATTTTGGGACGAACGGAGGAATTGATACACAATGAGGAAACTCATGACCACTCAAAAAACTAATAGGGCCGTAGAAGTAATGAAGGCTGAAATAAGGTTGGAGTAACTATTATACGCGCGTGACGAAGATGTGAACGTTAAAATAGAAACGATAGTTGTTATTTCAAGCATGATATTTAACTGTAAGTAAATAGTATAATTAATACATAAATAATAATAATTACTTATTAATTTTTAATTCAACTGGCTAAATCGCCATAAGCATTTTTTTTCTTTTTTAATTAAATATCTTATACACAACGTTAAGTCCACGTTTTTTAATATCATACAGCAATCAGATAAAATTCACTATATTGTGAAAACTCTGTAGTACATGCGAAGTAGATAAATTTTTAACTAATCACATCTATGGCACTCGTTTACCTATGATCTAACTTTATTGAGAATTTTAAAAATTATGCCCATAATAAAATAAAATAAAACTAATGTACATATCCAGAAATGATATCCAATCAGGTCCCATTAGATCAATCGGACGAGATGCCTGGTAAGGTTTTATACAAAAGCTCTTTTGCCAACTTAATTACTCAAACTGGACATTAATGACAATTTAAGAACTAATGTCATCTGTATTACACTTAAATAGTAGTCTTGGTCCTTCTAGAACACAAACAGGCCATATATTCTTTGTCAGAAGAATAGTTCATGGCATAATAGCCAGCATTGACTAGTAGAATATTGTGGTGAGTCTGAATGCACGGTGGAATCAAGTTAGACATATTCCATTTTTTTATCATTAAAAGATAAAATTATACACCGAGTAGCAAAAAAAGTGGCTCACTCGATTTTTTGTTAAATTCGAAGCTTTACAACTTTTACACCAGTTATTCGAATTGAATAATTCCTTGGAAGCTTTATAGCCTGGTCCTTTGGCTATTAATGTAAATGGGAGAAAGGAATTTGTTTTATTTCTCCACGTAAGTTAATGCAAAATTTTGATTCACGTTCTTGATCATTTATTGTAATCGCTGTGCGCATGAGTATGGCAATGTGTTAAAAATCTTTGAACGTTTTTGGAAAGGGCCCTGTTTAGCAAACATTTTGTCCTCCAATTTATTGTTCTACCTTTAAAATGATCGAAATTGCGGCATTTTTACTGTAACCTTTCTTTTAACAAAAAATCCCATCCAAACCAACGTATTGGGAATAAAAAAGGCACTAACTTAACATGTTTACTGGAAAGTTGTGCTGTGAACAAAGCAAAATTTCCAAATAAAATAAATTCAGTAGCAGGTATTACCACCTCTAGCAATTCTTAGAGATCCTAAAATTCTTGCCATAGTGGAAATTAAATTTAGTCCGACTTGTCTCATATAATGTTCCATTTTTCATCTACGTATTTGTTCTCGAGTTGCCGGAGGCCAATCGCGGGAACGCACCGTGCGCCTTTATTCATCCCATAGATGTTCAATTGGGTTCATATCAGCACTTTGGGCAGGCCATTGCAATGTGCGGATACCAGTAGTTTCTAAAAAGTTTCGATACGATTCCTGCTACATGTGGTTCGACATTATCATGCATTAGGATAAAATTAGGACCAGCTTCCTCAAAATACAGTTGCATATACTACTGTAAGATGTTGTCAATATACATTCAATTGTCAATTGTCATTGACTGCCAAGGAAGGAAAACATGAAGCGGTGTACGTCCGTTCATAGAAATTCCACTCCAGACCATTACTGAACCTCCGTTAAGTTTCTGACACTATAAACAACTCTTGGTTGAGTCTTTCGCCCAATTTTCGCCACACTCGCTTTCAGCCGTCCACCGTATTGAGGCAAAACCTTGATTCATCCATGAATAATACACGGAACTATTCCTGAATGTTCCATTGTCCATAGGTTGCAACAAAGTTTCTTCGCGTTATGCAGTGCTCTGGAGATAATTTAGGACCTTTCGCAGGCCTTCTTGCTTTGAGATTTATTTCCTGAATTCGTCTACAAACAGTGTGTTTTGCTAAGTGTGGTACCTCGAACTTGTCGGAAGTTTTGTTGCACCTTCACTGCAGTGCTAAATCCATTGCGTAAAACCTGTGCTCCACAAAGCAATTGTCTCTGGGAGTTGGTTTTCGAGGGGACCAGAACCTGCTCCTCCAGTTTCTTCGTATTTTTGAACAGCTCTGAGCTGCGTGGTAAAAGGAATTTCTAACGCATATTGCGTGTCAAACGTCAAATATCGATGAAATTGTTTTTTCACACTTCTTGAATTCAGCGTTGTATTAGCAGGAATTTAATTTTTCTAAATGCAGGACTCCAACAAAAATGCTGTGATCGTGACAATTTTGAAGATAAAACTATGAATTGGAAAACAAAATGTTTATTAAAAACGGAACTTTCCGACAAAGTTTAACAAATTTTAACACAAGTGCTGTATTCATGCCCAGAGTGAATAAAAAAATAAAAACGAATAGGAATGTAAATTTTTCCGTTAACTTCCATAAGGAAAGAAACAAAATGCGTTTCTTCCAATAACATTAATAGTTAACGAGCCATAAAACGTCGAAAAAATGATTGAGTTCGACAAACTGTTAGAAAAGTTGTAAAACTCCGAATGTGACGAAAAAATCGGGCACTTTTTTTGAAACTCATTATATGTTTATTTAAGTTTAGTGGTAAAAAAATTTGGGCAAAAACTTTAAACAGTTTTCAACTTCATTGGCAAAGTTCGTTCAACTTTGCCAAGAGAATGACTCCTTGATAAAAATTCTCATCCCCTTTTATGTAATATTTACTACTTCACTAAATTCACTTTATTCTTCCGTAAATAAATCACTCCCTCGTTAAAAATTTACTGAATCCTCGCAAAAATTGTGTCAACTATCAGACAAGACTCGAAGTTTTGCCTGACCTTATTGACGAGATTCACATTGTCTGCAATACCTTCTTCGCCTGCGTCCACAATTCCAATAGTAGCTTGCGAGTGCAGGCACTCAAGCTGTCGGCTTTCGCCCTGACATCTTCCGGAAGAAGATTCAACTGCTTAAGATGGCCCTAAGTTAAACCAAGATGACGTCAATTTCGGTGACTGCATATTGACCAATAACAGTCGGCACATCTGCGAAGGCCTCATCAGTCTTATTTCTTTCAGTGGCGATGCAATCAATGGCGTGCACTGCATCAGAAGGAAGCTTCGTCTTTGAGCTGATCGATACCATCCAGGAATATAATGATGAAGTCTTTGCCCAACTGGACAACAAAGCCGATGATGCTGGCAATAATTAGTTTTTGATTTTTTCGAATTTGTCTACTAAATTGTTGGCATCATCCATGAAATACCCGTCACGTTTAGATTAAAACTAAAGACGATCTCTTCAATGCTGTCCCCTTTGATTTCACTACCCTACAAGCACAGGTGTGTTCTGTTGGGACTTGAAAGGTATCCAGGTCTGATATACTTACATCAGCAGTAGAGAAATTAAAGACTAACAGGAAACCTAGAATTTGGAATTCGATCGCAAAGCGACCTGAGCTGCATAAGTTCAGATCGTCAACCTGAACTAGTCTGAGCTGTATGAGCTCGGGTCGTTAATAATGCGAGTGAAGTGAATGCGAATCAGAAATTACGTGCAGAATGTATATACATTATGTTTATTTTAAAAAACCTTTATACCGCTTTTGACACCTTATCACATACATGTGGTGTCTAAAGTGGGCAAAACAGATTTTAGCAAATCTAAAGCTTGGTGCAAAAACTTCTTTCGCAATTATCGTTTATTTTTAATCTACTGAAGTGATTAATAAAATCTAATTGAGGAAGCATTAGTAATTACTACTCTCGTTGCTAAGAAAACCATCCTCTAGTGTAAAAACACTTGAGACATTTGTTTATAGATTTACAAATGATAAAACGGAAATATAATACGTATGAATTCAAATTTCGAAGATACTTTTCTCTTATCTATCATTTGGAGTATACGCATCATTAACCTTCAGAACGAAGTTGGATTTTGCTTTACTCTTAACGTCCACTCTTCCTTTCACTAATCTCAGTATTCAAACTGATCCGTATTACTAATGATCAATGAATGCAAATTCCAGGCTGTTGAAATTAACGATGAAGATACCAAACAAACCATCGCGAAAACTTCTTAATTCCACACTCATTATCATCTGTGATGTACTAGACTGATAAGGACTTGACACAATTCATCAAAGATAGTTAAAGCATAGTTATGCAATTTGTGATCGCCCATACAGTGTGTGCATATCAGTATCGAATAAATTCAATTAAAAATCAGGTGTTGGCTTTTGGAAAAAACGCTCGGACATGTCGATTTTTACTTTTCGTTTGCGGCTTTTTTTATGGCAAATACATGTATACAGGGTGGCCCAAAAAGAAGTTACGACCACCAACTTCATTTTTTCAAATAGAAATACTTATTTTTTTATTTCATTTTTGAAATCTGCATCGAATTCTAAGTATGTTTTACGTGGTATGTCCTATACCTAAACTGAACAGTTATCGAGAAATTTGCGTCTGAACATATCAGTAACCAAGACGATAATTGCAGCAACTATCAGTAGATTTTCACAAAACATAATACTTAGTAAGTAGCAACTTTAAGTATTTCTTAATTTAATCGTTCAAATTGAAACCGTTTTTGCACCTGGCAGTAGTCCAAACGGTGGATAAATTCATACTGAACCACATTTATTGTTTTTGGACTAACGTTAGCGCATCCTCTTCTGATTTCAGTTTTTAAGTCGTCGATCGTTTCAGATCTAGTTCTGTACAGAACATTTTTTAAATGGCCTCACAAAAAAAAGTCTAAAGGATTAAGGTCCCGAGACCTTGGTGGCCATTCCATAGATCGACGCTTTGCGATAGATCTGTTGAAGAAAAAAAATCGTTAAGATGTGACCTAACCTGATGCGGTGGTGCACCATCTTGCTGAAACCACAAATTTTCCTCATACTTCATTGGGTTATTAAGGACTGAGAAATAAAGTTCTTAAACTGGAGATTAGATGTTGTAAAATTCAAGGTATTTTGAATCGTTGAAAGTTTATTCAAAAAGGTAGGACCCAATGACCTTATTTTTGACCATGCCTGCCCAAACATGAATTTTTTCATGATATTGAGTATGATGTTCTCTCATCCATCTGGAATTTTCCTTTACGCAATAGCGGCAGTTTTGTTTATTAACTGCCCGGGTTAATGTAAAAAATGATTAATATGAAAATATAATACTTTCAAATTGGCGAGGGAAATTAAGGCTTAAGGCACATATCCATTAGGATTCGGCGTAATTGCATTCGTCGGTCTGCATCGTCTTCATTTGAGTCATGTACAAGAAGTATTTTATGCGGATGTCGCTTTTCTGATTTTAAAACTTTATGTACAAGTCAAGTAGGAATATCGTAATCGCGACTAACTTACCGAATGCTCTATGTGAATTTTCTTGTACAGCTAGTAAAACATTTAGTTTTATCCTCATTGATCGCAGAACGGCCAGCCTTCAGCTATATCTTCCACCGAACCAGTATGTCAAAACTTTCTTTCAATTTTGCAAATTGCCGATTGGTTTATGCGTTTATCCGGATATATGTTATTACACACGGATATATATATTAACACACACCTCTTGTTGCGTTCGTACTCTATCATCATATCCAATCATCATAAGAAGTTCAATTCTGTGTGTTATGGATCAACGCATTGTGATATAGCTTTTAATTGAAAATAAGCCTTTCTAAAGTCAAATCAAAACTGACAACATGCAAATTCGAATATTATTGGAATGTTGTGAATGATATGAATAAAATGCTTTTTCTGCGGAAATAAATGAACAACCTACCAAATAAATCGTCGTCTTTGTCTTGGTTCAGGTGTAAATTTCTCGACAACTGTTGAGTTTAGATATAGGACATACCACATAAAATACAATTAGAATTCGATGCAGAATTCAAAAATGAAATAAAAAATGTCCATTTCTATTTAAAAAAAAATGAAGTTGGTGATCGTAACTTGTTTTTGGGTCACCCTGTATACATGTACTTATCTTTAAAAAAAACCGCAACGAAAAATAAAAATCGACGTGTCCGGGCGTTTTCCTAAAAAAACAAACATCTAATTTTTAATTTAATTTATTCTATTCTTTATGTACACACTGTATAATTATACGAACAAAATATTCAAATATGCTCATGTACGATGGTCTGAAACAACTAAGAAGTGAACTTTTACTAGAGACAAATGAGGTAATGGATGGTAATGGTGGAAACTTTTGACGAAGTTTCCACAGTTCTCAACGAATGTAATATGCCTGAGGCAGATATTGTTTTGATGGAACTTAGAGTAGTTTTGAACGTGTTGTGATGTGTCAATCAACATGACCTCAAAGCTGCAGTGGACAAATTGAAAAGCTCTATATTAGCTGATAGTATTTTCCTAGTTAATTCTATTGCATCTTTTGCTGAGAAAGAAGATAAAATGAGTGTTACATAAAAACGCAACGTTTGAATTTGAAATAAAACACGGTGCGTTGCGACAAAACACTGAAATCTTTATTGATATATATTATAAACATTTGAGAATTAAGTATGAAATAACACGTCCGATAAATGGCCGTCGCGGCTTTGATTGCACAAACGCACACTTTTGACGGATTTTTAAACTCCTTTGTATAAATGTGGCGGCATTTGTTTGATACAACGCTCAATTTCGGCCTTTAATGCTTGTGTGGTCTTAGGTTTATTGGCATAAACATGAGAGTTCAAAAAACCTCAACGAAAAAAGTCAATAGGTTTCAGGTCATATGATCGCGGAGGCCTGTTCTCATCGCCATGATACAGAGACGAACCGTCCAAAAAAACTTTTTTATAAGACCCCCAATGTTTGACGGGCGGTATGACGCGTGTCACCATCGTGCCGAAACCATATGTCGCCAAGAGCAATATCTTGTACTTTGAGGCATCAACCAGTGAGTAAGGATGTCGCTATAACATTCGCCATTTATCGTTACTGCATTACCTTACTAATTTTCAAAGAACCATGATCCATTGGTCCCACCAACACGCTAAGTAGTGACATAACTGAGATGCAGATGATTCTCATGAATCAATCTTGGATTTTCTCAGCACCGAAAGTGGCAATTTTGTTTGTTTACGAAGTCATCGATGTGAAAACGAGCCTCGTTCCTAAAGATAATTTTTCCTACAAAATCCGCATTCGTTTCTTTCTATTCAATCAAATAAGTGAACCCTCTTCGTTCTGCATGGTCTGTAGGCAAAAGTTGTTGAATCAGTTGAATTTTGTAGAGGGAGTAAGGATACCCCCCCCCCCTTTCTGAAGTAATGCTTAACGGCGGTTCCGGGGAAGATCTAGGGTAAAGAGGGGAGGTTTTTGGTGGGTAGGCGCCCCACTCTGGGGTGAACCCCACATAACCACTGGCGATAGAACATCAGGAAGTGGTACCTACGAGGGTTTTCCTTCCCTATATAAAAAAAAAAGTTGATTTTTGTAAGGATGAAGATATAAATCTTTAGTGAGAATTCGATGAAGATTGTCTGGTGAAATGTTCAATTCTTCTGCACGTCAACAAATTGAGGTCCGTGGATTTTCCTTCACGCTCTGGCGAACTGCAGTAATATTTTCTTCTGAAAGGCCATTACGAGATCGTTTTGTGTCTTTCATATCAATCACTAAATCAAAAGTTTCAAATTTATAGATGATTTTTTTTTACAGTTGATGAAGTATGAGCACTGTTCCTACCAAAAATTGAACGCACTTTTTCCTTTGCCGCTTTTGCAAGATTGGACCACATCTATCTTCTTTCGACCTGGCACGCGTATTCACTCATTAAAAAATTACAACCAAAATGGCGCAAAATTAAAATCTTTCATTCTTACTGTCATATTCTTTAGTTAGCAAACTCATGGAAGAGTTCCTTCATCTCCTATAAGAGACATGGTTCTGGAGAAAACTCAGGAAAGCTTTAACGAAACACCGATCCGTATTGCAGGCCTTAGCTAAGAGCAACAATAGCTGTGCTTAATGCAATTTTACAGTACATTATTCTTCCATAACTACAAACTTACAAGCGATATCTTAAGGTTTCGGCAATAGTTATATGACTAATTGATACACCAATGCACTGCTAAATTTTCAGTGATCAGAGACAAATAGAATAACACATGTAAGCCATGGAATATTCAGAGTAGTATGGTAAAAATATTGTACACACAATAATGAGCTCTTCTACTAATTGAAAGTATGATCATAAAACGCACTATTCCATACAGGACATTTCAAATTCGACCCTGACCACTGGGATCTCGGGAACTAGAGCGAATACGAAGAAGTTTAAGGGGGAACAAAATTGCATAATTTAACGCTTGACAAAATATAATTTTCAAAATTTGATTTTCCCAGTATTTGCGAAGGTAGCCAAAAAAAAAACACGAAAAATTGGAGACTTTGTCTATATTTTTTAGCTTTTTCTGAAAATCAGGCCAAAAACCACAGGCACATTTTCATTGCTGCTTCTTCTCAGCTACACGAGGACATTTTCAGATTTGCCATCCGACGTTTGGTCTTTGGGCTACCATCATCAGGTTCAATTTTTCTAATGGGCACCACATTGGATTTTGCGACAGAAAAATAGCCGGGTGGAAAATTTGAAAGCGCCATCGTGTACCTAAAAAAAGGTGGCAGCGATAATATATTTAAACTTCGAATTTCCTCTAGTTTCCGCGATGTCGATGCTGAGTGTCGAAATTGAAATATAATATATACAATCAAATTTCACGCATGTAATTTCTATGGAAACTTCAAGTTCTCGTTAGTTTTGTCTAACACTTCTTGTAGTCCATGCGAACAAGTACTCAGCTGGTCCAGGCGTCCTTTTTGTGATACGGACACTTTAACATTCACACACGCAATTAGGTGCTGTTGAGTACCTCGAAATGTTATCAAAGTGGTCCTCAAGAGTTATATTTAGATGAAAGCGGGGCAAACATGTACAAATAATAAAAAAGTGTTCTTAAAATAAGGCTAAATGTTCGTGTTTTTAAGTATTTTAAAGATTACATTTATTAAGAAGAAATACCGCGCGGCTTTAAATTACCCCCCCCCCCCCCTTAGGCAGCTTTTTAATGATTCTTTAAAACTCTAAAGCAGCATTTAATTGGACAAAAAGTATTATCTTTTGACGTCTATTTACTTTTTTAAATGTTGGCTACGGCAACGGTTGCGCAAAATGACCGATTTTAAAAAATCGAACCATAGGTCAAGTGTGACCTCAAATTAAAGGTCTTTCAAAATTACTCTCAATTATGTATTGCGGGTTAAAATCTGTTGATTAGTTTTTGAGAAAAACAGCTTTAAAGTTGGTAAAAATTCGATACAAACTCATTTAAATACAACGCAAACGATGAAAAAACTTGTTTGTTGATAAGAAATTGCATTTTTATTATTTTTGTTGTTAATAAAAGACTATTTATGAGTACAAAAGCGATTTTTTTGTCAATGGCTATTCTCGAGTGTTTTAGGCGTTCTTTGGGTTGTGAGACCGTTTGCTATTAGTGTTGGGAAATCTATTTAATTTGACGATTTGAGAGTTGATTTTTGGAGGTATTCAGTGTTCATCTTCAGGTACAGGAATCGTGTTATTGACATTAGCGTCTGAAGTCTTTCGACCGATTTCTCAGTCATTTCGTGATGTGAGATAAGTATAGTTTTTTCAGCGAATTACAATGTAAATGTTATTTTGTCGAAATGTTTTTTGTTCTTTAAGTCGTAACAGTATATTTCATGGCAGTACACATTATACACCAAGATTGCAAGCGGCAATCCCTGAGAGAGCCGTTCTTCAAAACAAAATAGCACAGAAAGGGCAATGCTTCCAGTTGTCTGTTTTCCAGTCGGTTTTGGATAATATAAAATAAGTGTTTTGGCGGTTGAACTTTGCCAAACTTGTATAATAGACCACTTTCCCAGACGAGGTCAAATGTTTTATTAATACCATAAAAAAACTTACTGACCTACCTTTTAAAGGTAAACTTTTTTAGTGTTGCTTCTGTGCTACTCGTCAAAACGAAAAATGGGTCAACTCTCGAGAGTTTAAAGCCACATTGATGTATTCGTATACAGGGTGTCTGGAAATAGCGTCGAAACATTTTGGAAGGTTATTGTAGAGATTAAAATAATTTTTATAAAATATACCCCAAAAAACTGCTCGTTAAAGGGGTTAGAACCTCTTAAAGGGGAACTTTGAAGATGAATTTTTTGTAATATTTTCGAAACGAATTAGAGGAGTGCATTAAGATGCACAGAGCTAATTTCCAACATTTGTTGTAAATAAGTGATAAAACCTTTTTAATGTTAGTCTTATTATTGTTGGCTAATAAAAAATATCTTTTAGAAGGGTGCCTTGTATGTTTAAGTGGATATTGGTGTCCATGTAATCGTGCATTGGTTTATAAAAACTAATTTTTCTAGAAAACCGTCTATACTTACGAGACAAAATAAGAGGGCTTTTTTAATTAAAAATATTTACGTTTATTATGTAATTAAATTTAAAAAATTAAGAAATATGACAAGCAAAAACGTTAACGCTACATTTACGTAGGAGCCCCCTACATGTGACGTCCCTGATTAAAATCCACAATTGTTAGCACAAAAAGTTTTCTGACTTCAACTTGTGAAAGTACACTGCATGTCATACTTTTAGCGTAAATCGTTTCTAAAACAGCATAAAACATCTTCAAAGTTTTTTAGGTTCGAAGCTCATTGAGAAAAACATTTTTGGATAATTTTAGAAAAGTATTTTTTATTTTTTTATTATTTTACCCCTTAGAGTCACCTCCCAAAATATTCGAAATTATTTTAGGACACCCTATATGTAGTTTAATCAGTTCCTTTAATATCTTTATAATTTTGTATTCAAAAAATTTTCTTAGCACCTGCAGTACTGTAATAAGTCTGGAGCTTTCCGGTGGGCTTTTCTATTGTCCAGTGCATTCCGATAGATTTTTTACACGTTTATGATATTGTATTAATTTTAATTTTTAATTTTTCTTTTGCCAGTGCCGTAGTTTTATATGAACGAGTCCTTCATCGCATTCTGCGCGTGTGTGTTGTGTTTAACGCTTTATTAATATCGTTATCGTACTGATCATTAACCACATTCTAGTTATGATAATCAAATTTAAGCTCTGTTGAAGTATTAAATGTCCTCTGAAAGTGCATGGCAAATGCGTCATTTGTATCTTTATCTGTATAAGATTCTGTTCTGTCCTCATCGATTAAACAATGGTATTTGTTTTTTTTGCACTCTGATATTTTTTTCCCTTTTTGCTAGTCGACTTTCCTGTATCTTATACAATTTCTTGATATAAACCAACCATCTGTCCTGTCGATATTGAACTATCAACCAACCATATTTTTTGCTGAGACTCTTAAATATTTTTTAATTACTATCTAGTGGATAAGCATTGAGAGGAATAAAAATTTTCAAAATCGTCTCATTACTCTGGGAGTAAACCGCGATGGCTTCCGACTCCATGGTATGTTTTATAAGATGGTGGTTACCACGATATTAATATCATAGGTGCGGGATTTTTTGTGAAACTATGTCAATAAATAATTAACTAATACCTTGTATACCTATTTGGTATGTAGTGCGGTGTTGGGAGATGATTTAGAAAACCGTTTCCAGAGATAGAGTCGTTCAGATGCCTAGACTGCGGTTTCACGTACTTTCATAAGTAAACTCCCGAACTTCTGGCGAACAACCATTTGACACACCCTGAACTGGGAGATCATCACAAAAGTAGCCCGGTTAAATCATGTTAGCATATGGAAAATATTTCAGGAAAGTACGCACCCACACAAGGGCTGACATCAAAATAAGGGACGAAAAAAGCTGGATGTCGACAACCAAAATGTTGGAAAAATTACGGAAGATGGGGGGACGGAGGAGCAAAGGAGGAAGACGAAGAAAATAGGCAAATCTAAGAAAATTTTCACCTTCTTTGTGAAGTGAGGCTCACGCGGTCCTGAGAAATATTATTGGATGAAGAGAGGGAAGAAGTCTAGTCTTATGGTCATCCCAGAGGGAAGCTAACTCGACATTATGTAGCCATATAAAAATCTCTTTGTCATGCCCATAAGTCTGCAAGCAGATTCTCTAATCCTCTATAAAAGAAACTTGTTTATTAGAATATCTAAATACTAATAGTAGGTAAATAATAGTAGGTGGATAATGCACCCCGCTAACCCAATCTGCTAAAGATGGATATACGCATGTCTCACAAATCGGAATGGAAAAAGATTTTTTTTCGTTTTTGTAGATGGTAGGATACCAACTAAGCTCTCTATTGTAATACCACGCATCCATAGTACACAGGAGCAACATGAAATTTAACAGTCTTCTGTATATTACGGCCACCAAGACCAAAATGTGATTGTTCATAACGCCGATTTGACGCAACCTTCTTTGTGCAAAGCCATCAAGACATCTCCTCAGAACATTGTTTCCTCGTTATCTTGGTATAACAAGGTCGGGAGAGAGCTTGGTAAGATACTTTAAATACATTATGTACTTCAGACACAATGAATGTCTGTATAAACTCGGTAATCTAAAAACAGGTTTAGCATTGTCGATAAGTGATATCTACAACATTTACTCTTTAAAATGTTTCAATACCCCAGTTAGAGATATTCTCTTGTGTTTTTGAGTGAAAAATATATTTATCAATCTTAAGCACTTGCAGCTATGTTCTAGAGTCCTACAAGAATTTTTAAAGATAAAGAGGGAGGAATCTACCAAAAAGTTCAATAACAAAGTGACCAAATGCCAACGTCGTAATTCTTTACGGTATGTTCTTGGCATGTTAAAGAACTTTACGAGGGTCAGCTCTAGTGGCAAAAGTACATCTTTAGGTTTACTTTCTACGGCTATTTTCTCTGTCAATTGCTAAATTTACGAATTTCATGACGGTCCTCATCTCGGACGTTCAACCACGAACATTTTTAATATAATCTAACCTATTTTTGGTATCACTAAACTGACTTTATCTCTGGTATCACAATACCGTGCCGAAACTAACAAATAATACAGATCCCTTTTCGAGCTATTATACAGAGTGTCCCAGATCAAAGTGCAAATATTTTAACCATGGTTTCTACTAATGAAATTAACAAACACGTATTTTTTCTTTTTGTCCAAAAGTCCGCCGTTTAAGTTCTAGAGATCTTTGGATGTGGGGCCCCATATGGAAAAAATAATTTGTGTTGAAAGTTGATTGCCCAATTCAAAGAAGTAATACCATTTTTTACGAACGTTGTCACATGCTAAACCCTAAATGCGCTGTTGCCTCAGAACTTAGTGATATGACTTCCCCTCAGGGAATTGTATAAACTCTAACACTCCTAAGACTTCTCAAGGCTTCCTTTAGTAATTACTCCATAAATTCGTGTGACGTGGCAATATATTCATATCATTTAAGTAACCAAGAAAAGTACAACACACGTACACCTACTTCGGTAATTGAAGTGCAGTAATTCAAACAACAAACTGAGTATACAGTGTGCAACATTTAACCTGGAATATCGAAATATCTGGAACACGAGACATCCCATAAAGAAATGTTCTGAGGGGGAAATCTATTGGTGGAGAAATGAATTTCTCTACAGCCTCCATGTGGACGAGATGAGGATTAACTTTTTAATTTCACATGGCAACCTCCATGTTTTTTTCAGATTCAGATAAATCGGCTAAAAATAAAAGGAATTTGTCCGAAATATTTTTTTCGATTCATGTTAGAACACATCCTAATTAATTAAATTCAATTCATATCTTAAATGGAAACCTCCACTTAAAAATTTTTTTTATGGGACTAACGAAATTCTTCTTTATTGAAATACCATAAATTAACAATAAAATAGACAAATAAACCATCTACTTAAAAAAATTTTTTTGTTAATACTGATAGACGATGAAGTGTTTCACCATAGAAGAAACAATCGAAATGGTTTTGGTGTAGGGAAAAGTTGGTAGGCATGTGGAAAATACTGTCAATCTCTACACTCAGTATATTTCTGAAACACCTCAATTGCGGTCTTCTTGTTCTCATGTGATGAAAAAATTTATTAATGAAGAGATTGTAGATCAAAAGAAAAGAACTCGCCCAGCTACTATGTGTGTGGAGAAAACAATCAAATTGGAGTCTGTCGCTTTTAATCCTCTCGTGATAACAAAAGAAATATCAGAATTATTAGGAATTTCTCAAAAGAATTTATGGAAAGTGCTGAGGATTGTAAAGTTTCATCTTTATCATATCTCTCTACACCAAAAGCTTCATGATGAAGATTTTTAAAATGGTTCAAACATGTAAGCGGGCATCTGGACAGAGAAAAAATTCCCAATTTTTCCCGATGTGTATTATTCTCTGACGACTCATCGCCTATAAATCATGGCACAGGTAATGATCATAACTTGCTTTCCTGGAGTGGTGAAAATCACCATCGGCTTCAACAAGTTGAGCACCAGCGGCCTCGTCCTGTCAACGTATAATGTGGAATCATTAGCAATAAAGTTATCAGCTCTCACATAATTGAAGGCATCTTGAATGATGAAATGTACCGAAATATTTCGAAAAAGGAACTGTCTATTTTACTGCAGAATTTAAATTTAAAAATGGGTCAAAACATGTAATTTAAACATGCCGATTTTCCAGCTCATTATTCTGCGGTGACACCAAAAGTTCTTAATCGTAATTTTAACGGTCGATGGATCGGCAGATTGGATTCGGTGAATTGGCCTGCTAGAATGCCAGATTTTACTTCATCGGATTTGTTTTTACGGGGATATCTCAAAGATCAGGTTTACTAAAGAAATACTAACGACACGTGAAGACATCATTCTGCGAATTTTAAACGATCGTGCCGTTGCTTCAGAAGACACAGTTTTATTTTAAACGTTTAATTTCAATAAAATCTATACAAAAATTCACGTTTGCATTCACTTTAAAGGAGATATCATCAAATTTTTCGGTAAATCATCAAAAAGAGAGAAATAGAACTTTGTTAATTACAACGTGTTCTAGCATGAACGAAAAAAAAAAATGTTTTGAACAAAATTTTCTTATTTCTAGCAGTATTATCCGCATCTGTAATAAAATGGAGGTTGCTATTTGAAATTAAAACTTAACCTCTATCTTGCCTACATGAGGTGCGGAGGGGAATCAAGTTTAGCGCCATTACATTTCCGTCTCAGAATGATTAAAGGTTGATATTAAACCTTTATTTAAAAGATGCCTAGTAATCAAGAGATTTCGATATTCCAGGTCAAATATTAGACTTTGCTTTATGATGAGTTAAATATTGCAAAAGGAAGATTGATGATTGGCTTATTGTGTACAGATAGTAGAATTATCTAATGAAAATAAATCGTGTTCTATACAGTGAAATCAAGAAACTTGCTGTAAATTCATTTAAAATTCAGACATTATTACCTATAGACCGGGATTAATGTGTATTTATGCAAGGTAAATTAGTAAAATTCTTGATTTTTGTTTATCTTTTTTATTACAAAGACCTATTCCTTTCCATACCTTCGAATACTATGGAAAATTCTTACCACATTCCACATATTATACATAGACTATGTTTATGAAGTAAGTCATTTTATTAAAAAAATATTTAAGTAACAATACACTTAAGCATAACATAATAAATAACAAGGGTGGGGGAAATTAGTATTAGAAATGTTGCAGCTAACCACCCAGCATAACCAGGAAATCTTCAAGACGACCCTTAAATTCTTGCAGAATAGAAACTAACTTCAACTAAAATGTTGTACACACAGTTTAACTATGCTACAAAGTACGTATAGCATGGTCAGAGTTTTTTCTATTATAAAATAGAAAGATAAAATGAAAAAAAAAGGTTAAATGAAAAAATCAAAATTGGCGGGCTCAAGTGTTATTCCTAAAGAAACAACGTCTGAATTTCAAATATATTTATTCCAACCTTCTTGACCTCACTGTGACACTCCACAAAATGCATATTGACTTAAAAGTTATAAAAAATCATTCTCCTCTTATAATCAGATGAAAGGTCACATGTTCTATAAATAATCCACTTCAAAAAATTATTAATTATTTGAAAAACTGGCGCTCGACTTATCTCATCCTCAAATTTGAAAGCTTCTTTCAACGTTATGCATAATTTATACGAACGATATTATACTTCCAGGAGAAAAATGTTCCTTTACGAAAATAGAAAATAGTACATATATTGTTTATTTAGAGGGAAATACAGTTTGCCTAGGAAGTATCCGGAAAAAAGAAGGCTCGATTATAATGATTCGATATATACTTTTATTACTGGAATAATAAAATTACAACAAATAATTCATTTGATTTAGTTATTCAACCTACGTCATACATTTAACTAAACGTCCAGGTACACCCGAAACCGGGTCACCGCCATAATGCTCGGTGATGGTGATCCAGGCCTGTAAAAGTGGTTAAATCGAGTTCTCCTTATTTCCCGGCCCTGCTCGTTCAACTTCAATCAGCATTATTCCCCATGTATTTTTAATGGGACGGATCTGGTGAAATTGCCGGCTATAGAATTGTTGTCAATTGGTGTTCTTGCATCCAAGCTTGAGCACAGGCGGAAGTATGACATCTTGCATTATCCTGCTCGGAACGCTCCCCCTTTGGATATAAATCATCAGCCATTTCAAGAAGAAAACCATTTAGAATGTCACAATACTGTGCACTATTAACGGTGCCATCAACTATGCAGAGAGGTGTAGCACCACGCTGAGATATTGCAGTCCAAACCATTATTTTAGCGCGAAACTTGAACGGTAACATTTTCTTTTGATAGAATTTTTAGGTGATTTTCACCAAGCTCGAAACAACTTTCGTGAGATATAAAAACATTATTAAAATTATCTCGAAAACCTCGACAAAAATCCAATCTTTGTTGTTTTTCAGAGGTGTCCTTATGGAGACTTTTTTTTTGTTTCCTTGATACGTAGTCGCGTCTTTTTGGTGACATGCAGATAGTTTCTGGACATACTTCCATTCTTCCTTGATTTCCAAATCTGTTAGCAAATTTTCGAAATTCTGAGCGCAGATTTTGTCCTTCTGCGACCGCTAAAGCGTTTAAATTGTTTCGGTTAATCTTACGAGGTCTTCCCGGAACTGATCTATGCTTTAAATATGTGCATTTTTTCGTTCTCTTTATCGCCCAGTATAGTAAACTTTTTCTATACAAATGTCCAACCTTTTTTTTTTTCTATGTGGGACATCATTTCACACATCCTAAGGCTGTTTACAATCAACAACACTTGAAGATGGAGCTGTATGCAATTGTTGCAATTTTGGCAATAGCCCATCATTGACACAACCTACTTAATGCGTTCCTGCTGTCGTATAATATTGCAACAAAGAACTATGTTAAAATTAGGAAAAATATGACATTTCGATCACTTTTTAGACGATTTATAGTACACTCAGTTCCATATGAAATGCACCATCTAGTAATAATAATAAATAAGTCCCGTAATTTTGGCAAAATAATGCTTCACAACAGAGTATCAAGCAATCAGATCAGAGTAGAAAAAAAAAAAAAGCTGATGGTTTTTTTCGACATCGACCTTGGAAATTTTTTACTCGATTAATAATTAAAAAAATCACTTTTTTGTTGCTAACCTGTGAACACGACATCCTGAAATGCTCCCAGGGAGATGGTCCCAATTTCTCCCACGTCTCGGATTTTATTAAATAGCGAATTATCGACATGAAAGAGCTTCAACTTTCTTATCGTGAAATTGCCCAAAAAATGAATAGGAACCACACCAAAATCGCGAGAACATGGACTTCGTCGTCTGAAACACAGACTCAGCAACATCGTCCAGCTGGATGTCCTGCACGCAGCAGCAACGAACGCGAAGATCGACCTCTTGCACAGATCATCGGTTTCAAGTAACAAGGTCTATTACAGTAGGTTGCACGTAAGCCTTAAACCGTCAGGTATCTACGCCAACAGCTTACAGAAGAATTTCGTCTTTTGGCCTGCATTCATACCACCCAAACCTACGGCTTCCACCAACCGCACCACACCGAGCTTCTATTTGGAATGCGTGGTGTCAACAACGAGTTGATTGGTGTCATTAGTGAAACAATATCGTTTGTAATAATGAGTTGCAACTTTGTTTGTGGATCAATGACGGTCGTAAAAGGGTCAAACGACACTGAGATGAAAAAAAATTGCAGTTTTGTAAAAGGTGCCATATATCCTTGACATCTGGTGTTAAACGCACATCACTATATTGACAATGTCCTGAAGCCAGCATTAGCCCCTTCGTGTAAACTTTACCAAATGGCATTTCCTAACAGGATAATGCAAGGCCGCTACTATGCTGCGAACACTACTAGAAGGTACCTGAAACAACCATGGTTGAAAGTGCTGCCCTGGCCTGCACGGCCACCAGACCTGTCATCTATCGAACGTCTTTAGGGCGTAATGAGTTGTCGCCTTCGAAACTTACCGAGGCCTCCAAACAATTTGAATGACTTACGACATCACCTTGAGGTAGCATGGAATGAAATACCCCAGCAGGATATTGATTGTTTGTTGCTACAAATGCTGCGAAGAGTAGACGCTTGTAATGCTGGAGGAGACGATGTCACTCATTATTAACTTTTTAATTAATAATTATTTTTTTGCTGAAACTCTGATCATTTGACACTCTGTGATGAAGCAGTATTTTGCCAAAATTATAAGACTTCATTATTATTATGGTTCTTATCACTGGATGGTGCATTTCATATGAAACTGAGAATATAGTATACAACGAGCTCAAAATGCAGAAATCGTTGATGCCAATGAATCTTCAACATTGTAATTTTTCAATCTTAAAAAAATTGATTCATCAAATTGTCTTCGGTAATATCGATTTCGGGCATAATGTCGGTGTCATTATTATTTTGAAGGGAACGTTTCAACAGTATGTGGAACATTACTTAATGGGTGTTTAAATATACAGTGTGTAACAGATCATCATACAGATATTTTAGGGGGTGGTAGTACTTCGAAATATAAGAAGAAAATGCAACATACCCGAGAACAAAAACCTACCATTTTTGATATACAGGGTGATAAAGTTCGGTTCTTTTTTAATTTTTTGTCTTTCATATGCGTAAAGATAGTGTACTAAAATGTGGTATCCCTATGTTTGTTAAGAAGCTTTAAAAGAAAATGTCAAAAGCATTGGTCAGTATATACAGAGTCTTATATTTTTCTGGATCCCATGCTATTTTTTGCCTCTTAACTTTTTATGAACGTCCTATATACATATGTCCTTCCACATTAAACTTCTTTATTTCTTTAACTTTTTGATCTCTTGCCTTATTTTCGTATCTTTCACCATTTACGAAAAATTTGCGTAAATAGCTGCCGATGCCTATTAAATATTAAGGATAAAGAACTAAGTGGCTGGGTAAGTTTAAGTTAAGCTTGAGGTTAATTTCGTTTTTTGACTTTTAATTCTGCAGCATTAGTACTTTTTTTCCTTTGATGTTTCCAAAGCGTTCTTACGTTTATTAAGCGATGATGGTGGAGCTTACCAATGAAGAGTATGCAGAGATGCATTTGACTTATGTCCATGCATGGCAATTCATATGAACCGTGCAGATTCTACACTCGTAAATATCCTAATCAGATACTTTCCTGATCCAAGAGCATTTACAATTATTCACATTTGGCTATGTCTAAATGGAATATTTAAGAAGTCAGATGGTTTGAGAAAAAAAACACATCTAACCACTAAACTCTAGAAATCAAGGAAGTCGTTCTGAATAATGTTAAATCCGACTCTGCTATGAGCAAAATAAAAATTATCGCAATATTAAACTTTTCATTCATGCAGGTCTGCAGACTTTTGAATCATAACCTGATGCATCCTTACCACGTCACAAAGGTTCAAGCTCTTCTTCCTCGACGCTTTCTTCTACGTTTGAATTTTTGTGAGTGGTTGCTACAAATGCTGCCCCAAAATATGTTTTTTGCATTTTTTTTTATGATGAAGCAAATTTTTCAAGGGACAACATACAAAATTTCCATAATTAATATTTTTGAAAAGAAAATCCGTATATAGTGCGAAAAAATCATTTTCAATTTTTTTATAAATATGTAGTCAGGAACTATTGGATATTTGATTGAACCATTTTCCCCGCCGGCAAGGTTAAATAAGGGTTTTCGAAGGGGATCTTCCAGTGTTCTTAGAAGAGATATCCCTTCTCTTGAGAAACGAAATGTGGTTCGTGCACAATGGTGCGCGAGCTCATTTTAGTCCGAAAGTAAAAGGGTTCTTAAGCCAACGTTATGTCAACTCTTGAACTGATCAAGGGGGATCTCAGCAGTGGCCTCGTGGATCTCCAGACCTGAATAGCCTAGATTTTTTTTTCGGAGCCGTCTTAAATTATCGATATACCAGACCCCAATGGATACAATGGAGGAATTGCGAAACAGAATAATGGCCCCTTATAAAATTAGTCGTAATATCCCTGGTATTTTTGAAAAAGTCTGCCGGTCTATGAGGCACAGAGTGGGATTGTGCAATGGGAGGATATTTTCAGCAGAGGCTATAGTTTTGTTTGAATTTATATTCACTTATTTTTACTGTTACTTCACAAATTTAATACGTACGATCCGTTTTTAAGAAATGCCCCAGATTTTTCCTTGTTTCCTTCACTCCTTCCTTAAAATGCATTGGTAGCTGTTTAAGCAAATATTTCGTGAATTGTGAATGATATGCGAATAATGGAACAGATCAAAAAGTTAAAGAGCTGAAGAGGGAACCCAAAGGTGAAATTAGAATTCATACAGGAGGTTACAAAAAATATTAAGAAGCAAAAAATAGCACGTGATCCAGAAAAACATAAAATCCTGTGTATGAACACCGACGATTTTGACATTTTCTTGTAAAAAACATAGGGATACGAAATTTCACTAAGTTGCCTTTAACCATGCGGAAAAACGGCAAAAAAAGAAAAAATCGAACTTCGTCATCCTGTATATCAAAAGTGGTGCGTTTTTGACCATGAGTATATTAGCATTTTTTTTTAATTTTAGCAAATACTATCGCCCCCTGAAAGATCTGAATGATTATCTGTTGCACCCTGTATATGAAATTTAAATATTTATGTTTAAATTGATTGAGCAAAATTTAGTAGGATTTTTGGTACTTTGGCGATGTAGGTTCCTGAGCACATAAACTTAGATTAAAAATAACGCATTATTATAATAAAATGTTACAAAATCAAGTTTTCTCAATGTAACCTAACCACTTCACTGATAAAAAAAATACAATTGCACTTGCGACAAGAGGAAAAATTATGAAACTTTCACCCGTGATTTCATTTCCACATGTTTTTGAAACTTTTTATTTTTTCCAACGATAAAAAAACGAACAATGTAAAATGATAAAGGAAATGTCGAATTAATTCTATGATATCCTTTTATTTTCTACGCAATCGACAATTACCCCGTACCTTCCCCGGCCGAGATTCATTTCACAACAAAATAAATTGCTTAGAAACAAAACTTGTCGTAAACTAGGGGCTGTTTCTAAACGGATTATTTTAAAACAAGTGACGTTTTCAAGACAAATTTATGTAAATTAACGACGCTCCAACAAGCCAGCGCGCTTAGTTAGAACAATAATTAAGGAGAACCGTCTTAATTAAATGGCATTCATGAGGTTTTTAAAACTGGATTGTTTTTAGTAGGCTTACAAGGGTAAAAGAAATACTAACACCCCCAGAAAAAAAAAACAAAGCTACACTCGCCCAAACTTTCGAACATAATAGACTATAAACTGACGATGCCGGTAATGTAGATGGTAATTAAAAAAGTTTATTGCCTACTTCGGAGTTTAATTGTTAAAAGTTAGATTTGCGATCACTCGACCGAGGAGAGCTTGAACGAGATTTATACCTTTTCGTTCGTAAAGACTTAAGCAGGCTATTATCGACTCTAGAAACACGGCACTTTGGACATAGACATAGAAGTGTGAGTACTGCTTTAGTGCTGAAACTTCTTAGTAATTTTAAGTGAGTTTTCCCTCCTCTGTTCCTTTTTAACATATTAAGCGACACAATTTTTTTTTTAATTTATTTACATAGCGATCTAGTAAACGAACACTAATAGGCTATTTGTTTCTGACCTAATTTGCTACGATTGGAAAACAAAGAAGAAACAAAGCACCAATCCACAGATAGTCACTTTGACTCTGTCAGTAATGTTTCACACTGTCTTGATGTCCCCTGTGTCTATACTAGTTCGAATGGTTTCACTCTTTTCAAATTTCTAATCAGTCCACCACTATCCAGGAGCTGGCGAGCCTCAATGTTGATGTGCTGATGGAGCCGCTGTTCATGTTGCTGGGCATGCTTTTTGATTATGTTGTCGACAAGTTCCACTTCTAATGCTCTCTTCCTTATGCAGATTGTCATTGCGAATGTACCACGGAGCATCAACAATACCTCGCAGCACTTTATTTTGGAATCTTTGTATCATATTTCTATTGGGTTGGCAATTAAATTCGTTCGGTTTTTTAGTTTGGAATAAAACACACTTTTTTTATATACAAAACAAATTTTAATCAATTATATATTGACCATCTTTATTGATAACCTCTTGCCATCTCTCTACCAACTTCATTATGCCACGTTCATAGAATGACTGTGGCTTATCGGCAAAAAAACGATCAAGGTGGTTTTTAACTGCATCTTCATCTTTGGAGGTTTTTCCTTTCATTGAATTCTGCAGCGACCGAAATAAATGAAAATCGGAAGGGGCAAGGTCCGGTGAATAAGGAGGATGAGCCAAAACGTCCCAGCCAAACTCGAGTAATTTGTTTCGCGTTGTCAAAGATGTGTGAAGCCTAGCGTTGTCATGATGGAAGACAACACCCTTGCGATTTGCCAATTCTAGTCGCTTTGTGCGAATAGCTTCTTTCAATTTCGTTAATTGGGAACAGTATAGTGTTGAATCTATTGTTTTTCCAGATGGTAGTAACTCATAATAAATAATGCCCTTAAAGTCCCACCATACGGAGAGCATTACTTTCTTCTGTGACGAAAATGCACGTTACTTCTTTCCATGTTCACCGCTACACAATATGTACGATACTTATGATAGCCAAACCAAAGTCCGTAGAAAATATAAGAGAAACATGATCTTGCATGTGTTTATTTGATTTGCTTGATAGCATTCAGAAAAAAAAAGCAAATCAGCATGAAACTTATACGGAAAGAAAACCGAACGAATTTAATTGCCAACCCAATATTACTTTGGCTGGCGCAACCCCAAAGTTGACTACCATAAGTCCACACTGGCTTGAGGACTTGTTGATATAGCAAAAGCTTATTGTACACTGACAGGGCTGAATGTCTACCCAGTGACCAGTACATTTTGCAGTACTTTAATTTAAGCTCTTCACATTTTTCCTTGACATGTGGTTTCCACCTGAGTTTAGCATCAAGGATCATGCCAAGATATTTTGCTGTATTCCCATACGGGACTACTCGTTGGTTTATGTATATTGGCTTATGCTCGATTCGTTTGTTAGTAAAATCAATATGTATTGATTTGTTTTCGTTCAATTTGATTCGCCATTTTATTGTCCAGCGTTGGATTTCGGTTAAGGCATTTCGTAACTGTTCGGTGGTGATATTGTTGCTGCTTCCCGCGGCCAAAATTGCAGTGTCGTCTGCAAATGTAGCAACTACAGCATTTTCATTGAACGTATGCAAATCGCTAGTGTATAACAGGTAAAGGACTGGCCCTAATACATTACCCTGCCTGGATTTTTCTCAGTTCAGAGTAAGCATCTATTTGTTTAATTCTGAAGTAACGATCTGATATATAAGACTGTAATAATTTTGAGTATGCTGCAGGAAGGAGCAATTTCAATTTGTGGTTCGACCCTTCATGCCAAACCCTATCGAAGGCCTGCGCCACATCCAGGAATACCGCTGAACACACCCCTCTATTAAGCGACACAATGATCCTTACCACTTTTCCTACTGCTTACAGTAGATTCGGCTAGGACCAC
The DNA here is from genome assembly GCF_040115645.1 of Euwallacea fornicatus. Classification (NCBI taxonomy): domain Eukaryota; kingdom Metazoa; phylum Arthropoda; class Insecta; order Coleoptera; family Curculionidae; genus Euwallacea; species Euwallacea fornicatus. The sequence goes on along the minus strand of NC_089567.1, from coordinate 1,461,566 downwards.
AACTAAGAATTTAATTTAAGTTATTAGCAGCCCAAGCGAAGTGACCACTGGCGCCAGATCATGTGGAGGTTTAGCACTGATACGAAATAATGACCGGTCCGGCCATTTAACCAATGTAATAGACCAGCGGCTCGTTCAGAGGTGAAACTGATATCAAACGCATTATCAACCAAAAATGCTAATTAATACATTGGACTAATTACAACGATTTAGTTTGGTCGTGCAGAGAACAACGAAGCTTTCCTCCGCACTTTTCACAACAGCAACGACTTTCGAGTGCTTAGTTTTGTAATACAACGCAAACCAGGCAGATGGCAGATGGGGCAGTGCCCACTACCCGCTGGGAATTACTGGAACACCAAGATGGCCGCTCTGGCCTGGCATTTAAATAGGTGAATAAATGAAAAAAGTACGGAATGCACGGAACTAACAGGGAATGCATGCTAGTTCCTGAATACAGAAACGAAAATGAAAGTATTAAATAGAAAATGAAAATTAAAGTATCGTATCAATGTATGCAAATTTAATTTGCTCGAGGTACACATTACATAATATTTAAGAAATTGCATTCACTGGAGAGTACGCAGCTTGAATTTTCACATTCTGATTTACACAGGTTCCCATGGAGAGCCACAAACAGATATGTATATAAGGACTAATTTGCCGGAACATAAATTGTTATTATCTTAGGAATATTCCACAGCCTCCATTATCTCCCCCATAGAAATTGTCAGCTACTTGTAGACTATCTAGAGGAATGGATTGATTTCCTGTAATAACAATAAAATTCAGCGAAAGTTTCCTAAGAAATGTTGACTCTACGACTTTCTGTGCTTTTAAAGGATCGATTTAATTTTATGTTTTTTAAGATAACCTGGATCCATATTACCCCTGAAACCGTAGACTTTCTGTGGTTGAGAGCTTACATAACCGTCTGTATCTGGAAATTATCTTGCAGGCTTGATTCTGGAGAACTTGCCGCGTTCAGCATGCAACTCGGGCAAAGGATGTACAACTGTTTGGAATTCTGATCAAATTTGGAAGAGTAGCGTGTCGTTCAACAGAATAGTGAAAGAAAGGCAGTAAAATATACTTAGGAAAAATCTGAGAAATTAAGGTTTATGACTGTTCTATGTCTCATTTCAGCTCTGCATTTATTTAACTCAAGTACCCTGAATATTGGTTTCCATCACATTAGATCTTATCAGTGCGATTCGCCTCGAGTCAATCAAAGACAGGCAAACCTCGGCAATGTCAATGGCAAGGACGTTTGGTCAACAGGAAAATATTCTAGCAGCGCCATCTGCCATGTCCTGTTTGCTGCATCAAGACTAAATCTTCTAAACTGAGAAGCAGGACTTAGTACACAGGGCCAACTTATGGAAAACAATGATGGAGGTTAATGCAAATAGCCATAGGAAAAATAGATGAATAAATCTTGTAAGCTTGGTTCATTCGTAGTCAATTAAACACAGGTGAAAGTCGATAATGTCAGATCTCATAGAATAAAAACCGGTTTTTGGTGTACTCAAGATAATTAAAAGCAGGGCTGGAACGAGAGATAAAAGCGTGATGGCCGTTAATTTTTGAGAGATTTTTCCTACAACTATTTTGCACTCATCTTTATTACTTTTGGCTGTAAGTTCTAATGACTACTAGTCCAAGCTGCATTTTGCATTCGAAGATTTGGTCGAGATGCAGCAAAAATGATCCTGCAGATGGCGCTGATCGAATATTTTCCTGTAGGTCCAACATCGTAAATGCCTATCTGTCTGTAATTGATTTTAGCTGAACCGAACCTACGAAATCTAATAGGATCGAACCCAGTTTTTCGGGTACTAGAGTTGATTAGACACAAAAATGAAATGAGGCATAAAGCCGTAAAAAAATCTTAATCCTTTTAAAATTGCTACAGAAAAGTGAGAGAACACAGATTAAGGACACGAGTGTGGCAGGCGATCAATGAATGTCACATTTAATGAGACAATTCTGTACATATTAATATGTTTTCACTTATCACTTAAGCCATAAACGGAATTCTCCATAATCTTGCTAAAGCTTAAAGCTTGGTTAATCGATTCTAAGGAGACGAATACTCCTAACGATTACGAACAGAATGGCAGATAAGAATGTAGCAAGATTTGGGTTTTTTGGATCGCAGATTTGGTCTAGAAACTCGTGAAAGACAAATCGCTTTACATATGAAAACAATAATCGAAGATTAAGATCAACTGAATCGAATCGTAATTTCTGAGGGCAAGAAATTTATTTGTACTCATTTTACGAGGACAGTCCCGGAAGGGCCAGATCTAACTCTCAAAGAAAAAAGTTTTTGGAAAATATTACATTACTTCTCAACATAATATCCTTTGAGAATAACACGCTTTTCCCAGCAATGTTTTATGGATTCTATACCTTATTTATGGTAAGGAGCCCCGAATGTATCAAAATTGGCATCAACCTCAGATTCAACCTGTTTATTGTTGGTAAATCTCTTGCCACAGTGCCGTTCTTTCGAGGTTGGAAATAGAAAATAATCGGGGGGGGGGGGGGGGGGGGCTAAATATGGCGAAGTGGGTATGTGAGGAAGACTGTTCTAAATCAAGATGATTTTGGTCATCGCGATGACGGGAGTGGGGACTGGTGGGTTGTTTTGATGAAACAATACTTTCTTTTTCGCTAAATGCGGTCGCTTTCTCCTAATTTCTTCGCTCAAACGCCGCAATAATTTTTTATATTATTCCCCGTTTATAGTTTTTCCTGCAAGAAGATAGTCAATAAAAATTATTGCACGTGCATTCCAAAAACCTGAAGCAATCGCCTTTCCTGCAGATGGCAGAGTTTTCGCCTTCTTTAGTGCCGATTCTCCCGTTTGAGTCCATTATTTTGACTGTTCTTTCATCTCAGGTGTGAAATGATGCACCCAAGTTTCATTCATGGTTATGACCCGACGCAAAAACTCGGCTTTATTGCTGCGAAACTTTGCCAATCATTCCCTTGGAACATCCTGGCGGCGCTGTTTTTGTTCATCTTCCGCACAGCTTTCTCATATCCGATTGTCCGGTTAAAATGCGATACCCAGTACTTCTTGAAATGCTTGTCACATCTGCTAACATGCGTAATTTTAGCCGATGGTCTTCTAGTGCACTTTTGGGGAGTTTCACTACAATATCTGGAATGATCAGATCTGGATCGTTGTCTGGGGGACCACTACGGGGTTCCTTTTGACAGATCACATTTAAGCTTTATCACCCAATATTTTACAGTGGTTGACGAAGGACCAGATTCCCCCAAAGTGGAATCTAACCCCGTTTTGACGCTAAATGGACTAAGGCCTTGGAAATGAAGGTAGTGATGACGCATTTTTCCATATTCATAAAGTATCTAAAAGTTATATATGTCAGGTCAGGTACTTCCATCCCCGTGCCAAGTGCAAGTTGGCCCTAAACTGTGTTTATTTTCAAAAATTAAATAACGAATCTGGCCGATAAATTGAGTGTCAAGAATTGCATTTATTGGGGCCTATTATTAACGTAAATTAAACTGAGGTTATAGAAAATGCGTTTCTAGCAACATAGAGGGTGTTTGTTTTTGGAGGTCAACACTGAGGATTTCCGTAACCATAAAATGTACGAAGTCGGTTAAGTTAGGGCAATGAACACGCTGTTGCAAAAACACAAAAATTACCATGAATCTCAGATTTGACTAGCATATTTACTGCGCAACTTCGCCTCATCTTAACCGATGTCTATTTTTTTTTTGGTTATTGAGATCCTCCCAAGAAACACCCCGTGTAGCAACCTAACTATGTATTTTAAACGTTTCTTAGGAAAACCTTTGGAACAGAATAACACAACTGACACTGCGTATCCTTAGGCGTTACACCACTTGGTGCATGCTGCCCAATTTGTGGAGGCTCCCTACGGTTATCCTACAGCAGAAAGTAGATAGAGCTCTGCAGAATCATATAACCCAGGCAGTCGATTTCAAAGCTTCATCACGAGGTCTTGAAAGACAAATCCAGGTGGTCCAATGTACTATTTCACGCTACGTTGCTATGGAAACGGACATTTTTGTATCGATTTCATGTACGCAAAGTCTCTAAAAATGGTCACGAAAAACGGCTCCAAAGCAAATACAAGTTAACGTAGCACCCTCACACTATAGACATAAGCTTTTTAAGGTTAAGTCTTTGTAATCGAGGCAAATTTTTAGCCAAAAAATCGCCATCTATACGTCAGGCCGGGTACTTCTGGGACTATTCTCATATGTAACTGGAACGCTCCTTCCAGTTTCCAGGCTATTAAATAATAGTGGTTATCAACTTTTCAGCAATTGTGACTTCGAGATTAAAAAAATTTAACGGAATTTTTATGCTTTAAAATATGTCAAAAGCCAATAAAACAATGGTTTTATCTATTTCGAGTGGCTTCGGTGTTCTAAGAGTTATCGTGAGATATGTTATAAGTTTAATAATCAGATGGTGCCAGAAATAACATCTTATTTCCACCTACTTGACACATTGCACCTGTGAGTAACTTGTGACAAACAAATTTCAAGTACGTTAAGTGGCAGGTGTACCTATTATCCCGTAAAGTGGATTTGTTTAAGCAATTGCGACAGTATAAGAGAAATTTAACTTGAAACCTTTTTTTTGTCCGTCCCTGTCCTAGATATTCACACATATACAGGCAAACTTCTCCAGCTTTTAGCGTTCAATAATGGACTTATTTTTCCGTATGACTAGAACCTAAAAGCCTTTAAAGATCGGCTAAACCTTCTTATGCAAAGCCTTATAAAACGTCGAAGGAAACGGCTTTATACTGGAAGGAATTCTTTTGTAATAAAAGTTTTTCGTAGCTGCTTTACCGTAACAAACTAAAAGCCCTCATATTCGGTGTACATTCGCCACTTAAAGAGAATAATGACCCTGCCACGGTGTTTTTTGCCCTTCACATTTTAACAGGCTTTACTTTACAATATCGTTCAGTTCATCATTAAAACTTCTTCAAAGGTTTGCTAAAACTTCCTTCTTACAAAGTTATTCAATTATCATTCCTTTGGGCAAGAAAAATCTCTTTAACGGCACCGAAGTTATGTTTCTGTATAATACACGATCATAAAGCTCCCATTTCCCGGTGGAACAGCATTTGCACAGATCCAGACTCTAAATCCAGACTTTCTTTTAAGCCGTGTCTCGAATAAAACACGTCTGGTTCGGAATTCGCCTTAAATCAAGGAAACTCCATGTATTTTGTATGTCTTGTCTTTACGGGGAAGATCTATGAGGTGCGATTTCAAAGTAATTTTTCGTTGCTCTTCAAGGATGATCTGTAGTCTGCTGTAAATCCCGGTTTCCCTTACCAGCTTGAACCAACCTGAGTTATGTGTTGAACAGATCCTCAAGGGAAAACGTTTTGCAATGGTAAGGTGTTGCAACTACAGCTGCAGCAATTTCCCGGACAACCATGAAATTTTCCAAATGAAGGCATTGAAAAAGATTGTTAACATTTTCCACAAGTGTATTTTGCAATAGCACTTTATCGATAAACATCTGAAATTCGACATTCGACACATTGTGAATGTTGATATTTTAAATGAATCGCATGTTTACCTTTGTTTTTTTCGATTTTCAAGGCAATGATTTGTTTCAATATAATATTAATTTAATATAAAAATATGTAGAAAAATTACAAATCGTTTTGGATGAATATTTTTTTCTGGATTGCTACGTAATACGCGAAACGTATAATGACTGGGCTTTTGAACACCGGTGAAAAATTAAAAAAAAAATTAAACAATGAAAAAATCGACATTCAAATTGTAAAATATTTATTACTCTATAATAATCTATATTGTATTTTAAACTTTATTTATTTTAAATACAACTGCGTATAACATGTAATTCTCGATTCTAAGTGGTCAATTGCAGTTTAACTTTTAGATTCTCTTACTTAAGTCCATAAAACTGGCTGTTAAACAACTCTGCCTCAGTTTTTGAAGTATTTTTAAATCTATTGAAAGTAAAAAAGATTTCACGTTTATTTTCCTCAAAAGTTAAATGAATTCAATCTTAATTATTTTCCGCTATAATGAACACCGCTCAAAACCAAGAGAAATGCAATTCAAGAACTTGAAATTAGTTCTACGAATAAAAATATTTATTGAAAAGAATCATTAAAATTAAAACTATCATATGAAATTTATTTAGGCAATCCTGGTTTATAAAAACGTGTTAATTTTATTACAATAGTCTTAGCGTTATCATTAAATTGAACATTAGTTTTAAGGAGGAAAATTGGCTGGAAATGCTCATTATAAAAACGAAGCAGCATACCCAGATGTTTTACATGTTTGTATCTCGACACTATGAAAAATAATGGATATCATACGGAAAACCTTTTTGAAATGTTCGGAAAAACAAGAACAAAATCGTCTTTTTTGGTTTTCTAGTTTAATCATCCGAAAAATGACAATTTTTTTGATTGCCGTGCAAAATTTTGGACTTGTGACAAATTCAAAATTTAAATATTGCTCAGTAAAACAGAGCTCGTGTCACATTAACGGTAGATTTTACATTAAAAGTTAAAATTATAAAAACCTTGCTTTGCATGTTGCTCCCAGTTTCCATAATTAATTAATGATTACTGAAGACATAATTTCGATCTCTTCCAGCAGTTTAGTCTATTTCCATCAACTATCCCTCTAGGCCTGCGATCGCATGCAACTGTATGGCAACAGCATCAACATTAAATCATCGCACTACACCTTGAACAAGGAACCGTTTAAATGATTCCCAAACCTAAAAATCTGAACTAACTGAGCAAATCTACATCACGCCTGGTACAATAGCCAAAAATATTTTCCGTTCAGTTCCGTATTCCACATACTTGTAATAAGTGTCATTAATTCACATTTTGGGAAATTCAACTTTGATAACGGATCATTGTAAATATGGACCACTCAAAGTTCGAAGTTCGGCCTTTATGTCAAAACACTTAAAAAAACCCTGAAAATCGATAAGAATTGATAAAGTTGCGAATATAAATGATGGCATTTTGCTAGTGAATTCATTCTCTAACTTCCTCTGCTCTACAACAGAACAGTTCGCACCTTAAGAAAAACTATGAAGTTATTCGCTACCTTCTTCCTGGTGTTTTTGGCTATCCATGTAAGTACCTATACATACTTGAACATTTTAATTTACTTTCTGTGGGATTATGATAGTGTATTACATACCAGGCTTGTGAAATACATTGTCACGACTCGGTTCCCAACTTTAAATCTCGAAGCGCACAGTCTTGAGGGACATAAGATGTAGAGGTCACGAGTCCTTCACAACTGCGGTGTACATAAGATTTTTTCCACTACAAAATTTAAATAGATCAGAACTGATCCATATTGGGTACGAGCTAGCTCCGAAGCATAGAAAAGCAATGAGTCTAGAATCGTAGTCTTAACGGAGACATTACATTTCACATTAACATCCACGGCAACTATAAAACAGAAATGAGGATGATGACAACATTTTAGCCGATTAGTTCACTAGGTAAATAATGAGCCGTATACCGGTCGGTATTAACCTGTTTTCAAGTGTTTTTATAAGGAAGGGGCGTGAAAACGTAATTTACAGACATTCGAGAGACCCAATAATGGGGTCTTTGAAAGCTAGTGGTGGAAAAAATAGCTATTTACTTTCACACGACCGAAAAGCAGTGTTTTGAAGGGCAATCCAAATAGATTCCAGACCGAGTCGTATGCGAGATCTGGCAGTTTGGAAAGCCCTGCAAAACACATATCTGGTCTCGTGACCTACGACATTTTTCTTCACAAGCGACGTGAGCTGATATCTACTTCATCCGGTTTTGATATTTTATAATTGACTCTACAAAAGGACGAAATAAATTCGCCTTCAAAGACATTAATTTTTTTAAACTCTTACAACATTAATTCAAAGATGGATGGAAAGAAAAGTAAAGTAACAGGGACCAAAAAATTATTTTGCCGAGTCCTTGGATCAACTTTTTGATCTCGCACGACACAATGCTACTTGAAGGTTGGAAAATTTAACAGAATAGCATAAAAGATTTTTCCTTCTGCAATTCCTATAAAAGTGACAACTTTTTAATGTGTTTTCATCTCGCAAAAATCGTTATTCCAAGTCGATCCAGGTTTCGCTGACACATGTGGTCGGGAATGTGCGTTATTGCACAAACAACACAAATAACAAACCGAGGAAATATTTCCGCGTTACTGGATGATTCGGTAAAAATGTTTCAAATTTGCACATTTCAAATTCTTCCTGAAAGGCATAAAAATTAACATGTGAATTTCGTAGGAAAATCATATGACTTCTGATGCTTCCCGGCTTCGGCTGCGGCTCGTCCATTAATTTACATCGCCGGTCGGGAATATATTATTTCTCCTACCAGATACATTATATAATTTCTTATTTTTGCAAATTCATATAAACTACTTTTCGTCAAGATTTGAAATATAAATGTACATTTTAGGCCAGCACCCAAACCCCAGTGAAAGACGACAGCATTAAAAATATCATCGTCGTGGTCGTGGATGCAATCCTCAAACGTACTGACACTCTCCTGACCAACTCCGAAACCAGATATGAAAATTTCAAAGCTGACCCACAAGGAGAAACCGACCGTATCGTGGACGTCCTCGCACAATTAGAAGCCGATTCGAATGATCTCTTCATCAAACGTATCGACGAACTTAAGGATGGAGCCAGCGACGAAGTAGTTGCTGCCGTGGAATGTATCGACGCTGAAGAAGAAGCTGTTAACGCTGCTGCAAAGGAAACCATTACCACTACCGCTACATGCGTCAGCAAAAAATACGACAGCATCTTGAACGAAGTAGGACATGTTTTGGAAGAACTCCGAACACTCCAAACTGATGTCCAGACACAAACTGACACCCTTGAGAAATGCTCCGACGATGAAATTGCCTGCTTGAACGGTTACATTACCTCTATGGTACAAACTACTGTTAAGGTTATTGATGCTGCTAGAAAAGACGTTGTTGATATCCTTGCTGTAGTTAAAGAAGTTGTTGAGCAACTTGAGAGTTGCGATATTCTTCCCAGCATCAAGGCTAACACTCTCAAGATTTTCGACGAGACCCTTAAGTGCATCAAAGCATAATAAACTGGATTAGAATAATGTTCTTTTGAAATAAATCTTATTTTCTTTTAATTTATTCGTTTAATTTCCTCAATGCGACTGATTTTGAAACTTCCGCAAAATTGCCAGGTTCCATACCCTAAACTTAGACAAATCTATAGACTTATCACAAAATCTTGTTATTGAAATACATTTCATTGTCGACGTTTAGGAACATATTTTCTAACTGCTTGCAAGGGTTCAAAAATGCATTTAGGTTTGTTTCTACCCGAGTACTACCAACTAGGAGCAGAGAACACCACTTGGAGGATTGAACCGTACCAACTCAAGCAGATAACAGTATAAACTGTTATTCTTACTCTTGCTACATCACAAATAGACATGGGGATCTCGTAAAAAATAAGAAACGCGAAGTTGAGAGTTCCCCCAACTAAGAGATCAACAAAATGATGCTTTGAAATTTTAAGAGTTTCGACTATTTGCGCAGATCTACTGGAAAAACCGATATTACGAAGATAGTCCCAAAAGCACCCGGTCTAACACTTAAAGGAAAAATTTTTGACAAATATTCCATCATTTCCCAATATAGTTTCCCTTGAGATTGACACGCTTTTCTCAGCGATGTTCTATGGGTTCTATACCTTGTTTATAGTAAAAACTTTGAATGTTTCAAAATAGACATCAAACTCAAAGTACACCTCTTCTTTATTGATAAATCTCTAACCATCAAGCCAGTCTTCCAAGTTTAGAAATAGAAAATAATCTGAGAGGGCTAAATCTGGCGAATCGCGTAGGTGAGGAAAAAGTTCGAAACCAAGTTGATTGATTTTGACCATCGCGATGACGAAAGTCTGGACTGATACGTTATCGTGATGAAAGAAAATTTCCTTTTTCGCCAAATGCGGTCGCGATTTCCTAATTTCTTCGCTCAATCGCAGCAATAAATTTGTATATTCTCTGTTCATGTTTTTCTTTAGAGAGAGAGAGAGAGTCAATAAAAATGATCTCACGTGCATCCCAAACAATTCAGGCCATCACCTTTCTAGCAGATGGAAGAGTTTTCCCCTTCTTTGAAGCTGATTTCCCAGTTTGAGTCCATTGTTTTGACTGCTCTTTTATGTCAGAAGTGAAATGATGGACCCGTGTTTCATCCGTGGTTATGAATCGACGTAAAAACTCGGCTTTATTGCTGAGAAACTTTACCAAACACACCTTTGAAACATTCTTATCACGCTCTTTTTCTTCATCTTAGGCACAGCTTTTCCATATTTAACTACTCGGTTCAAATGCGATATCCAGCACATTTTGAAATGCTTGTCACATCTCCTAACTAGCGCAATTTTAGCCGATGGTTTTCCAGTGAAGTTTTGTAGATTTTCACCACAATATCTGAAGTGAGCAGATCTGGCGTGAGTGTCGTCGGGTCGATCACTGAGGAGTTCGTCTTGGCAGCTCGCACGAGCGCGCTTAAACACAATATTTTACAGTTATTGGCGAAGGACCAGATTCCTCCAGAATAATATTTAACTCCGCTTTCATGTTAAATGAACTAAGACCTCTCAAATGAAAGTATTGAATGAGACATCAATGACCAATTGTTTCCATGTTCACAAAATCTCCGAGAGCACTCGGTAAAAAAGGCTCTAAAACAAACTTAAATTCACGAAGCAGCCTCAAACTTTAAACATGAGCTTTTTGAGGTTAGGTTTTTCTAATGCAGGCAAATCTTTAACAAAAAATCACCATCTATCTCAGGTCGAGTACTTTTGGTACTACCGTAATTTTTCTTAAATACATTCAAAAACTATAGTCAAACCTAAGGCGGGTTTATTAAAGTCTCGATTCGATTTCGATTGCCATTTTATCAAGTTTAATTGCTTTCCGCAAAATTGGTCAAAGAGATTTCGAGATATTTATCAAGGTCTTTGCAACTATCTTGAAATTTCTTCACCTCGCTGATATTTTAAAATAACTAGAAGACAATTAAACTTGATAAAATTGCGATCTAAATCGAATCGAGATGTTGTGAACCCAACCTCTGATCATACCGATCGAAGCTACGAGAGCATGAACGATCAAAATATCTATTGAAAGTGACAAACGTTAAAGTGAGAGGAAAAGTCGGAAGTACGGTGAAAAAATATAATTTTTGAATAAAGTTGCTTTAGTCATTAGCAGTAAGAGGACAATTGCTAGAATTCAAATGTGTTATCGCCAGTAAAAGGAAAGGATACGGCAGGATAAGCACGGAGAATCGGTTTATACATGAAAATTCAAATTTTCTGTGTAAAATAGATCCATTCGGTTATAAAAAGAACATTTCTTTTGATTTTGGGAAAATTTTTCAAAGTGGCCTAGAAATGTATCAAAGAGATCGCGTAAATGCTCTAATTGCTTTAAAATCGAATATCTCAGGAACTAAAAGGGATTCAAAAATGAAACAAAGACGAATTTGTAACTGACGCTCTAAAATATAATTATGAATTGTTGTATAATTTTTAAAGAGTCGCGATATTCCCAAAAACTTTTAAAAAAGTGCTAGTTTTTAATTTCGGTTTTGTAGTGGCAATCTCAAACCTAATATACAGTGGTGGCCATAAGTATGGAATATTATTTTAATTTGATAAAATATTTATTAAAAAGTATTAAACAAAAATTACACAAATGCTTGAAGGACTTTATTTAATTTCCCATAATTATAACATAGAATTAAGATTTCTAATTGAAAAACTTTTTAGAAAAATAAAAATGAAAAATTACACTTGGACAAAAGTATGGAATATTTTTTATATCATAGTATGGAGCCTGCCATCTTAAGTAAAATCAATATTTTGTGGCATACCCCTTAGCGTCTAGGACAGCCTGACATCGACGCTGCATTGAATCAATTAGATTCTGGCACGTTGAGGAAGAAATGTTTTTCCATTCTTCTTGTATGATCCTCCACAATCCTTCAGTATTTGACACGTGTCTTTGTCTAATTTTTCGCTTAAAATGGTCCCACAGATATTCGATGGGATTTAAATCAAGAAAATTGTGAAGACCATTCTATAACATCTATCTGCTTTTCAATAAACCAATTTTTAATCAACCGCGAAGAATGTTTAGGATCATTATCCTGTTGGAACCGCCATACCAGTGGCATTTCTTCCTCGGCAAATGGAAGCAAATGCTGCTCTAGGATATTTTTGTACAAAAACCGATCCATTATTCCATCAATTTTGACTAATAGGCCAACTTCAGATCTCGAAAAAGATCCCCACACCATTGATCTCTGACCGCCATGTTTAACAGTGGGCTTTTGGTACTTGGAATCAAATCTCTTCCCTATTGGCCGCGGAACATAAGCTTTTCCATCCGAATCAAACAGTTTGATTTTGGTTTCGTCACTGAAATGGACGGTATTCCATGTTTCGGGTGTCCAAAGCAGATGTGAGCGTGCAAACTTAGTTCTGACCTTCCGGTTTTTTTTGGAAATTAATGGTTTCTTCACTGTCCATCGTCCAAACCATCCAGTATCACATAGACGACGCCTCACAGTATGATCACTAATTTCAATGCCACTGTTAGTTGTAATTTCTTCCTTTATTAAGCGCGATGATTTTTCGGGATCTTTGGAGGATGTAATTTTAATACGTTGGTCTGTATGGGCTGTTGTTTTTCTGAGACGTCCTGTTTTCGGGTGGTTTTTACGGCGTTGAACACCCTAAACTTCCTCAAAATTTTCGATACACACCCCTGGTTCACATTAAGTGTCTTTGCGATGTCCTTCTGATTGGCTCCGTCATTTGACATCTCCACTATTCGTGATCGAAGATCTTCCGAAAGATATATTTTTTTAACCATTTCGACTTCAAATTTTAACGAACTGTAACACTGAATACTGAATACCAAATGCAAAATAAATTTAAATCTACGATATTCCATACCTTTGTCCATCTAAAAAAATTTGTTTATCGGTGCAATAGCAACATTCCATAAATGCTGTATGGTTTAAAATGTAGAATTGACCTATCCCAATTTAAATACGCCAGAATGGAAGAAAAAAAGTAAAGGCCCTTTAGCTAAATAAAGTTTCAAAAAATATTCCATACTTATGGCCACCAATGTATGTCACAATATCGTCCGAACACCACCTCCTGTAAAAATTTCATATTTTAAAAACTGTCCCAACACATGCAAATTAATGAAAAACAGAGAGTACGTCACTAATTATTTGCATTAATTAATGTTACCAGTGCAAAATAGAAACTAAAACATGGTATAATTCTATTTTACAATTTAGTCAACTGTGGACAATTAGTCTTCATCGCTACCTTCATTAATAACCTCCGGAGACTTACTTTTTTTAAAAATTGAAGATAAAATTGCGGCTGATCTTAAAATACGGGATAGATAACGTCCATAAGACAAACAATAAATAATGGCCGCCACATGGGAACAACATCCTACAGTGCGATTGCCATTAGGACAATCACAACAATAACGCCTTATACTTTCATAGTATGCCCCATGTGGAACATAATCAATATAAGCACGATAAACTTTTTTATGTATCGTGATTTAACTTCTGTTTTTAGTATATTAGTTGTTTCTTTTACGTAGCTTATTGATAGATTATCATTATCCATCAACTCGGCCATATAAGAGACAGCTATAGTAAATTGATGTGCGCCGGTAGAAAGCACCTTCCGCTGGTCCTCGCTTAAGCGAAGAAAATCAAGATCATTTGCATTGAGCTTTTGGAATTTAGAATTTCTGTGTTTCAATTTTTCTACTGAAACTTCTTGGCGCAATATATTATATTAAGCACTTTAATCTGTTATCTACAGGGTGGGGCACCAAGAGCGCCTCGGAGTATTACGTCCTTATCAATAATTTGATCGAAAATTGTTTTTTGAGGTGTATGTAGGACCTTACAAGGTACATTTTAAAAGTATTTTCATTTATACAGGGTGTATATAAAAAAAGATACATCTCAGACATATGTTTTTTTTAATGGAACACCCTATGTTTTACTACATATTTGGAATTATAAGAAGAAAATAGTACTAGTTTGTATAACACACATTAGGTCTAAAACAATCGCTTCTCGAGAAATTTTCGAAAATATTAAAATGCAAGAGTTACGAAAAATTTTTTTTGCTAGCTGAAATGAGTTACTTGACTGTTATTTTTTTACTATTACTGCTTAAGCACAAACTAATCTTCAAACTAAAATGAATTATTTACTAAACTGATATACAGGGTAAGCACAAAGAGTGGTCAAATTTTACTCCCTTATAATTTAGCATAACTTTCTTATTTCAAATGGAATATATACATTTTTATGTATTACTTAGAATCACTAATTCATTCTCTTTCAATTGATACTATAGTGTTCTATACCTATCTTTTACCGTTTCCCATAATATGAAATTTATTTAATTTTTAATTCGGGTTTTTTTTGGGATGAGAAATTCAAATTTGTAAACGACTTTGTTATATTTTCGAGAGGGCGCCTTAAACCACTATTAGGACACTTTGAAACCGTCAAAACTTTTCTACGCCACAGTGTAAGTCAATTTCGAGTAGAAAAATCTTTGATCCTATCTTCTGTGCTTAAAAAAGACTAATTAGTTAAGTGTCGCCAAAGTGGACTGTTCAAATGATATTTGCGATTTTATTAATAGATGAAATTTTTAACTCAAAGCATTTTATTATAAAAATTTCATACCAAATGCTCAAAATACGCACCATTTTATTTTTATTGTAATTTAGGTGTTTTGTTGTTTCCATGAAGAACTTTAAGTACATAAATGAAAGTAACATTGCACGACTTAATTTCTTTTTAACATTATTAGATGGCTGGAGTTTTATCAAGTCAATAACTATTACTTTTTCATGAATTCAACGAATACTGGCACCTATAGTGAGTAAGTTGACATGCTATTGGCTTATGAATTTTGCAATAAAGACGACCGGGAAAGTATTCGAGTTTACAATGAAAGATTTCCAAATCGTCGAACACCCAATCATCAAACGTTTGCAAATATTAAAAGACGTCTTCTTGAAAATGGAAGTTTTCAACCGACAAGAATTGACGGGGGTCGAATTCGGACAACTAGTACAGTGGATAATGAAGAAGCTATTTTAAATAACGTCGAAGAAGAGCCGAGAATTAGTACCAGACGGTTATAAGACAACTTAACAGTTCCGAAAAATACATTTCACGAAGTTTTGAAAGAACAATTATTATACCTTTTCCGTATCCAAAACGTACAAACTTTTTTATCAATCGATCTTGGAAGTCATTTAGCTATTTGACATTTTATTCAAAATCAACAGGTCCATAATCTGAACTTCAGTAAAACAAATCTCTTCACCGACGAAGCTTGCTTTACTGGCATAACTAACGTTCTCCATGAACGTGTTTATAGTGATGAAAATCCGCACGCCCTCAAAGTAGTTCATCATCAACATACATTCAAAGTTAATGTATGGACCGGAGTAATTGGCAAAATTATTCTAGGGCCTGTTGTGATGCCAAATCGATTAAATGGACAAAGTTATTTACACTTTCTTCAAGAGGCTTTACCCTACTTGTTGGAGGATACACCATTTTTAATTCGTGATGGCATGTGGTTCATGCAAGGTGAGACGCCTCCACATTATACCCTCAACGTTAAACAATATTTAAATAATGCATTTCCTAAGCGATGAATCGGAAGGGGAAATGATACTCCAGTACAATGGCCCCCACGATCCCCAGATTTGACGCCATGAGACTTTTTTGTAGAGTGTTTTGAAAACAACTTTGTATTCGACATCAGTTGATCATATTCAAGAGTTACATAATCGAATTTTCATTGCAATTGACGATGTGAGAAGTAGCTCAGAAGTTATGCAGAGAATGCACTTAAATTTCTTGAAAAGATGTATTACAATTTGTGTATGTATGAAAGTGGTACACGTTTTGAGCATTCGCTATGAAATTTCTGTAATATAATGCTTTCAATTAAAAATTGCATATATTCATAAAATTGCAAATATCTTTTAAACAATTGACTTTGATGACATTTAAGTATACCTTTTTTAAACAGAAAGATAGGGCAAAAAATTTTCGACTCGAAATAGACGTACACCATGGCAGAAAAATGTTTTTTAAGTTTAAAATTGTTCTAACGATCGCTTGTGGCACCCTCTAAAAAATATAACAAAACCGTTTGCAAATTTGAATTTCTCATCGGAAAAAAAACCCAAATAAAAAATTTTGTGAAATTAGCGCGAAGAAGTCGAAAAATATTAAAGAAAATCAGATTTTTTCTTTCAATTTTGTCACCCTGTAGTCCGTTATTATATACTAAGGCAAATTTAGTTAAATCGACTTATTATGAGTGCACTATTTCTGGTAGAGCGTTGTACACGTGGTATCTGGACACCCTGTATATTTGTTATACATATGTATTATATATATAACAAAATAATGTATTTTATTATATGTATTTTATGAATAATAAAACAATACATTCTGGAAATAATTTTTTATACGAGTACAATTTATGTCATTTAATTTGAAAAACTTCAAAAATTAAAATGATGTTTTAAGAAAAGTTGGCAGATTTAGGTAATATTTGGCAGAGCTTCATAATTTTTTACTCTGAACAATTTTTATTAGTAACATTTTGCCGAAATATAATCTCAATAGGAACTTTACCTGAGAAGAAATTGATTTTTGCAATACTGATAGCACCTTACTTGATTTGCAAAAACTCAAAATATACTTAAAATTCGTTTAATAACAAGCAGGGCTTAATTGGAGAATCTCAAAATAAAATTTTAAAATTTTTAATTCATTACACGTCTTGTAACATCAATTGAAGGACATCCTGTATATGGTAGGGTTCTTCGGCTATTTTATAAAGTTATCCAAAACGAAGTTAGCATTTTTAAACTTAAATTTTAACTGATAAAATAAAAAAATGCAGCATTGACATATTCTTATTATCAAAAATATGTCGTTTATCTTCAATTTATAATATAAAAAAATTAAAATCCAGTAGTTATTAATGAAGATAGTGATGAACATTAATTGTTCTTAGTTTATTAAATTGCAATATAGAATTGTATCATGTTTTAGTTTCTATTTTGTACTCGTAACATTAATTAATGCAAATAATTGGTGACGCACTCTCCGTTTTTCATTAATTTGCATGTGTTGCGACAGTTTTTAAAATATGAAATTTTTACAGGAGGTGGTGTTCGGACGATATTGTGACATATATTAAATTTGTAGTTGTCACTTAAAAACCGAAATTAAAAACTAACTCTTAAAAATTGTTTTTAATTTTTTGGAAATAGTCTTTAAAAATGATCTAAAATACGTAACTATCATTGTTCAAAGTCTCATTTACAAATTCGTCTTTGTTTCATTTTTGTATCCCTTTAAGTTCCTGAGATATGCGATTTTAAAGTAATTAGAGCATTTACGCGATCTCTTTGATATACTTCTAGGCCATTTTGAAAAATTTCCTCAATATCAACAGAAATATTCTTTTAATGACCGAACGGATTTATTTTACACAGAAAATGTGAATCCTCGTATATAGGCCAATCCGCCATCCTGCCCTTAAAGTCATACATTTTAAGAAAGTTGTATTTTAGTTATATCTGAGTGGTGTATTTGTAAAAGTTTAGAAATACTACGCCTTTCTTGAATAAATTCAGGCTGAGTACAGGACAAGACATCTGGACACATACTGGTGGAACGTTCAGCTTTTATGCCTGCCAGAAAGGAATAATTGAAACAGCTAAACTTGTTGCCTGCCGGGATCAAGAAGTTACACCCTAACAGACTTCCCAGCTTCATCAACTGGACCGGCTGCTTTAACTCCGCTTAAACACGTGACGGGCCCGTCCGCGAGGCCTATTTGAGTTAAAGACACTTTCTGTGTCTTCAATCTTCTTCATTGACAACTGTAACTGTAATTAACTTTCTTGACCACTGCAATCACTCTTAACAAGTACATCTTAGATTTTTTTTTGTAACTTTACCTTTGGATTTCATCTAAGCTAGAACTTCAACAAGAGAGATTGATTTGCGTTCCTAGCTGAACATAATTGGTCATTAGGGGAGGTTCTCGTGAATCCTCAAACACTAATGGTTTTTTCTACAACACGACGGCCATCCATGGAATGTAATCAGTTCATTTCTGATTACGAATGCGTGCGCAATTTTCATTTTCCTACCAAACTGTGGAATATTTTCTTTTCTATCAAGCAACCCTCGAAGATGGGTGAAGAATGTGTCTACGAATTCCAGGGGATGAAATTGTGCGATGCAGTATGAAAAAATGGAGATCGTTTTCCTTTACTTTTCCCTTAAATATTTGTTACTTTGCACATTGGACTGTTCCGCTCAACAGCTTTGTTTTTGCTTGTCCAGATAATATTATACATCAATCACTTCTAAAACCTAAAAAAAATGTTGTACAAAAGATCCTCTTCTTCATCACTCTTGCCCGATAATGGAGTAAAGCAAATATTACATAGTCGAATGACGGAACCCAGTAAGTTTTGGTGAGAAGAGATAAAGGCTCTTCTTCTTAATACCTACTCATTTGCTGTCTTCAAATTTATGTTAAAAAATGTTACAATGATAACTTCGACGTACGGGGTGGCCCAGGGAAAAGTGTCCATCCTGAACATCTTTTCTGTTGTTTGTTACAAAAAGTGCTAAAACACGGCAATTTTAATAGGAAGGGCGACATCATTTGGTGCAAAAGTTCTCTTCGATATGTCATCCTTCAATCCCTCGAAACCACCTCTTCGAAATTTTCAAATTGAAAGAGAGGTTGTGTTACACTTCATTTGAAAGGTAATTTTACTCTCTACATAGTCAAGCATTTATTTTTTTTTATATATTGGCCTTGTAACAATTAAACATTAATCAAATAACTTGATTTTAACCATTTTTAGTGATATATTATTTCATTTATAGCGAGAAACATTGAAAGCGACTTCCATTAACTCCCATGCACATGTACAGTTGATCCTTAAACAGGTGTCATACATTATCTCACATTTCAAGTGTTATTTAGCTGCATCCTTCGACGATTTGGGCTTGTAACTCCTCAAGGAAATCAGATGGTTTGTCATAAATTCGTGTCTTCAAATGTCTCCATAAGAAAAAATCCAGGGGACTAAGGTCCGGAGATTTCGCAGGCCACTCCGTTGGATATCTTCTTCTACTCCATCTTCCAGTGAATTTTTGATCTGTAAATTATTGTACAGCAGCAATGTAAAGCGGAGCTGCTCCATCGTGTCGAAAAACTAATTATTGTTCTAGGAGGCGGGGGTGTTGTTTAAGTATTTCAGTTATCCTGGGAAACATGAGGTCTTGTAAAAGTTGTAGATAGTTTTTCCTATTTAAGTTTCCGGAAATTAAACATGGTCCAATAATGTGATCACCTAAAATCCCTGCTTAAAAGTTCAATTTTTGAGGTTGTTCACTGTGAGTCTATCGGAATAAATAAAGATTGACGTTACTCCAGTAACGACTGTTATATCTGTTAACTTCATCATTTAAATAAAACAGACATTCATGAGGAAATGTTGCATTATATAACAAATGTCTGTTTAAATGTAACATATTACTACAGGATTCGCCGAATGCTAATCGATGGCCGAAATCATTCTCATTTAATTCCTGTACTCGTTTTATGACATAAGAATGAAATTTTACTTTTTTTAAATTCTTTGAACAGTAAATTTTGAATCGCCGGACTCTTTCGGACAGATGTTCTGTTGTCCATTTGAACATGTTTCTGAATCGCGATTTGGAGTCCATCACCTATCATTGGGCGGTGAACTTCGCGTTTTTTATTTGGGACGGAACAGGTCTCATTGAATTTCATAAGTAACATAGATACATAACAGCGGCATATCGTTTTATAAGAATCGATGATTTAAATTCAAGACACGAACTGCTGCTCTTGTAGAATTATTGTTTTTGTAATACACACTCGCAATTTCGATTCTCTCTCGTAACGTGTAGACCATTTTAATCGAATTAAAAATTGAACGAACTACAAATTAATGTCTTAGCACGAAATATGATCTTAAAATCACTAAGTGCAGAGGAAAACATCAATAAATTGTTCCTCTAAGAAATTTGGGTTTATAAACTTTAAATGGAATGTCAGAAATGTTGTTGTTATTGATGCATGTGGGACATCGAGAGATTTTGAGTCTAACTGTACATTTTAAAAATTCATTGCATTGTGGTTAGAATAAAGTCATTTGGTTTTTTTTAATTTCTACAAGACCGCCGTAAAAAAATAAAAACTTGACCCTCTAGAAAGTAAAATTATCTTTCAAACATAGTATAGCACAACCCCTGTTCTTTCAATTTGAAAACTTCAAAGGGGTGGTTTCCAGTGACAGCGGCAAGGCATTTCGAAAACAAGCTTTTCACCAAATTGTGTCCCTATTCCTAACAAAGTTAACGTGTTTTAGCAGTTGCTTTATAACAAACAACAGAAAAGATGTTCAGAGCGGACACTTCCCTGAGACACCGTGTATGGATTCTAGAGGGGACACCCCGATATATTTACGAAACAAAAGTGAAATCTACGCATTTGCGTTTATTTCAATCATATCCTCTCATACCTTTTCACGCTTATTTTAATTTATTATGCCAAAATGATCCTAATTGAGCTTTTCGAGCATTAGAAGGTGCACAAAGGGCTTCCGCTCTGTTGGCTAAACCCTTTCTGCTAACCGCTTTGAACAGACACGCTACATGTACGCGATTACAAATGAATAATAAACGAGGTAAATAATTTTAACAATTTTATTCGAAGCGGGAAATTTGCCTTATCACAGCTCTGCATCATCTGATCGCCCATAGGTTGAACGCCCAATAAATTATTAGGTAAATGGGGGCCGTATTTTATTTTCAGGGGCTAAAGAGGGCCTATTGTTTCCCAATCAATCATGTTTGTGAAATTTTTGCAATATTTCACCCGGAAAATTAATACTTCCCCGCTGTGGGAAAGAAAAATGATTTAATTTCATGGAACATTATAAAATATACACAGGCTTCTAGACTAAATACAAAAACGAATTGGAGAAAACGAGTTTCTTTCATTTCCCCCGTCTTTTAATATGCGGGAGTTAATCAACCTCCAAATTGACGAAAATAGAACCAAAAACGGGGAATAAATTCACCACGCGAAGACTAAGGGTTAAATATTTCGATAACAGGGACGAGGGCGTAAAAGGAGCATTCGTTGAGAAAGGCCAAAGTAATTATATCCTCCATTATAATTAAGAATTTTAATGAATGTTATTAAGTAAAATTAAACGAGGGTCAGTTTTAAGGTTTGCTGAGTTAAACTGCGTAGGTAGTAGGGTATTTCTACAGAGTGGATACAAATTAAAAGAGATTAAAATTCTGTAGGCAAATAAATAAAAACGCTACATTTTTGGAGCATTTATTTCGGAGGGATCTCCAAAAGCTCATTGAAAAAAATAGAACTCAGAAAAGTAGTATGGCATAGACGCACCTAATTCAGCTTCTATTTTGAGGTGAACTCCACAAAAAATTCTTGACAAAAAAAATCGATTAATGACCGATTAACACACACGTTTTGTTGTATTCTGTTTCGTTTTTATTTCCCTCCGACCAAATCGAATTAATTGAAAATTGATGCTTGTCAATTTTCAATTAATGTTTCATTTTAATTAAGAAAACCCGGGACATACTGATGTACCTTTAGCGGGAAACCGAATTAGACACTGGACGAGAAGGAAAAAAGAGCGATATTCGAGACAATGGGATCAGGGATAAAGAAATGAATCAAGTTTATGCTGTGCATACTGGGCTTTATTTAAAAAAAGGGAGCGCAGCTGTAACTCAATTATTTATGAACGGATTTTGACGAACTAAAAATCAAATAAAATGATATTTTTTAGACTACTAAACAACGTCAAAGTTGATTGTTTTCATTCAAATTCTCCTGCTTCAGGTGGCACCTTTAGAATATCAAATAGAGCTCCACATTTTTCAATATTTTTTATATATGGAATATTTGTATGTATTGAGTTATGGACATCTAAACCCTAAAAGGTAACACTAACCTAATTAATGGCACAATTTAGGTAAATCTTCAGATTCATTATATTTACATTTCACAAGGATAACATACACCATGTGTGAAACTTGTGCATGGTACTGGTGGCTTTAGGGTGCGTTCTAAGATAAGGGTCGCTTTAAGATAAAATAAATATGAAATTAGTTAGTCTTGCCTAGGTTTGCTTTCCGAGTGGTCTTGAGACGGAACATACGACATAAAACGAAAATGCAGTTTTATTTCCATAAACTATTTCCAACAGTATGAATTCAATAATGTATGATAAGTTAATATTAAAACAATTTTCAGGCGTAAAACATAATTATTTCAGCAAAATGGCTTATGTAGCCATCGTTATTGGTCTCCCCTCCAATTTTGGTTTTCAAGTCTTAACTATCGGCCAGCGTGTTGGAATAAACCACATCTATTAGATATCCCCGAAGAAAGTAATATCCTTGTAAAAAGCTACAATTGTGGTAATCTGTTGAAATTAATTAAATGCTTTTATTACTTTTCAGTTCAAATTTATTTTGTACTGAGACTAACTTACAAATTACAAAACGGACAAAATTTCAGGGTTTCGTGATTAGAAAAAGTAAAAAAACTCAATATATGTTCTGCTAACTTTAATATTAAAATCCCCTAGTGACAACTATGGGCGTGCCCTGGCTGGAGCGCCATTAACCGCGTCTAAACTGCTCACAGCCTTAAACCCTGAGTCAGATGCTTTCTCTGGATATGCCGCCAATCGGTATCGGTACTGTAAAATTTGAGCCAACACAGCATATTTCTGGAGATTTCCACAGCGACAAAGCATAGGGCTGATAATGCTAATGTTGCCAAAGAGTATTGCAGGAAATTCGAATAAATACGATAAATCTGGCCATAGGCGTACCATAAGGATACGTCGTACCCTTGACCCTTTTCTAACATGCAATCAAAACGAACTATTCACAGATTACATTGAGTACAAAGCACTAATGACGTTAGATCTGGGTAGCCATTCGATTGTGCCACGTCGTCCAATCCAGGGACTGATATATACAGGGAGTTCTATGACGAGAGGACGATATTTGAACTGATGATTATAGAGCCAATTTCCAATCAGAAAAGTCGTATAAACAACGGTATCAACTGTTTTATAGATATTTGGTTTTTACTGTTATCTTGATTTTTAACGACTTCACTTCATATTTATTAAAATTGTGACCATCCCATTCACCATAACAAGAACTCAGATAGACCGTCTGAAAGGGCATAAAATGTTCTATCAGATAGCCCTTATGCCGTACTCTGATATTGTCTGAATATTAAATTACAAACTTTCAAAATCACGAACAGTTATTTCTTATTAGTTTATTCTTGATGTTCCTCTTGCTGTAATTCGATAAGTTTGAAGGCAGTAGGTTCGCAAAACATATTTAAAATATGACTTTTATGAGCCAATAAAAAGTCATGTAATATTTCATTGGCCGTTAAAGTTGCGTCGAATGGAAACTTGAAGTAACCGAATATATTTTTTCAGAACAAGAACAAATCATTACTTACATTATTGTTATTTACTAATCTCAAAATGTCTCGAAAAGTGAAAAAATTAAAATTGAAAATTACAAAAACTGTTCAAAATGCCCCCCCCCCCTTCTTCGCGAATACATAGTCTACTTCGTTGAAACACCGATTATACAATTATTATATTTTATTTTATATTAGGTCCCTTTATTGGGCCGGCAGCAAGCATCGTACAAATTAGATGGATACCCAGCTCATAGTGATAGGCAGGTGACTATGTGGCTTAATGAAAATTATCCGGGAAGATGGACACGACGCTATAGTCCTATAAGATGGCCTCCACGTAGCCCAGACCTGACGCCTCTAGATTTTTATAATTGGGGTTACTTAAAGAATAAAAGCAATCTATCAACTCTAGAGAGGAATTGATTTTGAAAATTCAAGAAGCATGTCAGTGTATGCGAGAAAATCCACAAGTGATAAGAGTTCCCGTGCTATAAAATCGGTGTTTCAATGCCGTCCCTTCAAATATTGTCCTTTCGTCATAGAACGTCACATGTCATTGTGAATTTAAGCAATATGTCCTCTGGCGTTAACACCAAAATGTGGGAGAGCGCCGTCCTGTTCACACCGAATTGTTCAAGTGAATAGAACCGAATCTATCTATTGGGAAACATAATAACTAAAGCTGGCACCAGTTTAAAACTTGAAAGGTCTAAGTAGTGTTGCGCTGCAAGGTTTTCTTCAAAACGAAATTATCTTAAAATTTAGTTTTTAATGATATCTGCCCATACGTTTTCGATCTGAGGACGTTGCATATGAGTTTCAATGAAATTTTGCACAAAAATGTTAATTTTAAAATTATTAAAAAAAAAACAAAACGTATTTTTGTCGAGTCAGCAAACTTTCGCTTTATCCTGATATGCTGGATACCACTTTGCTTGTTTATTTGTTGTATCGATGTAGATTAAAAATTCTTTTAGAATTAACGACATCACATGGATATTAGGTTCCATTGCGCCTTACCATCGTTTGGAAGCGTGCCAAATGGAGAGCGGGGGGTAATTTCAGCATCTGCTATGTTGAATAACCTGTAGGTAAAGCTGAAAAGGTATTCGCAATTTTTGTTGAAGAAAAACGTGTAAGGTTGCAGCTAAAGGGTTGAAGGAATATATTTCATTTTATTGCCGAGAAAAACGTTCAATTCAAAACCACTTCACGTGTATAAGCGTTAATTTTAGGTTACTCGTTAAAAAGATGTTAATTTTATTTCGGACTTTCGCCCAGCCCTGTATAATGCACTCGGTTAGGTCTTTTGTAGACGAGTTCCATGCTGTAAGTTTTGATATAAAGGACATGATATGGCATATAATAAACCACTTGCATCATAGACTCAATTCAACGACAGTTTACACTAGACATTTGCCTGAAGATACTATCAAATCGTCATGATATGAGGCACCACAGGCCCATGCCGCCTCATATCACTAACGGATCTATGAAAGGACTGACCAACAATATACCGAGTATCCACTTAGTAGGGCGCAACTTTGTGTGCCGCCCAGTATATGCACATTTATATCGAAAAATAAATTTCAGTTCGAACTTCTCATCAATTTTTCTGTGCGACATTCTTGTAGGCTTTTTCTTAGGTTGTCTAGGGTGTTTATTTGCAATTCGGATAGGTAACAATTAAAGGCTTAAATGGTAACTTAATTAGATGAAAGAAAACACTCGCGTTACTTAGTTTACTGTTCACTCGGCACCGTTCCCGACCAGAGAGAGATCCTCCTTGTCCAAATCTCAAGTGCCCCCCCCCCTTGGGGGTAATGAAACAGTGTCGTACCCGAAGTAGAGGCTGGCGACCGTTACCACATCTGGCTGCTGCGAGCCAGCACCACGAACCATTCTTTGTTCGAGCCCTTATTCCTTGGTTCAAACAAAGAGATGTTCGCCTTTTGGGTTTTTTCGGTGACCCGAATTCTAGGATGTTGCTGGGAGCACCCAGCAACATGCGAGAATCACTCCGACCGCAGATACGGTACGCATGGGCGTAACATCAGGGTACGTCACCTTTTATTCCCCCCCGTTCTTCCTATTCTACTCTAACTAATACTGTCTATTCTAACACACCGATTTTCCCTGTGTGCATCTCGACTTGATCAGACAGTATTGATTGTTTGGAAAATTAAGCGTTCTGACTAGCGGATCCTACATTCTTACGAAAATCCGCTAGATCTCCTGATGAGGGGGTGGGGCATTTGGTACACCCTGGACATTACCTGTGATAGCTAGATTATTCTTGAGGCAGCTAGCCAGATCTCTAAATATCTACATGAAAAGGGGATTTTTTTTGGAACTTCTAGCAGAAGATAAAGATCAAATAAATGGAAAATCATCCTAAAATCGTGATAAGCTTGAAAAAGGTGTGGAGGAGTGAAAATTTATAAGGATATTCGGGGCCGATTTCATTTTGCCGAGATGACTGAAAAAGTGACACGGGTAAGGCGAGATCATTTTTTTTTGCGTACCTTCTAACCCGTTTCCACTCAGAACTTTCCATATAAAAACGTAAAAGTTATGACCCTAAGAAGGGTTTCTTCCTCTTAAAAAGCACTTCGGTAATTAAACAGGTAATTGAATTCTCCAGGTAGGCCCCTACGGTGTTAGGGGCAGGATGTGACAATTTAGTTTTTCCCACCGTCTTCCCAGAGGAAATATCAAAAACATGGAATAACCGGAAATGAGAAGAGGCGGACCCCTAGCGTTAGATCTAAATATAAGGAACGCGTTTCTGATCCATTATCTTTAAAATGAAAAAACGCGGCATTTCAATTTATCAAAAGAGCAAAAAATGTTGGCCGCGTTGAGGTGCTTTTATGAAACATTTTTTTATCGTTCAGACAGCCCTTTTAATAACCGATTTTAGGGATTTCGTTCCTCCGAACGTCGAACAAAACGTTGTTGGTTGGTTTTAGAGATAAGAGAAGACATTTTGAATAGGGATGGACGTAAATACAGGACGCTAACAATAGGTATAATATACAGCATTATTCCAAAAAATACAGACTTATTACAAATTTCCAATAAAGTATTTTCTCAGCTTCTCGTTTCTTTCGTTTTCGATTTTCTGACCAACGGTGGAACGTTATTGGTAAACGCTAAAAATTTGTGACTACTTACGCTGAAGCAACTAGAATGGCTGTTGTGAATTATTTTCTGGAAATATCACACTATCTAAAGAAAAATTATTTTTTCCTTCTGTATAACGCTGATACCGAAAGAAACTTGTGCGTAACCTAAATAATTTCGAAAACAAACGTGGAACACTTGTAACTTCCTTACATGGATAAACCTGAAGTAATATTATTAGAAATTCTAATTGTCTAAAATGAAGAGAGGTTTTTCCAATCTCTGGAAAAGCTTCCGAATGTTAGTTTAATTTTTTTTTCAGTAACTTCACGGCGGGCGAACAAAAAGACGGAACATTTGTGGCTACTGACCTGAAATATCCTGAAAATATACTAATGGTATTTTTAAATGCCTATGTCCATGTCAGGAGAAGAAAGATTTCTGGAGGCTCTCGGAACCTAAAGAGCCCCTAAAAGTGTGTTTTTGACGTACTTGAGCAACCTGGAGGAAGATAAAAGTGAACACTGGACATTTCTGACTTCTTAACCTGGAATAGGTATCCTAAAGGGATGCCAATAAAACTTACACAAGTTGCAAATCAGAAGGAAAGTTTGTGTGAAACTTGCAAAACTTCTGAAAAGCAGTTTTTCAAATTTATGAGTAACCTGGAGGCACCTTAAAAACAGATTTGTAAATGTCTAAGTAACCTGGAGGATTGAATAGAAGATTTATTTTCTGCGAAAAATAGTTTCAGTTTGGGATTTTTAGCGTATACGCAGATCTAGTTGCGATGAATATGACCGAAGTAATGAAATTACGAAATGGAAGATTGGAAGCAAATCTGCTTCGTGACAAACTCACTGATTGAAATTGATTATTATAGATATATAGATAGTTAAAATAAGCATAAATCATAACGAAATAATTGAACTAAATAAATTAAACAAGATACAATGTTTTTTTCAAATGTCAATCCAAACATGCCCATTTTTGAATAGAACTAACTCTATGAGCGCGTAAGAGATTTTACGCGCCATGATCAAAACTCTTTGTTTACCTCTTAGTTTCAATAACGGGATCACTGGAATTGTGACCAGCGACCAATTATGCCCATCGCTTTTGACAATGAGCCGTAAAGTAAAAACAAAACCTATTAATTGGTATGGAAAACTTTTACGTCATTCGGATTCCGCCCTTGAAGGGATTAAGGACCATCGTTCCAAATCGGGCCTCAAATCTTCTTTGAGCTCTTTACACCTAAATAACAATTACCGTCCGTCCAAAAACGGGTTAGTTTATTATCCGTTTAATTGCTATGTTGACTTTGACTCATATTTCAAAACTAAATATCATTTTTTGGTTAACTTATTCAATTATTTGCTTTATTTTATACATATATATATTTATGCTTAATTTTATACTTTACCACTCTGTAATAACCAATTATGAGCAATGGAGTAGGCGCAAAGCAGCATATTTACATATTATAATTTAATTATTTACTTTACATTCATTGTATGTACTGACTAATGTGCAAACGCTAAATTGTGCAAACACAGCTTGGAGGAAACTGCAGATAAATGAACATGTGCAACTGTTTGACCAAGGAAAAATCGAACTGCATTGTACTAAAATATCTTCTCCATTGAAAAATATGTATAATTTATCCGGACGTAAAATATAAATATAAATGAAAATCAATATTTGCCATTTATGGCTATTTAACCTACACCCACGAATCTCAATTTAGAATAAATTTAAGAGCTATTCTACACTGACTTTCAAAAAAACCGCAACACCAAGAAGAACGCATCGTACACGTTTGAAATTCTGGCATTACGTATGGTCGGGTAATAGATAAAAACGATCAAAATATCAAAAGAAAATTATTGTGAATAAGTGAAAAAATTCAACAATAATTTAATAATAATCCTCTTAAATTAATAAATTCCTGTAAGCGACGTGGCGTGCTTAAAATTAAATTGTCAATATCTTCCTGTGGTATTGTATCCCAGGCAATCTGCACCTGCTCGCGGAGTTCATCTATGGTCTCTGGAGGGCGAGCTAAACGTTGAAATCTCCGACCCATTATATCCCATACATGCTCTATTGGGGACAAATCTGGAGACCGAGCTGGCCAAGGCAAAGTATCCAAATTTTCAGCTTCCAAATACCTCAAAGTATCGTTGGCTGCATGTGGTCGCGCATTATCCTGTTGAAATGTGCTTCCAGGATGGTCGTGCACGTATGGTACAAGAACCGGTTCCAAGACACTATTAATGTACCTCTGAGCATTTAATCTATCATAAATGAAAACAAGACGAGACCGACAACCATACTGGATGGCACCCCAAACCATGACACCTGGTGTTAAACTAGAATGACACCTTTCCAAAAAGTCCAAATTTAATCGCTCTCCTCTGCGCCTTCTAACACGTAACCGTCCATCAGATCGCCACAAACAAAATCGGCTCTCATCACTGAACACGATTCTTCTCCACTCATCCACCCATTGCACTCTCAGACGACACCACTCCAGTCGAGCCACCCTGTAGTTTCGTGATAATGGAAGCCGACGCATAGGACGATATGAATTTAATCCAAAACTTCAAATTCTGCGATACATCGTAGTAAGGGAGACCCTTCGATTTAGGGTGGCTACCCAGTTAGCACCAAGAGACGGAATTGTTCCAAACGGGGCGCCTGTCGCTGAACGACGAAGTCGCCGGTCTTCGCGTTGGTCCGTCATTCTTGGACGACCGCTACCACGATGACGATTTACTGACCCCTCGTTAGACCAATCTCTCCAAGCTCTTAGCACTGTTGATGCGTTTCGATCCAATCCACGTGCAATTTCGCGGAAAGGTAAACCTGTCTCATGCACACCAACAGTTCTTCCCCTTTCAAAACTGCCGATAAACTGCATTTTGGCGTGCACGAGGCATTTTGCACTACCACACATTCCATATGGTACTAACAACAGTACCTTTATCGCTATCCGCCTGTAAAAAAAATTGCAAAAAGAACGATCGTCACAGATAAGAAAAAGTAAAGAAAAACTTCATATCGCATTAAAATACGAACTTGAATTTTTTTTTCATTTTTTCCTCTTTACGAGTCTAAAATCATACCAAAATTTCAAACACATACAATGCGTTCTTCTTGACGTTGCGGTTTTTTTGGAGGTCAGTGTATATCTAATAAATATTATACCTATATTTAATAAATTTAAATTATTTAACATAAGAAACTCTGTAAAGGTATTTAAATAATTTCGTTAATTTTAAGAAAAGTGTTTGTGGATATTAAAAACAAGTATTAACTTTATTCCGTTGGAAATAACGTCGATCACATTTTTCGAATAAGGCGAAGCGAAATTTTGGGGATATTTTAGTGATCGTAGACGAGTTTGGGTAGGAAACAGAGCAAAATAAAAATTAATATAAAAACCTTTTATGGACTAAAATAATATTCAAAAAAATGGGAAATGAGATAAAAGTTGGCGAACTCTTAACTTCTTATTTCATTTTATGTAAAAAAAAAACGTACGTAGGTCGTAACGGAATAGCTACTGTGTTACAAATATCTCATGAGAAATTGCATTGACAATTTCACGATTATTTTTGTGTATCAATCACTTATCGCGACTTCGATCTACATAAAAACGCATTAGCCATAAGTGATGCAAAAGTCACAAAATAAACTGTCAAGAGAGTTGTTTAATGCTTATTTTATTTAGGCTGTATTGTTGTCGAACTTATCGCCATTAGTAATTTTTTCAGTTTTAGTCTGCTTTTTATTTTTGATTTATAACATTTTCTGCATAAACCCACTTTTAAATACTTTGAACATAACTTTTTTTTTTGGATTTCCGCGTCTGAACCAACCCGGTGAAAGTTGAAACCGCATATCTGCCTAGAATCAGGTGAAGGAACTTTTTTCAGTCTCACAATGTTGGAGCCATGTAAGGGAAGTTCCTAAACTTTCTAAGTGAAATATTGAAAGGCAGGCAGCTGAACGTGAATTACTGAAAATGGAACTTGCGGATTAGGCCAAAGATTTGATTTCCGAATTATCTAAAGCAGGTGGCATGTAATTGATAAAATTTGCAGTGCCGGTACCCCACGGACCAGCCAAACACCTGCCTGTGCAGAACCGAGGGTCAGTTTTTTCTATACTTCCCAGCATCTAATTGAAATTGTTTAGATGCAATGAAATACCTTTTTATGTTGGAGAAACCGCATGTTGAACTTTATGCACCTTTACGTTGCTCACATTCCCCGATTGCAACGTAGCTAATAACGGCAATATGGTGTCTGGCACGACTTCAGAGTTTCGTTCTTAGAATAATAAATTCAAATTGATATAACAACCTTCATTCAGTAAGATAAAATCATCTCAATACGACCGCAATCGCTTTGATCATTCGATAAATGGAAGGAAAGTGTAAAATTGATGCTTACCTCCTCAATTTCATTTTAAACGAAAAGGGGAAATAAAGATGTTTTATTTCGATGTTCCCCGCTTGCCGATGACCTTTAAATCAATATCGACCTTTCGAGAGGAAGGAAATATAAAGGGAATTCATCCATCACTATCGTGAAGAGGCCTCTTGTCTCTCTGATACCCCCAGCGAATAAAATAAAATAGAGATTTTGCATTTTCATTGCATAACCGTTTTAATTCACAATAAAATTGGATCCGATTACTGTTTCGGTGTTGTTGACAATATGCAAATGAAAAGTATTGAAATTAAATCTTGCGCCTACTCTATTAATTACCACAAATTCGTCAATAATCGCATGATTTAGAGCAGCATCATTATTTCAACACAGATCCACAGAGTTGTGGTGAATAATTTAATTCATTTATCATTCAGTGATGAGTTTAGGCATAGGAATTGACACAGGAAAACATGCAAAATAAATTTGAAATTTTGTTTCACGTCAATTTTACGAGTTTCTTTGACTTGCTTTATTAAGTATTCTACATGTTCTGTCTTTTCACGCTTCCTTTGGCATGTAATTTGAACTACTTTATTCCAAACGTCTTCTGTTGAGCAGTAAAAGATGTTACGCTTTTCCCTACATATTGTTATAATTTTTGTTCTTAGTGGTGCAACTTGACCGACTTGCCCGTGGACCCTGAATTCCTTTGTGATTAATTTTGTACATGTAGCATCGGGTGTTTGATACTACTTTAGATATATGATGTTGGTTGTATCTTTGTAATGAAATCACAGGTCAGAGAGAAGGTACACAAGCTTACGTTTATTAATACGGAATATACAGAGAGTGTTAGAGTGACTAATGAATTTGATGAGGGCGGACACGACGACTGCGCTAGAATGACCCATCAGTATCCCAAAAACAAGGGCGAGAAAAGAGGGCCCTCCGTGCCTTGTCCGTCCTAAAGTACCAACACCCATGGTGATAAAACATGGGCGTACCTTGGCCCGGGGTGCCATTTGCCGCATCAAGCAGTGGCGTCTTAACCGGGAATTGGAGCTGCAGCTGTCAGACCGACAAGCATTGCGGGTAATTCCAGCGCCGACAAAGCTCACTATATGCAGCTCCAATGCCGGCCAGGTTTATTGCGGGGATTTCCAACATCGACAAGGCACGGCATGGGAAATTCTCATGCTCTAGCCAATGCCTACCAGTGCCGTGCCTCAAGGGGTATTTCTATCTTAAAAGTAATTCCTACTGTCTAGCCCTTATCGAACTTAAACTTAACGCATATTTACAAAATGACTAGGCACGCAACTAAAGCGCAGGGTTAGTTACGTAACCCTACATACATTTGCGGCCGACTGGTCACCTTTTTTTTATTTTTCGAAAATAACCTGTCCCACACCGGGAAGGATGGTTGCAGAGGTGGAGATGTGGACTATTTTCAGTTAGAACTAAGTAAGAATAGCATTTCCCATTTCCTAGGGGCTCACGCAAACGCCCCTGCTGAGGTGTCGCTGGCAAATATGTCACCACGTTCAGAACGTAGAAAAAATTAATGGAAAACCGAGGAAAACACGAAAAAGTACCACTTAGAATAGTTAGCAACACGCCAACTAAAATTAACAAGGAAGAAGGTGCAATAATCAAGGTAGGTAGTTTACGAGATATTTTTTGGCAAAGAAAACATAACAAGTTTACAAAAACTTTACTTTACCAATTACTTGCCTCGTATCAGTCCTTTTGAATTATGTCAGAAAACTTCTTCAGCAACTGACGAGGAATTTCAAGGCGTTTCATGTATCCAGGATATTCACCTCTCGCACATTTTAGTTTACTGCTCGTTGTGGTTTTTCTACTAATTTCTCATACGTTCTGAACATTTTTTTTAATTCTATATTAAATCATCTACAATCCACCTCTCAAAGTTGGCATTCAGAAGATTTTATGTCTGATGCAGATGAAAAACGCAAAGCGATTCAACAACCGGCCTGCAGTCTGCTTGCTTGAGATATACCTCAGTAGTAGTTTTAGAATGGCTCTCAGGTCATTCTTGGTAGGTCAGTTGGTACAGTTTTTTTCAGTCTTCTTGCGGGTCGCATAATCGATTATTGGTTAGTGGATATGGGTGGATACTGATTCGAATTTGGTATCTTCCTGCTGTTCGGGCCATTTCTTGACGAATTGTAGGTATTCGAAGGCCTTTATTGATTGTGTCGTTGCCGACATACCATGGTGCATCTACTATTCCCCTGAGGGTCTTTGCATTATTTTAACGTTGCTTGCACTCGCCGTTCCCCACAACTCGATTCCATAACTCCATATGGGTTTTAATATACGTTCTGAACATGGTGACAAATTTGTTATCGAGACGTTAACAAGGGCGTCATTCCAGCCCTTTGCGAAGGGTAAATATTATTCTCAGATAGTTGTGACTAAGTCTACCACCATAACAACTTAGATTTGTGGGTCGAGTCCAAAAAACAGAACAAATAAAGGCTCGTTTTTTTTTATATGATGATTCCCACGGTTATTAATAAAACAGCTAATTGCGCAGTCAAGGAAACATACCTGTAATACTATAGGGAAACGTGGCTAATAATTGTTTGTTAGTATTCTCGAAGTTTAATGAGCCTTACGTCGAAAACAAAGCAAACAAGAGTAACTCTATTAGCTTTGCCATGCCATCCGATGCTATCTATGTGGTTTGTATACCACACATTAGAATAGAATCATACTTTCCGTAAAGTTTGCGTACGTAGTTAACGCTTCTTTAGTGTATACATAGCATGCAACTAACAAGGGAGGTAATCAAATACAGCGTGCTGTATGCAAACATAATAACACAAGCAATGATCGTCATCATAATTATATAACAAATAAAAGAGGTATTTGGACGCGCCGTACTGCTTCAACTTCAGCGTTGCTGAAAGATTGCTGACAGGGCTGATACATAATGTGGAAAGGTCCAAATATTCACATGTTATAAAATGAAACAATGCTCCTCACTAGATATCAAATCACCAACCTAATATGTTGGACGTGTTTGCCAAATGAATTTGTAATTACCAATGCTGCCCTTTTTGGCTGGATATTTGACATGGAATTGGGGCTTAAAATTGGTCCAAATAACGGGAAACTTGGAAAACGCAAATTGAAGTTTTTGATTGAAAATTGCTACGTGCATTGGAATAATTGCATTATTGTTGTAAAACTCAAGGCCCTCATCGCTGTGTGAATGTATGCACTCCTGATAAAGCTGAAATTTTGATTTAACTGTCGCATATTCCCTCCGCAAATGCCAAGCTTTAGCTCCAAACGACCACAAACAAGTAGAAAACTACTCGTATTTATCATTTTGGGAGGAAGGACGGGTTATAAATTGCCCAGATTCGTAGATGCCAGTATTTTAAGTACGGAAGGAAAAGGAAAGTTATTATTTCAAGGGAGAAACATGCACTTTGAAGTCGACTTTAAACGGATATTTCATATTTCATAGATGCTCACAAACGCATCAAAATTGAATTTAATTCTTCGAATTATACCGACTAATTTACTATTTTGCAAAAACACGAGCAGCGAATTAATTGTTAGACTTATTGTTCTTCCCACTTTTGCCCAAACTATCAATCAGTAATGAAAATTATAGTTTGCAGTTTGGATCTTTGGATGCACGTCGAATTAGGTAACACCTACGTGTCGAGGGGGTGTGGGGTAACGTAGTATTCAAATAATAAAGGCATACCATACATGCCTTTTACAGACGATGCTCACAGGTCAAAATTGATAAAGGGAGTATGTACGAGTTGAATAAAGGTGGAAATATGAGAGCACGTCTACGAGTTAGTTATTTGTTACAATTCTGGCACGGTAAGAGGCGTAAAAATATACTGGGTGTTCCACAAGTGTTTCATTATATTTCAGTGGGTAATAGTACATTGAAAAATAATATGACTCCCTATATAAACCATATTCCAATAACGCTTCATTAAGAAGATACAGGGTGTTAAACTTTACTTAAAAAATCTAACTTTTATTGATATATTCAAAACCGTTTGAGATATGTAAGTGAAATTTGGCATGTTTTGAGGGTTAATGTAGACGCATTTATTTATGCAAAAGGGCTATTTTTCGTTTCACCAGTGACGTGCGTACGGACACCTCTCAGCACATTTTTAAAGAAAAACATGGTGCGCCACTGCTTTTTATCAAAATAAAAATTATTTTTAGAAGCGTAATTTCATTTAGAAGAAAAATGCTCACTTGACTCTTTTTCGTCCGACGTATCGTTTGCCAGTAAAAAATTGAATACCGTCTATATACACGATATTCTCTAAATGGTTTTAATAATATTAAGTTTGTTTTAAATATTATTAATTTGCTATAACATTATAGAAATTGTTCAAATTGGTGGCCATTTTGTTCAATACATAATTGAGCTCGCCTGTTCATTGATACTCTGATACGTTGAAATATTCCAGGTGTGTTTTAAGTTTAACACCCTGTATCTTCTTAATGAAGCATTATTGGAATATGGTTTATATAGGGAGTCATATTATTTTTCAATGTACTATTACCCACTGAAATATAATGAAACACTTGTGGGACACCCTGTATATTAACGATTTCACTATGTTTCGAGTAACTATAAGCAGTTTTCGTGATTTTGGTTTTATTTTTCTGATGTTTAGTTCATAAATTAATAGTTTTTTTACCTCCTCATTCTCTACCTGGCTTTGTTTTATCACCTTTTTTTTATTTCAATCCAAAAACATACCATTTTTGAAACCCCACTGGTCATATATTATGTTGACCTCGAATTGATTTGATGTATACAATGGCGCACATGCAAGGATCTAAACTACAAAGTATATAAGTTTTTATTTATTGTAAATACGAACTGCATTAGTTACCTTATCTGCAAGTTTTGGATAACTTGCGATGCACTTTTTTCTTGCCCTATTCCTACATTTTTTCCTGTACTTCCTTCTCCTACACTTTTTTTTTATTGAACATTTTTTATTGCACTTAGTGGAAATCTGATCTTTCTTGATTAAATTATCGAAAAGTTTTCGGCCGCTGCTCCAAATTGACTTAACAAGGAAAAATTTTTCTTTCTTTCATCTGATTTCAAGTAAAATTTCGAAAACCCTTAAAGAGCTTTGGCAATTCAGTTTACTTCGTCGAAATGTAAGCTTTAGACCACTGTAATGCAGCAAATCATCAACGTTGGGCAAATTTCTTAAATTCTCAGATTAGCCCGGGCATCTAGAAGCAATTTTTAATTACCGGACCTATGGGTTTCATTGATCAATTTAATTGGAAATTCACGTTCACAGTCACAAGCCAACTAGGCAAAAGGGCCATTTCAAATTTCCAGCTAAATTTTTCTCTTTATTGATTCAGATACCTTAACAGCCTCAAGAACATATAATGTAATTTGGAGTAACCTGCAGCAAACATATTAAGAAGCAAAGGAACTAAGGAAGACCATTCCTTCGTTATTCTAGACGCATGTCCATTAGATACAGAACAAAAACAATTTAATTACAATGTTGAGAGGAGCGTGAGTTGAATCCCCAAATTCTAGCAGTTCGTTTATCTTTGCAATCCGATTACGTTTCAGCTAAAAAATAGCATTTTCTCAAGATTACGATCCCTCCGGGAATTTTATTGCATCTAAGGTTCCCAAAGGCCAACTGCTAACTTTCACGAAAATAGTGAAAGCATGCAGGTGTAATTGCTGACATTTACAAATCTTGTTTACGTTAGCTTTACCAGGAGCATTTTACCAGGAGAATTTTCTATCTGTTTATACTTACTCTCTTTTGAACGTTTACAGATAAATTAAATACAGCCGACATACAGCGAAAACTCAAAAAGTGAGAAGCAAATTTTTTTTAACAAATTATTAATTCCTAAATGTGCGTTTTCATCAAATAGCACGAAAGTTTAAAGTATTTTAAAACAACAATATAAATATTATTTAAAGAAAAATACATTCTACTGGATTATAAATAGATTGACGAGCGGAAGGTTACTCTAGTTTTCCTGAAACTGAGAATAACTCTCTAGAATTAATAAGGGGCTAACACGTTTTCTGTCCTCAAATGTCGGATTTAAGACCCGCAGTTCTGTTACCTTCCCCGTAACTGACAACTAATCCAGGAAACTTTACCTGGAGGTTAGTTAGCTTCATTGAAACGGTCGGGTAACTGCTATTATTGATTGACTTCTTCGATTTCATGAAAGTTACCTCATAATTAAATCTAGCGAAAGTAGATGATGTTGCGGTCTATTCGCTCTTACTAACTAACTAACTAGTTTTAAACGTATTCAAGTAGAAAAGTACTAAATCCCATCAGCTCGCTACCGATACTAATGGGATTCTGCAATACGGTGCAATATGACACAAGTCATACAAAATAACATTTCCGAATTACTCGCATATATGATTAGTAGTGTATTATTAAATATACGTTTCTTCTCTAATTCTGCCGTATTAGGAAGAACTCAGAATAAAAATGTAAGAATTTTAATTTATTTCAGTTGCAATCTGATCCCGTTTGTTAACTAAGTTACAAAACACAAGAATCTTGAAAATTGATGTGTATTTCCAACAGTCACCTTCCCAAGCACGCACGAGAGAATTCTCAGATATAAACAACTTTTGTTTAACTACTCGTGTTTTTTTCTATATTGTTCCTCAGAGAGTTGCGGACACACCGGAAAAAAAGGACGCCAGATATTATAAGTTGTTGTCCAGAAAATCTACTGAACCAAAAGTGTTCTACACAATGAGGATAAATTACCCACAAACTACTGCAAGAACATGAAATAGAGCCTCATTAATTTTAAGTCCGCCGAATTCAAATTTAGTACTCAATCTTAATAGCTTAAAATTCAATAATATTCCTAGCAAAAAGTTGCTTTGCAGAATCACTATAGTTTAATCTGTTTCTCGAAAGTCCAACATACCAAATAGTATTATAAATGAATGAACAAACCAATAATGTTACTTTCATAATTGTTTAACATGAAGGAATGAATGCCTTCACACACTTCAATCGCTCATGTCTCTAAATCATCGAATTGTCCATGGCAAGGGTAAGTAGTGGGGGAACATGGTATAGAGTAAGAGATGTTACAAAAAGCTGCGTAATTTTGAGGTTTGTTTTTGTCTGTTACAAAATTCTCCTTAAAAAAACGTAAGACAAAAAGTTAAAATAAAATATTATGAGTATAATATAAACACACTGTAAGGAAGTTAAATCTCATTTGCTATATATATATATATATATATATAGGGTGATTCGCAAAGCAACCGACACAGAACAGGTGCGTGTAAGAGACTTTAAAACATTTCGATTTTTTATACGAAGTTTTTTCCTGAGGCTTACAGTTGCCCAGATATTGGTTTCAGAGGATGAATAAAAAAATTGAAAAAATTCTCTATTTCAGAAAAGGTTTAACCTAGAATCACTATATTTAAGAAATATTTTTGTTTATTAACGTCTTTATTTGCTGAAATTTTGAAGTGGCTGACAACTTAGTGTGAGGCGGTTTAGCAGTGGGTCACTATTAAAATTATACGAATTTTTTTAACCTTAACCAAATTAAAAACTAAAATTTATCAATATGATAGTAAATTTAATATAATATCTTTTTGTACTCTCATACATTTTTCGAAAAGTCATTCGTTATTGAGGAAAAAAGAACTACGAAATTACGTTCCTTAAAGGCCTTAAGGCCGTGCTCCAACTACTCTTCAGTTGCTTCGTTGCTAAGATAGGGATATTGCTAAATCTGATATTATTCAAATTTCTGCAGATTACAAGTTTTTAGCGTATATTCATTTTGCTTGTAGTACTTTGTAGTCAATACGGCTGGAAAATTTACATTTAATGAACGAGTTGATATGCTGCTAGTACTGGGGTACTGCTAAGGTAATTGCCGAAGAAGTAAAGATAAATATTTCTAGGTTAAACCTTTTCTGAAATAAAGAATTTTTACAATTTTTTTTATTCATCTTCGGAAACCGATATCTCAGCACCCATAGGGATCAGGAAAAAATTTCGTATAAAAAATCAACATATTTTAAGGTCCCCTACACGCACCTATTCTGTATCGGTTACGTTGCGAGTCACTCGGTATAATTCAATATATTAAAAATTGAGCAGACTTTTTTATGACGACCTTCTAAAGAACTAAAACGCTGAAAAATCAACTATCAGCCATTTTAGACTTTATTTTCATGGATATGTTGTACTTACATATAAAAAAATTTTATACAAAATATTCTAAAAACATGCACAGACATAGAAGAAAACATAATGTAACCACACCGCACCGCACCATTTTCTTGTTACACATCGAAACACCGTGAGACAAGAATTTATACGTAACAGAATATCGTCGCGTATGACATCAGCATTATGTGCTAACTTTTTGTTTTAATTATTTAAAACAAAATTTTCAATTTTGACTATATTATGGAGATTCGTCTACAGATTCGTCCATTAAAGAAATAGTGATAGAGATAGGCAACAAAACATCATATTGCAACGCTGTCGTTTTCCAACATTTATGGATGAAACTACGTAACAATGTCACGTAGCACCGTAATGGAAAATCGGAACATCGCGGGGTTCTCTCGACTGTTGGTATTTCGTCATCATATCAAAGAAACAATATGTGCTGTTGTCACACTACTCCCTTGTAGTACTGGGTGGATTTTCGTAATATACATGTATACAATGTAGACGTAATATACAATGTGTTCACTTAACAGTCCCTTGGATTCCTATAACCTTATTTATGAGTTCATGGAAAATCAATTACGGGAATTTATATGGAAGTAATGAAGGTAAATTTTAAGATTAGTGACGACTCTATAGGGTGTCCGAAAAAAGTGGGGCGTCATGATGTGTAATTTTTTCAAATTGTATTACCTGCTATTTTTCATGTTATAGAATCTTCTTTTGATCCTATGTTAGTTCCTAGATTTTATTACCCCACGATGCAGTGACCCGAAGCTATGACGTTTTAAAAAATTTTTTAGACATTTGCAATGCCTCATGAAGAAATTCATACTACAATTCACTTAAGTCAGGTTTTGATTATTTTAGGATAGAGTTGTATGTGAGATTAGGTTAACAGATGTGAATATTCCTCATTTAGCCAAAAATTTTCGATATTTTTTTTTTTTTTCAAATTGCATAGTGTGTTTTTATGACGTTGCACGAAAAAAAAATTAATTTTCCACTTTAGTTATAAAATAATGTCTATTTATCGCAAATACCAATGGAATTATTTATTACTTTGGCAAAACCTGCATTCATTGCTAAGTGGCTGAATATTAAATATATGTTGCCATGGTTTTGATATTTTTTTGTTTTAACTTTTTACCACTCATTTACGGCTCTCTGTTTCTTAGAAATTTATGTATTTTAAAACTGGCCATCGCAATATATTAGTACGGTTTATGTAATTGGTTCACGTGATGGAAATTGCTTACTAGTATTTCAGCACAGGCATTCCTAATAGATAGCATCCTAATGTAAGGGCCTAGAGAGTCTAAAGTAGCGTTTCAAATAGACAGGAAGTGTTATTATGAAAAGAAAAGTCGAAAGAAGAGGGCCTTAGGAGAGGAAAATCAACTGGACATCAATTTATCAATAGAGGAAAACCCAAGCATTAGCGTAAGAGAAATTGATCATTAAGTAAATGAGGTGTCAAAACTTACAACAAACAACGTTGAAACCATGGCAACGCATGCTAAACACTTAGGCACATGGGCATGAATACAGATTTTCCTGAAATAATTAATAATTCCATTAATATTTAAGATAAACATGACATTTTTTTTATATCAAAATGATGAAAATCGAAGCTGAAAAGGTGAAAGTTAAAATCGTTATTGGAAACGCCTTGGGCGTATTTTTGGCTAAATGAATATTCATTCGTGCTAAGCTGATCCTGCATGAGAATCTATCTTAAAATGATCAAAATTTAACTTAAGCTAATTATGGTATTAATTTTTTCATGAGGCGCGGCTAATGTCTAAAATTTTTTTTAAAACGTTTAAAACGTAAGACAAAAAAATTTAAGAATGAAGACATCATCAAGAAAAGATTTTATTATATAAAAAACATGCTGGTGATCCGATTTAAAAAAATGACTCGTCGGTTTTTTGGGACATCTCGCAGAATTGTCACCAATTTTCAAAATTACCTTCACCAATTTCACATGCATTTCCATGATTGATTTTTTTATGAAAGCACAAGTAAGCTCATAGGAGTTCAAGGAGCGGTTAAATGGACATACTGCAGTGCTCATCTGTTTTCCGTCCTTACTTATAATCAGTTGCAGTAGGGTAGTGGGAGAATTTATCATTGGTTTTATCACGGATTATTGTAATAAAAAAAACTTTGTATGCATTTGTTTAACCTCCAATTTATCCGGCATTCATATAAATCGTAAAATTATTATTTTGATTTCGATGACACGGTCATATAGCTTGTTTGTATGATACACGCCGACATTCTGTGTCCTTTAAATTCTTGACTCACCGTAATATCGATGCGTAACAAGAAAGCGATATGGGACGATTTGTGCTATATGACGATCTGTTGCATGTCTGTACACGTCTTAAAATGATTGAAAAACATTTATAAAAATAATCTTAAAACCGTCCAGGGTATTGGTTCAAGATAACAACAAAGAAAAAGGTAAAATAATTAACTTTGGAAACAGAGCCAGTCCAAATTCGAAAGTTTTTACCTATTCGATTCTTTCAAAAAAAAGACATATAAAGAGGATTTCTCCAGATTACGATTCCTTCAGCAATTTTATTGTTCCGCGAGTAGGAAGTTTAGGTTTTTACGGCAAATAAAAGAAACTTGAGATAAAAGAGGGGACAACTTCTGGTTAACGATTATTGACTAATTGAAGTAGAGGAACAGTAGAGAAACGGACTTTCTCCAATCAAATACCTATAGAAGCATTTTTACTAACTGTAATTCCCCTGGGTTATTGACATTTTAGCTCTACAGGGTGTTATTTAAGTATGTGGTCAAACTTCAAAACTGTTCATGTGCACGATTCTAAGACGAACATTTTATGACGGGTAATGCTGCGTTTTCGAGGTACAGGGTGTACAACTTTATTTTTTTTCTTTGTGTTATTTAAAAAAGAAACTCCTAAAAGACAAGAAGACGCAAACAGAAATAACGTTGGAATTTGCTGAGAAATTTTAATAAAGCACAAAGAAATGTTTTAAGCTAGAAATTATTTGTCTCGTTTTGCTAGCGGTCTGCACAGGGTCAACGCCGGAAATTTAAGATAAATCTAACAAGAACAACGCTTTATTAAAACTACACTTAAACAAATGCTATATTTTTTTTTGTAAAACATCATTTGGACATGCGTATATGCTCAATTTCAACAAAATCGACTACAGGATT
This sequence comes from Euwallacea fornicatus, assembly GCF_040115645.1. Classification (NCBI taxonomy): domain Eukaryota; kingdom Metazoa; phylum Arthropoda; class Insecta; order Coleoptera; family Curculionidae; genus Euwallacea; species Euwallacea fornicatus. The sequence continues at coordinate 1,418,751 of NC_089567.1, read as the reverse complement.
TTTACAAAAAAGTGATTTAAAAAGAAATATTAAGACACCATATCTTGAAAACTAAGCATCACGGGATATATATTTACATAAACTTTTCATCTTAAAATTAGTCAAAGTATTTCCTCTTGAAGTTCGGCCACATACTTAAATAACACACCATATATCCTCCAAAGCAGTTTGCAATACGAATGTTGAGATTTTGCGCAACATAGCAATTCATTAACTTACCCGAAAGTTCAGACGCTTGCGGATCTTCGATGGAATCCTCGGAACCTGAAGACCTCAAACTTTCCAATCCGCACTTGCTTAGCAAGAGGATGCTGAGCAGACTTATGGAGCACACGAGAAGTAGAAGCCGAGTGAAGAATCTGGTGCCCAACAGTCTTTTCATAATTACGTTCTTGGACTTAGTTTTCCTGAAATTAAATAGAAACAGTAAATATCAATTATGCGAGCAGCTTGACATGCCATGAACACTTCTCAATCCAAATAATTCGCAAATTAAATTCCTGATTAAAGTGACACATCGCTAACGACAAGATTCGTTCACGTCTCCAATTTAAACTAAATTAATTCCTGCAAACGCCTTCGTCCTGAATTCTATTCCCCCAAGTCCTGTCTATTTATTCCTTAACAAGATCCTAGGCGATACGAGCAATGAATAAGTCTTATTTCGTTTCCACACCCTCCGTCCTGCTTCACTCCTCATAGGATATAATGTTTGAAAATTGCTCAAAAGTAATGGATTTGGCAAGAAAATAATCAAATGATGTGATCTGGAAAATTATCATTGATCAAATTAGAGGTCTTTTCTTCGAAAGTCAATTTTCAAAGAAGTGTTCGGTTGAAAGAGGAGTAATGTCAAGTTAAACAGGTATAGGCGATTTCGTAGGAATTAATCCGGCACAAAATAAAAACTTTTCTAGAAAAATTTTATTTTTCAACGTGTTTCGCAATTGCTCGAAAATTACCAGACTTCACATTAATATTTTAGTGAGCTCCAAATTGGGAAACGTCATAATAAACCAACCCGTAAAGTTGCAAATTACCAAGATTCCACCACTTTAATGGAAACCGGTCACTGCACAGAGTATACGACTTAAAATTAAAATACAATCGTACTTGCGATGTGCGTTAAATAATGTCTTAATCTACTTAAAAACATTTTTGAGGTAATTATGTCAAAAATTTTACATTTGTCAAACTTTCATTAGCTGAAATTCCTGAACGATTTGAAATAGAATCACACGGTTTGCAAAGTCGAGTCTCAGGTTTGAAATATTTATTTTTGAAAATTTCAAAAATATGAAAATGTGTTCGAAATTCATTTCATTCGACAGATTTTTCAAAATTTTAATATAGGACGCTGCAAACTGCAATTATTGTACCTCAGACCGTTAACGAGTTCATGAAAGTGTTGAAGTTAAATTTTGGTCCATCTCAAGAAAAGTTAAAAGAGGAGGACGCCCTTCATAGAAAATGCTCACATGAATTACTAACACAAATAACAATCCCAAGTCTTAACATTTCTCATGTTTTACACTTTATCACAGACACGTAATTAGTGTCACGGGGATCATCGTCAAGAAATTACTCGTAAACTTCTGAACAACAGGTTGAAGCGTATTGTTTTTCTCGTGTTTTCACGGATTTGCTAATCCTCACACATCAAGTGTATTCGAATGGGAGATAGTTCAATTTGTTAGAAACAAAAGAATCGTTAATTCTTTAATGGAAAATATCTTGTTTTGAGTGAAAATAAATCCGGGCCAAACTGTCCCTAATAGGAATCACATCCTGAAAATATTCTTATTTATTCAAGGGATTGCTGATTGAATCGAAATTGCGTTGGCCTGAAGCTGTTCGTTAGGGAATTTTATGGAAATCAGATCAGGAATTGTAATCTCGTGGGTGTTATTAAAAATATCAATTCATGCTAATTTAAACAATATAGGGGGATTTTTGCTCGAACATAGACCATAGGCGTCTCCACTTTTACACACTTTCCGGACAAATTTATCAGGGAGGGTTCCTGAGTTTGGCGCGTTGCCTGTACAATAAAACACAGACGGCGTTCGTGTTCAATTCGAGCCTCTAATATTTTTCTAACTTATTAAATTTTCAAATGAAATATCGCCACCGAAATATTGGAAATTACCGAAATGCTGGAAATGAATTAATATCGTTCCACAGCTCCCGTACTATAAATTTTGCCATGAGTTTCGCCACCGGTAAAACTTACTAGAGTTTTTTGTCGTTTTCTCCAGTCTCGCTGAATGGGAAAAGTTTTCTCGTACTCGGTTTGCGCTTGTGAAACGGACGTGTAATTGACTACTATGATTTACAGACCAATCGTTATGACTTCAGAACTGGGACAATACAATTTAGACGTCAAATTTATACTAGACGTGACTCACAAGGGGATTGCTTACACTTGCCATTGCCATTTACAGGGTGTTCCTAAATATCATGTAAATACCAAAGGAAATAATTCTTTAGCTCGTTCCATGACTAAAAGCTCATGTAAACGTAGATCCTCAAACGCCTCGTTCCCCATCTACAGGATGTTCGAATTAAAAAAGAAAAAGTTAGTGCCGTTGATGAGTTACGAAATGGAATTTTAGAGTCATTTGAAAGCATAAGAAATGCTCCGAGGGTATTCGAAAAGCTACAGACATTAATGAGAAAAAGGGTGGACGCATGTGTAAGGGTTGAAGAGGTTACTTTCAACAGTTGCTGTAACGTAGTTTCTCTGTTGCAATTATTATTATTATTATCATTTAGGTTACTATTTAGGATCATCCCGAATTTAACTTCTAACAGGTGGTTCCGGGTAAAGTCTCAAATTTCTCAAAAACAGACGATTATCTATGATAAATAATAGCTTACCGATAATAAATTGTAACTTCATCTGACCAATCACTGAAAATCGTTTCTTTTCCTCGATAATCGATGCAGATTCTAACATACTGTAAGGCACCAAAAAGTTTCTAAACCAACTAAAAAAATTATTTTGTGTTTTAAAACCTACCAACAATGCACCGCGGACATATTCGGGGGAAGGAAAGTGAGCATGACCCCTGAAACAAAATTACCTGGTATGTTATCAAAACCATTTAACATGCTCGATGATGTAAGTTCTACAGCATGAACAACATTTAGTCCAAATTTTAGCTAACCATCTAAAAAACTGCAGGAACCGTGAAGAAAAATTCACAAAATCATTGTTAAAATCGCAACACCCTGTAGATAGGCGATGAAGCGTTTACTAACCTATGTTGATATGAACTTTTAGCAATGAAATAAGCTTAAAAATTACCCTTTGAAGTGGTCCATGACATTTAGGAACACCCTGTATACGCAAGCTACATTTTGTTCCCTTCTCTCTCTGTTAATCAAAGTATTAAAATTTAAAATAATTTAGAAGAAGAGTAATGATCCATTCATGAATTGTTTCGCAAATCCCAAATCCATTAGCAATTATACTTAAGCCGCATACTCCCATTGGATTACTCTGTGATATAATGGGATAACCAATTACCTGAAAGTCCGAAATGACTATGTTTTTCAGACGAATATTTACGAGGACAGTCCCAGAAGTACCCGATCCCACATATAGATGGCAATTTTTTTGTTAAAATTTCACGTATATTACTAAGACATAATCGTGTAAAGCTTGCACCTAAAGCTTGACGGTGCTGCGTTGATTTGTGCCATTCTTAGTGGACACTTTTAGAGATTTTTTGAACATGAAAAAAATTGATAATCAGTACGTGATTCAATACTTTCAGTTGGCATGTCTTCACTTATCCAACATTAAAACGGAGTTAGATTTTACTCTGGGTGAATTTGATCCTTCGCTAACAACTGTAAAATATTGGGTTTAATCGCGCTCGTGCGAGCTGCCAAGACGATCTCCGCAGTGGTCGATCGAGTGACACTCCAAATCTGACCACTCCAGAAATTATGGCGACAATCCACAAAAATGTACTGGAATATCGTCCACTAAAATTGCTAAAGTTAGCAGACGTGATAGGCATTTCAAAAATACTGGACATCGCATGCTGACCGAACAATTGGATATGGGAAAGCTGTGCGCAAGATGGGTGCCGCGATTACTCACAAGTGAACAAATACATCACCGTGAGGATGTTTCAAGGGAGTGTTTGGCAAAGTTTTTGCGTCGATTCATAACCATGAATGAAACACGGGTCCATCATTTCACACCTGAGACAAAAGAGCAGTCAAAACAATGGACTTAAAGGGGAGAATCGAGTCCAAAGAACGCGAAAACCGTTCCAACTGCATAAAAGCTGTTGGCGTCAATTTTTTGGGATGCATGAGAGATAATTTTTATTGACCATCTCCCTAAAAGAAAAATAATAAATACAGAATATTATATATGTATATTTATTGCAGCGTTTGATTGATGAAATTAGAAAAAAGCGACCGCATTTAGTGTAAAAGAAAATGTTGTTTTGATTAAAGCAACGCGCACTAATCCATATTTTCGTCATCCCGATGACCAAAATCAATCAACTTGCTTTCGAATTTTTTCCTCGCCAGATTTAGCCCCCTCAGACCATTTTCTGTTACCAAAGTTGAAAAAATTGCTCGGCGGAAAGAGATTTGTCAATATTGAGGAGGTGGAGTTTGAGGTTGATGCCCATTTTGAAACATTCGAAGCTCCTTACTGTCAATAAGATACAGAAACTATAAAAAATCGCCCTGAAAATGTGTGGCAATCTCAAAGAATAATATACCGAGAAATTATATAATATTTTCATTTTTTTTCTTAAAGTGTTAAGACAGGTACTTCTGGGAGTATCCTCGTACTTTATAATAGAAGCAGAACTGAAAGCCGGTCTGAACCCGTTATTGAGTATATGTATATTAATGGGTGTCCATTTCTGGACCTTAACCATGGGGATTTCGCTAACCATAGGACATGCCAGGTCGATTAAATTGGTGCAACTTTGAACAATATAATCGTAGTAAAATCTATAATCGCAATCAACTCATTAATGTTTCGCTATTGTTAGTACTCCTTTGTCCAAACGAATCTCCGTGGCATCACCTTTTATTCTTTGTTTTTTTTAAATTATTATTTTGGTTGCTACATCCCATGCGTAAGTTTGTCTTTAAGAAAAAACTGAACTCACTTGAATTCAACGTCTTAAAAAAAAATGGGGCACTCTTTTATCAAGTGTGAAAATTAGCATTCTTCTGCCAAAAAATCCGACCATAACGTTCGACTTGAACATTTCATTAAAACATTTGCTCAAGCCAGTCCCGACCTCACAGAAGCCTATGTCAGAATGGAAAAACATTCATTACATAACGAGCATTTGAGGCCACAAGTTAGGATCCAAATGCCTAGATCCTACGTAAAAAAATTTAACAGAGTAGTTTTTTAATATATTTTTTTAATAATAAAAGTAAAAATGGCTCTGTCCAATGAAAAACTATAGGTGAAACCAATCTTTAAAGATTGACATCGATCAAAAGTTTGACTAGCGACATAGCATCGAAAACCAAAGTTTTCCTCGTATACTCATTTTTCCCCGTCCATGGTAATGTGCTGCCACTGACCCCTATCGAAATAAATTGAAGTAAATTTTTAGCTTCCACCTAAGATCAATGAGCCAAATAAATCCCGAAGTAGAAACGACTTTGGTGAATCGAAAAGCAATTTTTTCTATAAACGTGAATATCGCATACCTCCAACCATGAAATGGGACTTAGCTGGGTCTCATATAACTTTCAATATTTCACAAATAAAAAATATACGCAATTTCTTGTTTATTTCTCTTCGTACATAATTTTTATATAGCATTGTTCCGAACGAAATTGGATACTACAGGATCATGTAGCATTCATGATAGCTATGCATTGTGTCCAAAATGAGGATGTTGAGGGTAGCAGATGCAGGTAATAGATGCAGACTTGGTTAAACGAAGATTCACGGTAGAAACAGATTCTCAGGAATAATTTTCGGTTTTCAGTTATATCGGAAAAAAAATGAAATTTTCGAATTTCTATTTGTTTCCTCCAGCTGCAATCTCTAGCAATATCTCAATGAATAGTAATAGAAAGTTTTTTTTTTAATCACCAAAAAACACATCAGTGACGTGCTGAGAAAAGAAGTTGATCATTCTTGGAAACGAAAAGTGATTTTAATTTTCATTATATCTTACCATAACTTGGAAAAAACATAGAAAAAAAAACGCAACTCGAACGTTTTGGTTTTTTCAAAATAACTGAAAAACCAAAACCAATTTTGAAGGTCTGCTTCCAGCGTAAAACTATTTCCTTGAATGCGCAATTTTCTCTCATTTAACTCGGTCTGACTGATATTTAACCAAAACACACAGTATTCAGGGAAAGTTTAGCGGAAGGTGCTTTTAGAGTTTCGCAGCCCCGTAAACCAGTCAATTTTAAATTATGTGGTCCAACAGATCCCAGTTCCTGTACAATAAACTTTTAGGATTGCTGACGGGGGATTTACACAGGTTAATAAAGTGGAACTAGGCATAAAGCTTCCTACAACAACCTACAAGCTGATCGCAAATAACATATTCAAACGTCCTAACATTTCAAACGTATGTAACCAAATCGATCGAATCCTTAGGGAACATAATTCAATTTCGCACTAGGTAATCCCTTTATTTTCCCGGATAATTAACGACTTATTGGACATAGCTTTTCCGGGGTTGGGGAATAGAGCATTATGAATATTAACAATAGCTGTCTGTAGATGAACTTCTGGACGATTAATTTTATTATTGCTCTCATGCATCGCGGTTCCCGGAGCTAATTTTAATGACGTAGCATTTTGTAGCTCATTATGCACCCATATACCCGGTATATGGAACACATTTGTTGTATTCACCTGTATTCACTTTGTTAGTTTATTGGCGATCCTGGGCGTGTAAATACGCTTTTTAATTGCTCCTAGGCTTCAGTTATACGCCAACATAGGATATTTACTGGAATAGGAACAATAGGCTGAAGTTATTTTAATTAATTTTAAATCGTTTGTCAGAAAAATTGAATTTCGACCACAGACCGATTATGTTCTGATGTGGACATGCAGGGTGCGAGCTGAGTACGCAGACCAAATTTAAGAGGCGGAATGTGTGAAAAACGTTAAGTTAAACAGTTCATTTTTGCATGGCACGGTAGCGGCTCAGGTCTCGAGGAGCACGTATTTGAATTAAAATTTTCCTTTCGTTATTTCTAACCAAACTAGTAACCTGAACTAACCTAAATTTAAAAATCCATACTGTTCTTGTAGTCGACTCAATGTCATTTTCGAAAAAAATAACTCATTTCCTAAAAAGCGTTCTTAATATTCCTCGCTAAAACCAGCCGGTTCGGAAAAAGAACGAGGTTGAAATGTGCACCGTCCAAATAACAACTATCAAACCATTGAACTATCAAATTAAAAAACTCTCAAGATACCCTGTATCTCAGAAACAACCAGCATTCGCCCATGTTGACATGAGCTTTTTATCTTATTAGGAGTTGGAATTAATTCGTGGCGTTTTTTTTAAGAAAAAAATTTATCGATTTTAAATGAAAATAAAAAAATACATTAATTAAAGTATTGCCCATCGCTTTCTACTACTTTTGACCATCTTTCGGGCAGGGCACGAATACCGCGTCGGAAGAACGCGTTGTCTTTAGATGCAGTCCATGAATCGACCCAGTTCTGACAATCTTGGTAAGAAGTGAAGTTCTGCTCAGACAGACTATGAGCCATCGAACGAAACAAATAATAATCAGATGGAGCAATATCTGGGGAATACGGCGGGTGGGGCAGGATTTCCCATTTAAGTCTTTCCAGGTCTGTTTGTACCGGTTTTGCGACGTGCGGACGAGCATTGTCGTGCAGCAAAATGACTTTGTCGTGTCTTTTGGAGTATTCCGGCCGTTTTTCTTTCAATGCACGGCTCAATCGCATCGGTTGTAGTCGGTAGCGGTCTCCAGTTATGGTTTCATTCGGTTTCAACAGTTCATAATAAATCACACCCCTCTGATCCCACCAAATACAGAGCAGAAGCTTAGACTCATGGATATTCGGCTTTGCCACTGATGTTGACGGTTGACCGAGCTTAACCCATGACTTTCTGCGCTTCGGATTGTCGTAACGGATCCATTTTTCATCACCAGTGACAATCCGATGCAAAAAACCTTTTCTTTTTTCCCGTTGAAGCAGCAGTTCACACGTCAAAAAATGCCTCTCAATGTCCCTTGGTTTCAATTCATATGGAACCCAATGGCCTTCCTTTTGGATCATACCCAAAGTTTTAAGACGTTTTCCTATCGTTGATAAGTTAACTCCCAATGATGTAGACAATTCTTGAAGTGTTTGACATGGGTCTTCGTTGAGCAATGCCCCCAAAGCATTGTCTTCAAATATTTTTGGCTGACCAGGTCGCTCCTTGTCAACCAAGTCGAAATCGCCAGCTTTAAAACGTGCAAACCACTTCCGACACGTTTGCTCAGCTAGAGCATGTTTATCATATACTTCCACTAAAATACGATGAGCTTCAGCAGCACTTTTGTTGATATTAAAGTAATGACGTAAAATTCCCCGCAAAAGCCCTTTATTCGGCACAAATTGTGACATATTCAATAAATTATAAAATGTCGTTATTTATTATTCAAAAAGTGGATATGCGAAGCAAATGACCTCTAATGACCGCTGTTTCACGATAAGTATATTACTGTAGATAACAACGAAATACTGTACCATCTATGCCATCTCTTGTAAAACGCTACGAATTAATTCCAACTCCTTATAAAATTCTTCGAAGCTTCGCCCCTTAAAATTTGTCTGCGTACTTGACCAACACCTTGTATGATCAGACTGCACTGCTCGAAATTAGGGCACCAAAAAATTCGTAAATTATTTGCACTGGTTTCAATGGCCAATTTTTATAGGATTTCGTTGAAGAAATCTGAAAGTTCAGGAATCAAAAAAGAATTTTCTTTAGTTTTCCTCGAAAGGTTAGATGCTTTCGGTTGAAGCTCGACCTATAACATTGTCCGTAAGCGATCGGGAAATTGACCGCATGCAGCGGCGGTCTCCATAAACAACTTATTAAAGCGCAAACTTATTGTTCATTTCTCCAACCCTGTATAAACAACATAACTTTTCTACGCCAGGAAATATATCTGTAAAATCAAATCGTTCCATTTTATAGGGTCTAAGCACGACATAGCCCCATTAAACCACTGCATCAACAAAGCAGGAATGACGGATCTTTGACACATTTAACGGTTGTGTACGTATAAGCTAATTAAAATGCTGTTTTAAGTGGGTCGTTCCCCTTGGCTTGTACTGCAGACATCAAATTTTCATATCTCCAGGACTACAAGTTCATTACAATTGGGGGTTAGTGGAGCAGCCCTATTAAAAATTGCATTCGTCGCTGACAATTTACGAAATTAGATCTGGGATTTAACGTCCCACCTGACCATCGCAGGTTCTGGAAATTGACTTATGCAACTTTTATTAGGCCCTGAATTCGGACGTTTTAATACAAATTCTTACCTGTTTGGTGACACCGTTGGAACTGCATTGATCGTGGATTTTTCAGTGAAAGCCAGAGTCCTCCTGGAATGAAATCGCGGAGTTATTATTGAAGATAGAAAGATCTAAAATTTAAATTCGCCTTCACAGACGTCTTAATACCGTTAAATTATACTGACACTTTATCTAACCCGTATTCTTATCCCCGCAATCCCAAGAAACATTCAGGAAGGTGGGAATAATGGCTTGCAAGGGGCTTGAAATAAATGTCTCGCACCAACCCTCATCTAAACCCGCTCGCTTTATTTGGGACTATCAAAAGTTGCCTTTAATATCGGTCTCGACATTTAATTTTGAACCCGAGGAGGAAGTGGAAACATTTTTAAGTGCCTTGGAAAGGAAAGCTCATAATCAATATTACTTCAATTCCAGCGTTAATACATACATTTTTATAACAAATTCTACACTACAGTACAGGAGGCCGCTATTTTTCCATTCAATACAGAAGATATCTAGCAATTTATTTGAAAACCCTTAAACTCATATATATTTTCATACTTAACGGTTACAAGAGAGTGTCAAGTGTATAGAGCGAGCTGGTGAAGATTTATAACGGTAATGATGTCCTGACAACTGACAAACTCCTAGAGTAGAATATGAGAAATCGGAATGTAAAGTGGCCTTATGAAAGCTATATATTATGTTTTCACGCTCTGTTGCATATAAGGGCGTAAGCAAGTCGGCTTTGAGTGTTCAGATATGCCGTGTTTAAAAGAAGCAAAAAATGCTGAGAGAAAATCGTCAAAGCTGGTGGTTCTGGAAGAAAATCAAAATCAATATTTTAATAATAGATTATGTGTAGATTTTCATAATGCGGATTGTTCGATAGAAGTGTTTATCAGAAGTTTGTGGCGGTATTAATCTTAATCTATGAGTGAAACAAAATTTAGAATTCTAAAAGTTGCCATAAGACGTTTTCCTAAAAGCCTCCGGCGAGGTAAAGCTCACCCCACGCACTTATTTTGCAAGTACACTGAAAGTCGAATATAAAGACAACGAAGACCGAATAAAAAGGGTCGTTATATCCGGTCGTCATTACATCAAAGCCTGTTTTTCTGCCGTTAAGAAAACATGAAAAAAAAACACAGGAAAATCTATTACAAAAATTAAAAATTACATCAAATAAATACCAAAACGAAAATTATTTAATATAACTTTGAACTTATTTATATTTACATATGTATATATGGTAAAACGCATTATTTATTCAAACATTCTGTAGCTTTTATTCGCTATTTGTAACATAAGTAAAAATAAATCAAAGCAATTTATTTCTGTATGGAACTAAATTCATTGAAAACACTTTTGCTGCTAGAATAACTGTACAGACAAAATTGTTCTTACAACTTGTAGAGCATCTACAATTGATGGCGGCTTAAAATCTTCACAATCACCATAGTCTTCATCACTGTCATCTTGGATATCTTCAATGATGAGCATTTCATTTGCAACTTGTTCAGTTGATAAAGCACCGTTTGTTTCCAAGTGAAGATCAAAATTTACGAAATCGTTCTATAATTTATCTGACAATGTAAGGTTCTTTTTATCACAGCAAGAGTCACTTCATCTTTTTTTTAATATCATTATTTGTCCTTCTTGCCTTCAGCTAGAAGAACATCGTCCTCCGCGTCAAAGTCATCAGCTACTGGTGCCAGTTCTTAACCTACATGTCTAGAACAATTCGCGATTGTTTGGGGATGAGCCTCTGTTCCATGCATTAGAAATCATTGATATTACATCAAAAATATTAATAGCACATTCCATGATTTACTGATTGTTTTCAATAACATTCATTAGTTGGAGTTTTCTGAAATGAACTTTCATTGATCTCACGATAGCCTAGTCAACTGGCTGCTGAATTGATGGGGTGTTTGGTTGGAAGTATTGAACGTTAATAATTTCTCAATTTGACATTTTTAGGTGCGCTGGGGAATTACATAGCAAAAACAATTTTTGTGTTGTTTTTCTTTAACTAAACGTACCATTCTTGTAAAATTTTTATAAACAGGTTGGATGTCGTCCAGGTTTCTTAATTAGACATGTCGAACACAGACAACAGACTTAAAATTCTTAAAACAATTAGGGATTTTCTAATAATAATCACCTTAAATGTGTCTGATCCTGTCATATTGGGAGCAACAAAAAGAGTAATTTTTTCCAGTAACATTATTTCTCCTATGCACTTATCTCTTTTAAATTTTGCTATTTTGTTCGAAGTCATTTTATAGAAAAGACTTATTTCATCCGCGTTAAAAATCTCGACATTCTGGAATGTTCTTTTTAATTTCTGCCCACACAGGTTTGAATCAGTTTCCTGTTACTGCAACTGGTACCCTAGCTACTTCACCACTAATTTTTCCATACACAATATTATGTCTTTGCCGAAAGAATTTAATCCATCTTTCTGAGCATTTGTTCATTGTTTTGGCAAATTGTTCCGCTCCTGACTGTAATATTGGGCCACTGATTGCTGATCCTTTATTTTTTTCCCTTTTAAACAACTTAAAAAAGCCTGATCAAAATCCCCGTAATTGGATGACTTAAGTTTTTTCTCTGGCGACAAATTTCCATTAAACTCAGTTTTGACATTTTTTCGGTTCTTCCAAATTGTCGAAACAGTCGAATGCAATAAGCACGACTCATTTTGCAATGGAATCGCTGTTTTCACCTGCTTCAAGTCTAGAAGTTATAGCTTTCTCCTCGATGAACGAAACTTTTCTTTTTCGCGAAGTAATGTTTTAAAACACAACAAAACTACGTTAACACAAACAAGCTGAATAAATAAATTGAACACAAAACAAAAATTTATATAGTCCTCGATCACATTTCAGCAATTTTCCCGACAATTTCTGTTCTCTTTACGCTTTTCTGCAAAAAATTTATTTCAGTGAATCATTTGTCAACACAAGACATAAATGAAAATATCGACACATAAAAAGCTCAAATTCTATTATTTAAATCAAAAAACCCCTTTGTCACAGTTTTAATTACTTAATGTCAGTAAATAGCTCAAAGAAATTGATTTTTTGTGTATTTATAACAATTCCAATATAAAATAATAAAGTCGACACTGCCAGCTTTCAATTAGAAATTGCGCAAAAAGGGCCCGAAGCTTATAAAAACGCGATGTTTTATCAGCTTTACATACAAATTGAAAAAAAACTACAACCATACGTAACTTTGCCAAATATGTATAATAAAAATAATTTTTTTTTCGATTCGCCTGTAATGCCGCTAGATCCTATTTAAAAAAAAATTTGGTCACTTTTTGAATAAATTTTTAAATAATGCCGGCAGATTGTATACTATAATTACTCTATTATATACCCGTAGCGTCATTATACTCAGATAGCAAACCACCAAGAACATCTTTTTTGCGGACGTTAAAAGCGACTTCGTCGCTACTACCGACGTCGTAATCGGCAGACCTTTTTACAATGGGGTAAATGCAAATTCAACCAAACGTTTGAATTTCCTTCAAGTTGTCGTTATAACCGACATCGTTATTCACGTCTTTCACTGTATTTCGATATTTTTTTTAATTTCCTACTCCCGCTTCTCCAGCCCCCCTCAACGGATCGACTTCACAACGATATCATCGTTAAGCCCGAATATTTCTCTTTCGAATCAGCAGTCGCCGCCCCTGGCACTTTTCACTGGAAAGGAGCTATTTCCGCTCCCACCTCAATGTACAGTGTGGTCTCTATAAATATGGACGTGCAGATATAGAGGACCAAAAGTTTCACATAAATTCGTTAAATATTAAAGTCATTTATTTTCATAAGAATGCTGGAACACATCAAGTATTGCTTTTATTTCTGTATTTTTTGACCTAACAGGTATGTATATAGGGTTCGTCATGTAGCAGATAAATGTTGTTTTTTGCTTTTTTTTATGAAACCCCATATATCATGACGTTTTTGAGTTCTTCGAAAAATTATGAGCATATTTCATCCAACGTGCCCATGTCTGGATCCAACAGGTTTCGAAAAAAAATACAAAAAATAGAAATAACGATATAACTATTAATATTTAGCAAATAACAATATAACTTACTCTATTCTGTTGTATTAAAAGTTCGAACTGAGCCCCTTGATTTTCTGGCACTGGGTAAGCTGCAATTAAAATTCCTCAAGAACTGTTCTTGTCATTCAAGGAGGTATTTGTTGAGCAATTTCATTTTATAGCTCTTCCATATTGTTAAATTTACTTAAATACACTCTGCTTCAGACAACCCCATAAAAGAAATTCGTAGGGGTGAGGTCGGACGAATCAAATTGCCATTTTGCGCAAATATTTCAATAACTGTTAAACTTTAACATGGATATGTTACATAAAATATGTTCAAATATTTTTTAAAACTTAAAAATATGAACATACTGATGAGATTCCATAAGAAAATGAAAAGAAAAACTACACTTATCTACTATATGGGTAACCCTATATACATGTCTGTTACGTCAAGAAATGCACAACTAAAAACACTATTTGACGTGTTCCAACATATTCATGAAAAACATTTCCTTCAATGTTTGAAAATTTATGCGGGACTTTTGATCTTCAATGAATTTCCTCCATTTCCATAATAGAGTCGCACTATATTTCATTTTTCTTCAACAGAATATCCCATGGGAAAAATATTTTGTTGCAGTCCATTGGCAATATTACTACTAAGAATGTTTACAAAACAATGACAGCTAGCTACAGCTATGTTTTTTTCCATGACAACTTTGAGAATGAAAATTTTAAACGTGTCCACAGGACACACGGCTAGAACAAATGTATGACATATATGTAACCCTTAGGTATGCAGCAAATCAATTTGGTTTGCATGCAAACACCATAATTCTTATTTCTTGCCTTGCTCTCAACAGACTTAATTTTTGTCCCGTTCTGCCCGACGAATATCGTCTCTCACTTTCCATGATATTTTTTATTTATTTTTTTTTATGATTGTAGTTCTCGTGGTCCGGTGCTCAAGCTCACAATGGCAGTGATAATAAAGCCCACTCCCCATACAAAATTGTTATTTTTCCATGTCCATGCGACTGCACATCACCAAACATTCCGTAGCACATCCAGATTCGACTTTGCCATGTGTGGAAGTGCAGCATTGGAAGGGTTTGACATTAAATCTTGTATTTTGTTTAACAACGCGGAAAAAAGGTGAACAGAGAAAATTCTTAAATGTATGAGGCTTCCGCCTGGTTGAGACAGGCACCTGTCTGCTCATCGGTAATCTGCTGCAGAGCAGGACATAAATGATGCACCAAATTGGTGTCAATGCAAATCCTCCACTGTATTTTCCCAAAACTGACATAAAAATAGTTTTTTACCTTAATGTCATTCCTAATACGAGTTAAATTTTTTTTAAATATACAAGTATACAAAAAATATTTTTTTGTTTATTTAATTAATTAATAATAAAATTGAAAATATATGCAAAATACAAAATACATAAATATAAAAAAATTTAAATCGACTCATTGATTCGCGTGAAAATTGACTTTAAAATTGAGCGAAGTTTTAGTGGTGCGTTAATTTTGACGTGACGTGTTTTATTAATATGTACGTGGGAGCGACGTAAAAGGTCAACCCGGAATCTCTCCTGAACCTGAAAATCGCCAGTTCCACAATTTCCATTACTGCGCTTATCGGAAGCGGTGTCTGGAAAGCTAAATAATGAAAGTTCAAGCACAAATCTTATTAAGGAACATTATGAAAATATTTTTGTGACTGTAGCATTATCTCGTCTAAACGATGCCGTTGACGTCATGGAATGTATGGAAGAAAACCCCTGCATCACAGGCAATTTCTGGGCACAGATTTTTTTCCCGAATAATTTTTGTCATATAAGTTTACCCTCCGAATTGAATACTTCGGAAAAGTGGCTTCCAAAAATGAATGTACTAACTTTTTATAAGTCTGTAAAATGGGAACGATTGGCGTATTCACCCTAAAACAAAAAGAATTCTACTTCGCATCCTAGTTTTTAGTGCTTTATTGTGGTATTTTCAAAAAAGGAAATTAAATGATAACAACTACTATTAAACACGTCACAAAAACTAGAAGTCGAGTTGGCCCTTCGTTCTTATTTTAATGTTTATGGTTTCCTTTTATAACCCTCTAAAAAGTTAAAATTTCATTTCTTAATGCCGTTTTCTTGTAAATGTCTAATGGTAGGAGCAAACGACAATCTCTGTTAATAATGCTAGGCCCTTTTCCGTATCTTTATATTTAAATTAGAATGGACATGGTGTTAAAAATGATTTAGCCTTAAGCAAATAAACTACGACATAAAATTAAACTTTTTCTAATACAATGCCAATGAAGCACGTGTCATATAGGATAGGAAAATGTAGTGGCAAGATCGCAAAACGAATTGAACCTTCCAGTAGAAAGGGAAAGACGATGTTGGGCAGCCCGAAGACAGCAGTTTCTCCCAAGAAGCTTTATCAGACGTGTGTGTACATAAAATTAGTAAGGTACACTTCTGGACACAAAATTAGGGTCACTTAAAGAATTTCTCAAAGCTTATATAGGGCACTTTTTCAGCTGAAAATGGCGTCTGTTCCAAATCTAAAACGATATAAAACAATTATCACATATTTCGATGTGCGTTCCACAAAACGATCTCGTATCATAATTCCCAAAATGCGTTATGAGCATTTTTTTATTCTGTATATCTGCATATTGCAAACTCTACGACTGGTTTCATTATCATGCTCACTTTGTCCTTTCGTGAAAATGCCCTTTAATCATATCGTTGCGGCACGAATTGTGGTGGCTAGACAAGATGGTGGCAGAAGAGCGAAACTAGAAGAAACTGTGGAGTAAGTCGATTTAGTGTGCAATGAGTACTTCGGCGGTCTAAAGAGACTGAGCTGCTCATTAGGAAACCCTAATTAGGACGAGAAAGGGTTGTGTCGGGACCCCTTTCTCGTATTTCTTACTTTAAGGAACCAAGGGGCTACGGCAATTTCCCTTCAAATTCGTCTGCAAGAAGGGAGAAATGGAAACGTAAGAGGGTGGACCGTTAGGAGGCGATTTCTTGCTGCAGAACTATGCTCTCGAACTAGAGCTAAAGGGCCTCTGCTTTCTCATGATCACCGAACTGCCAGGTTGAATTTTGCCCGAGAATACTTTAGCTGGACAGCACAGGAGTGGAGTCGTGTGTTGTTTTCCGATAAATCTCAATTTTGACCTACGGACAGACGTGTAATAATGTGACGATGACAAATCGAGAGAAATGCCCAAGCATGTATAGCTGAACGGGTTCCCTTTGGTGGTGGCTCCATTATGACAGGGGGAGAAATTTCCATTGAATCTCGTGCCGAGTTAGTCGTCGTCCGAAATAAAACTCTGAATGCGTGCAGGTACCTGACAGAAGTTCTTGAAGACCATGTTGTACCGTCCATGGTTATTGCTGAAGAGAACGCAACTTCATGCATGATAATGCACGGTCTCACGCCGCTTACACACCAAATCGTATGATTACCACCTCTTTTGATGAGGTTCACATCCCGTGACTTGTCTAGCCTGCTCGAAGTTCGAATTTGATACTCGATAGAGCATGTTTGGAATGCGATAAAGAGCCGGTTAAGGAGACATCTGCCGACTCCTAGAAGTTCCAGACAGCTTCATGAAATGCTGGTGCAGGAATGGGGGAATCTGCCGCAGAATGGGATCCAAAACCTCATTCAAAACATGCCTCGTCGTCTACAAGCTGTTATCGCTGCTATTAAAGGAAATACTCTGTACAGAAATCCATAAAAACTTTCGTGTCCGAGAGAAATGAACATTCTTTAATTTCGTTATTTTTAGTATATTTTTCAGCAAAAACAAACGTTTCTTTTGACAACAAATCACCATTTCTTCATGAAAAATTTCACAACAACATCGCCACATTAATTTACTAATTATGTTACATGTGAAAAAAAATTGAATGAACCATAAGCTGTTAGAGTAAATGCAAATTACGATGCGATCCTACTTTAAAGCCTGGGAGAGTAATATAATGTAATTTTATATATATAATATTCGATATTAATATGATTATTTTACACCGATTATTAAACACCGACCAAAATACCACGATCAATCAATCAACACAATCAAACAGACATCGCTAGTGTGTATGAACCCTAAATGTATATGTGTGTAAATGTATCTTCATTTCAAACATCATCTGCGCCCTGATTATCGACAAAAGTGAAAATCGCATTTTTTTTCGATATCGATTAGCCAAAAAATTTCATTGTTCAATTTCATTGGCCAATAATTTAATTCTCATTGTCGCACGTTCTTAGAAAATCAGGGTCGGGGCTTTGTTAGGTCCATAACATTTTCGTCGTTCGTAAAGGTCGCCATTCGGTTTTTGAAAGCACCCTACCGACCCTCACTATGTGGGTAGGGCGTTCAGGAGTTTTACTGCCGAATTTCGCCAATCAATAGTATTTGGCCGCCAGCAACCTAATATACATTTGTTAAATTAATTTCGAAACAACAGATGAAGGAAAAACATTCGTAAATCTTTTAACTTAAAAACCTGAATGAGGAAAAAGGGAATATCACACCTGTGTTTGAAATTTCAAGTCGACTCCAAAACTAAAAGAATTTTTACTAGCCACGCTAGGACAGTATAAAGGTATCTCTATCGGTTGTTAATTCAGGGACAGTACAAGATTAGAAGTACATTTGCATTGCGGGCAGACTATAAAATAGGTATAAAGCGAAGTATAAACAATACAGTATTTAAAAAAAATGAAAAGCTCAAAAGCTCAAACCCACACAATCTGTTTAAAGGATGTATTAGATTTTAGTCCCTAAAATTCATATACCCCCCCCCCTTTTTTAAGTTGTATTTTGTTTTATTACGATACGGGGTGCTCCAAATCCGATATGCCGCCATTGTTATCTCTTAAACGGTAAGAGTTGCGGCTGGGTTATATTAGGAAAAATGTGCCAAATTTAACACTCTTTCAAGACCTGAAAACGATGTTGCCAAACGATTTTTAGTTACCAAGTTGCCATAGAAAAACGAAAATTTGACAAAATGTAATTTTCTAAATAAATAAAAAACTTACAGTTTCTTCAATAAAATATTTGAAGCAAAAATTTTGTAATTTTCTTAAGTCTATAAAATAGTAAATTTACAAATTTTCAAAAAATTGATTAGTTTTTGAGACATTGGCAACAATTTGCCCTTTTTAAATGCGAACCTGTGTATTTTTAGTAGATTTTTAAAAGTCCCGAGTAATCCCTTTACAATAATGATATGATAAAATTATTTTACGTTTTAATTTGAGAAAAGGTATCTTCATTTTTCTCCCAATAAGCTTGCAGCTCTAAATAAAAAATGTAATTATTACGTAGCCCAAAAATGTTATCTTAGCAAATATATTATTCATGAAGCAATGAAGCCATAGGTAATCAATAACAAATTAGTAAAAATAGACTTGTAACCCTTAAGTGCTCACGTAGTAGTACTGAGTGTTTCGTCTTATTGCAAATCACAATTGGTCGTTTCCACGCGCTTCAAATTCACTCCAACCCCACCTAACCTATCAGTGATATATTGTTTAGCAGGGATGTGAGCAGATGTTAGTTTCGGTGAAGGAATTTTTAGATATGAACGTTCCTGTGTCTGAATATTCGAAAAGTGCACAGAGTGCTCCGGCGCGAACACTAATGTGAGTTTTTTCTCCTTTTACATTCTTTGCAATATATATTTTTTAAATTAATAAACGTTAATTATATTTTGATTGACGGTAAAAATATAATTCATTTTCGTAATATTCACAATTTTTAGAACTGCAAAAAGTTGAAAATCGTTAATTGATGAATGATGATATTTGCCTTCAACAAATTGATCATAACAACGAGTCAGGACATACAGTACGAGTCTCTCCCTAGGAGTAAATTCAGTAAATCAAAGACAGTTTTTTTTTCGGAAATATGCTCGAACACATCGATTAGCATTTTAAATCGTGCTCTTTTTGATGTAAGAAATCTTTATATAGCGTGTCCCAAATTTGAGATATCACGTAATCGACTATTTTTCTAAATGGCAATCCTAATTTTTTATGACTATTCTTAGAGTGTATATCAACTTACACATGCGTACAAAATGTCCAATTGTTAATCCTTATCGTTTAAAAGATTTTTAACAAACGTAAACTAATTGGAAAAATCAAGAAATCTAATTCAACTCCATAATCTTTCTTCAGTAAATGCTCAAAATGTTCTCCATTTACTAACTGACAATACTCTAAACGGAACTGTAGCTCGTTTTGAACATTTCTAATTACTTCGGCGGAAATTAACCTCCACTTTTCCCTTATTCATTCTTGCAACTTCTCAATGTTTTCCAGTTTGGTCTTAAAAACTGTGCTTTTCAAGTATACTCATAAGAAATCGTTCATAGGTGTTAAATCCGGATACCTGGGTAGTCATACAAAGAGTCCTCTTCTACCAATCCAGCTGTCTGTAAATACATCATCCAGATGCTCACGGACAAGTCCTACAAAAATAAGGAGGAGCCCCGTCTTATCGAAACCAGATGTTTCTATTCCGGATATCGGCTTCAACCGGATCAGGAAATAGAGTAACCAAATTCGGAACTAGTTCTTCCTGCAAGAACTCTAAATATTCCGCTCCATTGAGATATGCTTGTAAGAAAATTGGTCCTATTACTCGATCATCAACAATCCCTGCTCAAACAATGTTTTTTTTAGACGTTGAGTATGGCCTTCCTTCATCCAGTATGGGTTGTTACCTACCCAATAACGACAATTTTGACGATTTATCTCACCATTTAACATGAACGTCTATTTATAAGAAAACAGGACGTTTTCCATGTTTCGAGCATTTCTGTCTAGTAGATCCATTAATTGTTCGCAAAACTGGAGTCTTGTATCTGGATTATCTTTGGTGAGTCCCTGGAAGATTGCCATTTTATAAAGATGGAATTTTTGGACTTTAAGGATTCTTGCCACCGAAAACTGGCCAATTTCAAGTTCCCTAGGTATTTGCTTAGTGGAGACATGAGGATTTTCTTGAACAGGGAGAAGTACATTGATTTTGACCTCATCATTAAGTGCACTCTGACGAGGATTGTTTGTTTTTCTTAAATGCCCATTTTTCCGAAACTGTTTTTCAACCTTTTTTACGATACTTTGTGATGCGAGTAGCAAATCAGGATATTTCTCTCTCAATAAATGAATAACTTCATTTTGTGTTCTTTTCCTATCTCCGTGTCCAATCATCATTAAAACTTTAATTTTGTTGGTTTCAGTTAAGTACGGAATTTTGGTCGATTTTCCAACAAACGATGTTTCTCACAAAACGATAAACTAATAAATATCCTCACTCAATACAACTGGAGTGTGATGCTGCTTTTCTTACTTGTTCAACATTGTGATAAGACGTCAACCCAGTCTGACAAAAAATAATGAACGAATACCTTTTGGCATGTCATAGAACATTAGAATTTCCATTGAAAAAAAAATCGATGACGTCATATCTCAAATTTGAGACACGCTGTATAAAAAGTTTTTACATCATTTAAAATACTAATCGAGGTGTCCGAGCATATTTTCGAAAAAAAGCTGTCTTTAATTTACTGAATATGTTCCAAGTTCGCGACTCACACTGTATATCCAAAACTATACAGGGTGTTAATTAAGTACATGCAGATATTTCAAGGGACGAATCTCTGACCAATTCCAATACAAAAAGTTCCTATTAACATATGGTCGCAGCGGCTCCATTTAAGAGATACAGAGTGTTTAAATTTAAATTTGGTTTCCTGTGAATATTTGTGGACACAGATGAGTCAATTGGATTAAATTTAATATTCGCGGGTTTTTTATGATGCAAAACTCAAATGTTATCTTAGTTTTTTTTATTACCGGTAGAGGGCGCCACGTACAGGGTTTCGTCACGTTTAAATTGTCCCTAACTTTTTTGCCCCACACTGTAGGTCACTTTTGTATTAACAGCATTATTGTACATGTAGTTTTATTCAAAAAAGTACTCTTGGGGAATATCTATTAAATTCCATCCGATTGACTCATCTGTATCCAAAAATGTTCACAGGACACCAAATTAAAATTCAAATTTAAACACTCTGTATCTCTTAAACGGAGCCGTTGCGACCATATGTTAATGGTAACTTTTTGTATTGGAATCGGTCAGAGATTCGTCCCTTGCAATATCTGCATGTACTTAATTAACACCCTGTATACTTGCAAAACATCGTAGAGAACGCGATGCCTAGATAGCTTCGAGAACTAAAGTGATGGCTTTCTTAGGAGTGCTCCTCCTAGCTGGTGTGAAAAAAAGCCAAATACCCTAATTTTCTTGTACTTTGGATTGATGATGATGATGATGATGATACTAGAATTGAAGTATTTAGAGGTTGTTGTCTCTGCTAGGACGTATTCATTTCGTTAACAAAGAGTCACGTGGAGAAAGGATGAAAGTTGAAAAATCAGCTGCAGTCCGTACAATATTGGATAGCTTTTTGACAAACTCCAAAGCCAGTTGCAATGTAGTTCAATTTGATACTATTGACGGAAAGCTAGAATCTCTTAGAGAGCACTGTAGTTTGATGCAATACATACCGAATAAGCGACCCGAGTATGGAATTAAAATGTTTGCGACATTTTACTCAAAAACCTCATACATCATTAACTTAGAAGTATATTGCGGGAATCGACCTAGACAGGAAATGTTCAGTAAAAAATACTCTAACAGATATCGTAAATAGGTTAGCACCAGACATTAAGGATACAAATCGTAGTTTAACATGTGACAACTGGTACACTAGTGTCCCGCTAGCCAAATCCCTCCTAAAAGATAAAATTACGTTTGTAGGAACGTTGAAAAAGAACAAACATGAGATACCGCCTGACTTATTACTTAATAAAAACACAGTAATCAAAAGTTCACACTTTGGTTTTTCAAAGGATATTGGTCTAGTGTCGTTTGTGCCAGGAAAAATATCATTTTGATTCTACTATGCACTCGGACGATTCAATAAATAACGAAACCGACAAGCCCAATATTATGTTTTATAATTCAACTAAGGGTGGTATTAACACTGTCGTCCAGTTCCACAATTGATATTTCGTGTCCAGAGGAAAAAAAAGGGAATCTCTTTGGCATATTTTCTGCATTATTGAATATAGGGCGCATCAATTCTCAAATACTAAATAAGGGCATAAACATCGAGACGCCTTTAAAAAGGCGAGTTTTATTAAAAAAAAAAAAAAAAAGAAAAAACATGGCGTTTGGTCTAATGAGACCTCGTCGGATTGAACGAGTCGTTATTCCTACACTTCCAATCAACATAAACTCTGTTTTGTCAAAAATACGTTATCCAAAAAGACTCTGAGGAACGGCTAGTGGGACAACAATCCAAAGATCGATGCAATACCTGTTCATAAGCGAAACGGATCAACACAACTACTTTGTATACCACATGGAACAAATTCGCTTGCAAACAATATAATTTATATATAATTACAATATTAAAATAATTTTTTTATTAATTAAAAGGTAATTAGTTTTCTTTACATAAATAAATCTCAATTCCTACGTCTAAGGAATGAAATGACGTTAAAAACCAAAATATATATTATGTGCACGCAGTGCCCTATGCGAGTACTTACGCATGCAATCTGGACGCGCCCGCTTAAGGGTTAATTCCGAACATTTCCAAAATTTAAAGGATTATGAAAGTAAACCATCTTGTCGTTCACTAACCTATCATATGTTGTGAGGTGTCCCGTTATGAGTCTCATCATGAAAATTGGCGCATTCCCTCGCTCAGAAATGCTTCTCCTGCTCGATCTGATCTGGATGCTCTACTTTTCCAAATTTTTCGGGAACGTAGGATCTATCATTTCCAGGTGCACTTCTGTAGCCACTATTGAGCAGGAAGGAGTTATCTCGCAGTGTGTTTTGCTTTGTGTTGTGGTTTTAATATTAAGGATTCGTTTGAAAGGTTTTACCACTTTTTGGTAAATCAGTAATTGGAGGGTTTCCATGGTTACAGCTTCGCCGTTTGCTTTGAGAAGAACATTGTTCTATTGCGTAATAATGATATCCCGGTTTGAGTTGAGTTCTTTCCTTCTCTCCACTCCTCTCACCTCACGGACTCCACTCTAGAGATCGTAATGCTTGTTAAGACGACGATTATGCATAAAAATGTTGGACCCTGTAGCATTGTTGTTCCTGTAGTTTCTGTGTTGAAAGTAATTGTTTTACATATGGTCGATCGATCTAATACTGGTCTCTTTGATTCTAGGTTTGATGTTATTGGGGTAGTAGGGACCGACCTGAATTTCCTGTCCCTTTTCTTTATTTAAGCTGAAGGAAGCCATTCTGGACACCTCGGTCTGATTCAGACTCTCCCGAATTCCAAGGATAGATTTCGCCTTTGAACTCCCCTGATAGTGCTACGGTCACGTTTGTAAATTGTTCAGATTTTTTTATTTCTTTTGTAGTTTAGGAATCAAGAAGCAAAAGAAAAATTTGAAACTTGAGTATGTTCGCTTTACTGATGTCTTATCTGATCCGAGATCGCAAAACCGATGACAAAATAATGTTTCAATAGTTTTTTCAATTCCATTGGCGTAATAATTTTAATATTAATTGTATTTTTCAAGCGAGAAAAGAAACGGATTCGCTGTTCGTTTGCATTAGAGAATTTTTAAATGTTAAAAATACTTCACAAGTTTATCCAAATTTATGTTCGGACAGAAGAGAACCTCATCCTAAAACTTTATTTTTCATTTCAGGATGTTCAGTTTCATTTAAAATTAAGGGACGAATTATTACTTTTGTTATCGTTGCACAATTTACGAACCTATGGCCTTATTGAACATTTACTTGTCTGCACAACATTTTTGAGCGACATAATAATTGCATTTTTCATTTAAAGCTCCAGGATTATCCTAGCTCATTTGGGAAAAAAATAAAAATACGTTTTTTTAAATTAAAACGTCAAAAAATTCTATCACATCATTATTGTAACGAGGTCATCAGGACTTTTAAAAATCTACCAAAATTACGCAGGTCCGTATTTAAAAAATTCAAATTATTATTACCTTAAAAACTAAGCAATATTTAACATTTAGAAATATACTGGTTTATAAACGTAAGCTATAAAAAATTTTGTATCAAATATTTTACCGAAAAGCTTTTAATTTTGGATTTGTTTAGAAAATCTTAGTTTTTAAATGATAACTTGGAAGCTAAAAATCATCAGGTAAGATTGTTTTCAATTCTTCAAAGAGTATTAAATTTGGCACATTTTTTCTAATTTAACCGATTTTTTAATCTTACCGTTTCACAGATAACAACGATAGCACATCGGACTCGAAAGGCCATATATATATATTCTCTTTTCCTATCGTATTATCCATAGTATTCCTCTAAGCAGTACGTACGAGAAAAGGTTGATTTGAAATTCCAAAATACTTAAAAACCACATACAGCCACAGAGTAGCCACTAAACTCGTACACATCCTCGTACCATCTTAAAGGTTATATGAGTGTGTTAAGTGTCAGATTTATAACGGTAATGACGTCCTGACAACTAGCTCCTAGAGTGGAACATGAGAAATCGGAAGGTAAAGTGGCCTCATGAAAGCTATTTATTAGGTTTTCTCGCTCTGTTCCATATGAGGGCTTAAGAAAGTCGAATAGTCGGATATAAAAAGTCACAAGCAATGTATTTAAAAATTATTCAGAGTAAATGGAAAAAATTAATGATCCTGAAGGGCACTCAAATCGATACGTTCATGTTCGTGACCTAATTTAATAATATTCTAATTGGAATGAGACTGGAAAAGTTAGCCTAAGCTTGTTACGTATTAAAGGTTTCTATGCAAAATCATGCAAGTAACTGGAAATAATTCAAGAATTAGATCTATTTTAGGGTTTGCGGCCCATTTCTCGATTTGGAACCTTCCACGCAATCCTTTTCTAGATGTCTTTTTCTACGTCGGAATAGTCGTCAATTCGGGTATTGGATCTTATACAGGGTGTCCCAGGGAAAAGTATCCACCTTCAATATCTTTTCTTTGTATAGTTAAAAAAAAAGGATAAAACAAAATCAACTTTGATAGAAAGGGGACATCATTTGAGGAAAAAAATTTTTTCGAAATGTCATCCCTCTATCCCTGAGAACTGCCCATTTGAAATTTTAAAATGGGAAAAAGGATTGTGTTGTACCTCGGTGGAAAGATAATTTCATTTTCCACATAGTCAGGCTTTTATTTTTTTATTTTTGTACGTCGGTGTTGTAAATATGAAACAAAAACCAAAGAACTTGGTTCTAACCATTAATGTTATTGTAATGAATGCTTATCTGTCTCGAGGTCCCACATCTATTAATAACAATGACAACCTTGATATTCCATTTAAAATTGATAAACCCTAATTTTTTTGGAAAAATAATTTATTAATATTTTCGTGTGTACTTAATGGTTTTAGTATTTCGTGCCAAGACATCACTTTGCAGTTCGTTCAATTTTTAATTCGATTAAAATGGTCTACACGTTACGAGGGAGAATCGAAATTGTGAGTCTGTATTACAGAAACAATAATTCTGCAAGAACAGCAGTACGTGCCTTGAATTTAAATCAGAAATCCTGATGAAATGGTATGTCGCCCTTATGTATCCGAGTCGCTTATAAAATTGAACGAGACTAGTTTCGTCCAAAATAAAAACACAAAATTAACCGTCCAATGAGATATGATGAAGTTCAAATTATTGTTCTGGGACATGTTCAAATGAACGACAGAACGTTTGCACGAAATGTATTGTTAAGGAATTCGGCGTTCCAACAGGTACTGTTCACAGAATTTCAAAAGAAGCAACATTCCACCTGTATATCATAAAACTAGCACAAGAAATAAATGAGAATGATTTCGACCGTCGATTAGAATTCTGTGAGTCCTTTAGTTCTATGTTACAATTAAACTGACATTTGTTGTATAATACAACATTCTCTGATGGATGTTCGTTCTATTTAAATGATGAAGGTAACCGATATAACTGTCGTTATTGGAGTTACTTCAATTCTCTTTTGTTCTGAGAGAGCTACATTCAACAACCTTACGTTTAGCAAGAGTTTTGGGTGATCACATTGTTGGACCAGTTTTCATTGCAGGAAACTTAAACGAAGAATATTATCTAGAACTCCCACGAGACGCCTTATCTCCCACTACAACTGAAATACTTGTACAAGGTCCCCTGATGATGTCCTGGAACATGGATTGGCAGAAGAGGTCCAGTGGAGTGGCCAGCGAGATCTCCCAACTTTAGTCCCCTAGATTTTTTCTTATGGGGACATTTGAAGATCAAAATCAAAGACATGCAATTTGATTCCCTTTAGAAGGTACGAGCCCGAATCTTCGCAGAGTAGAAGTGAATGACGTCACAAATGTTACATCATGCGCGACGACATTTTGCAAATCAGCTGCACTTGCGCATGAAAGTCACTGAAGGTCATTTTCTAAGTTTCTTTCAAATAAAATACATAAAATATCGGTAAAAATGGTTAAAATCAAGTTATTTAGTTCTTGTTCAATTGGTGCGAGACTGATGTACAAAAAAAAACATAAAAGCTTGGTCATGTCGCGAATAAAATTACCTTTCAAACGAGGTATAACACGACACCTTTTCCAATTTGAAAATTTCAATGGGGTGGTTAGCAGGGAAAAAGAGATGACGTGTCCAAAACAACTTTTCCACAAAATAATGCCCCCTCCCTATCGAAGTTGATGTGTTTCCCGGTTTTGTCTAGTAAACGACAGAAGGGATATTCTCGGTGGATAGTTTTCCCTAGGACACCCTGTATGGATGAGTTGCTTGTGTTACGTGGACTTGGCAATTTGCGCAAATTAGAAATGAAAGTTCTCTCGTTTGTCGGTTAGGCGATATGAAAAACTGATTGTAAAGCTCACCTTAGCTGTCACGTCAAACTTTCATCATACGGCTATAAATTATTGAAATATGCCTGAATCGTGTAAATTGTCAGCAGTCAATAATCAACATCCTAATGCAACAAACTGAATAAAAATAATGAAGCGAATAAATTAGACGCAACCCAAAACCGGCGACTGGCAAACTAATAACTGTCGTTCTAAGCGTTATTTTCTCGAATCTACTAGGACATTTATCATTTAAACGGATGACTAAAATGCATTTTTCAAGCCATATATACGGTCCCGTTGCGATTTATTAGGAGTTCTCTCTTATTCGATAGAGCAGCCTCAAATTCCCATATTCGCCAAAGTGCTGCCCTGAAATTGCAATTTACTATCTCCAACCGACATTTATTAAATCAATTGATTGCTTGTAATTTTTCAGTTAACATCCAATTTTTCCATATAAAAAGGTCCCTTTGCCAATCTCTAATAAAATGTGGGTCATACATTAAAGAGTTCTGCGAGTACCTGAAAGAGTTGCAAATGTGGAGATTTCGAAAGCGAATTTGAGCTACATAACTCAGAAATTTTGCAAGCATTGAAACGAATGCTAACTCGAACGAACGCACAAAATGCGTGGTCCAGAAACCAAAATTTATGGCCGGAATGTCATGTTTTAACTGTTTCCGTAATAGAGCTGGAATTTAGTAGCCGACATAAATTACCTTACAGTATAATAATATATTCCGAACAAGGGATCTAAATAGTTTAATTATGGTTTATTTAACTTTTACAGGACAATTTTTTCGAAAACAATTTATCAGGGCTTAACGAGGCTATTATACGGTTTTATCGTTGATAGATAATATTATCAGCGCCATCAACACGCAAAGCTTTGTTTTAATAAAAAAAATTAACTTGCTGCCGGCAGAATGTCGAATTTACTTTGAACTTTAAAAACCAATTTCAATAAAGCCCGGCTATTCTATACATCACCAAATAATGTTCGAACCACTTGACGTACAATACAGTTCTATTTCCGTCTAGAAAGTGCATTATTTATCCATTTACCTCATACGCCAGTGCCTTTTGGCACGAAAATCGAAAAATTCATCGGGACGTCAAGCTGTGCCGTAAAAAGAACACCTCACGCCCGCCATTATCTTTGAAAAATAATATTTTTCGAAGCCCGTTTCCGACAAGTTGAAGGCATTCCATACTGCGAACTAAAAATCATAAATAAACTCAGAGAATAAGCCTTTTGTGATCGTATTAAAATTGAAATGTCGACATGTCATTTACAATGCATGAGGTTTGCACTTGAATCATGATGTAATATTCATTAAATTTCCATGAGGACTTCATGATCTGCAATTATTATTGTTTGGAAAAAACATGTTACTTACCAGTCCCGCTATCCTCGAGGTACGTGTTTTTAGACGTGTGAGTCTTGCTTTGGAATAATCCCTAGTTTCAACGAGATGATGCCGCGCCACATAACGCTAAGAGAATCGCTGAATATTTATTTTAAATTTTTGCAGATGGGATCATATCAAACAACGGAGATACAAAAGTGGCCGGCACGTTCACCAGATCTTTCCTCATTGGATTATTAATTAGAAGGAAAATGAAAGACCTCATTTATAAATCTGTACCCACCGATATTAATGAGCCGTGAAAGAAGATCATCCCAACTTTAAGGACCAAAATGAAAAGAGGGGGCGTTTCAAGCTTAAAGCAGAATTTAAGAAGACACAGGCAGCTATGCCTTGAATGCAGAAGGTGAACCCTTCGAACACCTCTAATAATTTTTTTGCTCGTTTCCTATTTTGTTGTTATTTTTAAAACAGTATTTGGAAAAACAAAATTTTTGATATTTCTACCAAATTGCAAGAATGAACCTCACCATATGACGCATCAGCATAATCAAAAAACAAACAAAATTCAAAAATGTAAAAAATGATAGCGTTTCTAAAATAAAATCATGTCGATGGTGGTTACCGAAAATCGATGGCTGCCCCAATTTAACCGACTTCATATGAATAATGGTTAAAAATTCGCAATGATAAAACGTCCGTCATTTTGAATTGTCTCGCCAGATCGGCTGAGAAGAAAGTAAAAACCTTTTTTCCAAAATTATAGTTTTTCCGAATACGTCCGAAAGTCATCGGAACTTTTCAAATTAGCGTAAAACGGCATACTCTAGAATTTTTTGGGCTTTATTTATTACTTTTGGGCTTTGTTGAGGATGTTCCTTCGATAAATGAAACACGGCAAAGACACTTTGTTTTATGTAAAAATGGACTGTATTAGCTTTGCACTTATCTCAAAAGAATGTAAGAATCTTGGTCTAAGTAAAGAAGAGGGAGAATGCTCATTGGGCGGGTTACACGATATGATTCGGATCACATCCCGACACCGACGCAGCTTTCACCCGACAAGACAACAGGAAGAGCGGAAAAGAGAGCGAAAATTACTCCGATTATCCCTTAAGTACTAACCCCGAAGAATTCCAACCAGGGGCGCACCACCACCAAGAACCATTATAAGCTATGGCTACACCGAATCCCATAACTCGCGGCCATCTGGGGAATATCTATACTAGTCGCTTTTCTGGGAATATCGCGGGTCCAACAAATTGACCATCAAATCAATAATCCCTATAGAGAAAGCTTCTTTTGACTAGTAGCACATTCCCCAACCAAAGCGTACCCTTAGCTTTGGCCTGATGGGCCATGTGGTCTGGCACCCAGACGGTATTCTCCGAATAAGTATCGCAGTGCGTAGGCGTAACTTAAGGGAATAAATGCCAATACACAATAAACCTAACATTAACAACAATAAAAATAAATAGAAACAAAAACCAATAACTTAGAGTCCCTAACAGGCTTTAAGGCTCCAAAAAAAAATTAAAAATGTCGCATCTTTGAAGATCATCGAGACTTCCACGTTTGAGCTTCAGACATCGTTGAGCTCCTGTAGAGTCAAAAGTTAGGGTTTCGTTTAACAGAAAACAAAAATTCAATTGCTCCATTATTGACTGCCATACGAGGTCTTTATGGACGTAAAAGCCGAAATAAAAATTCCCAATCAGTTTCTGAGTCAAACACGTGAGTCAATTTTTCACAGTCTATACCTTTCTGACCCGAAGGAAATCATCGTTTCCTTGGCAAATTTCGTTTATTAAAAGCGAGTTAGGTTTAAAAAGAGCAATTTAGATTCTAAAAGCGTTTTTCTTGTGTTTTCCTCCGATTTATGGTGCTTTCCCCGGAATATAAAACTGCTCCGTTACTAGGAACTGGGATAAGGCAAGAAGTCGAGATTCGACACGTTTTTACATTATTCATGTTATTTGTTTTTGTATATTTTTCGACGATAAGGTGGAACGAAGGAACCTGTCCCGACATTCTCATTTTAAGGCCCGTTACGGGAGAGACTGTTACACCACTAAATCCCTGAAAGTTCGTTATTGAATTAAGTGTTAGTCTACCAAACCCAAAAACAAATTTCACTAAAACTCATCTGTATAGTACACGTCCCTGGCGGCACACTAAAAGACTAACTTCATTTTAAACCACTCGCAACGTTCCAATTAAAGTCAAATTCTAAAATGGCTTATTATTACCATGTTAAACAGCATTAAAAGTTCTTAGTCTTGAAGGTAAACTCGGATAGTGACTGAGAATTGATTAACTTTTAAGGTTTGTATTACACAACAAAAAGCTCCTTTTAAAGGTGTAATAGATCTGGATAGCTAATTGTTGAGAGTTCGAACAAAAAAATAACAGGAGCGATATACCGCATTTGGTAATTTGGAAGGAGAGATGATTTTCTGTGTTAACAAATATTCTATAAATCTTGAACCCAACACATATTTTATGACAGGGACACTCGCACACAGTGATATTGGATTATCTCCAAACAAGTAAACAAAAATTGTAATATGTTTGCAACAAATATTTGTCTTCGTCCTAAAATCGTCGCAATAGAGTTTCAGGATATTGTAAACAGTACAGTATTGGACATGATGGTAAACAAAATATTACATTTGACTTACTTGCTTGTTAATATAACAGCCATGGACATGAATTCGTGTTGGATGCGATTTAATAAAAAGGTTCAAAAAAAATTGTTACCTTATCAATATTCTAGAATCCAGAGTTGGA
This sequence comes from Euwallacea fornicatus, assembly GCF_040115645.1. Taxonomy (NCBI): domain Eukaryota; kingdom Metazoa; phylum Arthropoda; class Insecta; order Coleoptera; family Curculionidae; genus Euwallacea; species Euwallacea fornicatus. The sequence goes on along the minus strand of NC_089567.1, from coordinate 1,387,047 downwards.
GGATTAGAGCTCCATCAGAACGTCTCCATTGCTTCCCATCTGTAAAAGTAAACGTCACGTTTAGTTCGATGACACCAACTCGACAATGGCAATGGCAACAATAAACTACTTTAAACACATGTACTGTTGCCGCAATGTCACGAAAGTCCTAGTGTCAGGTAAGTATTTTCCTAAATCCAGAGAAAAGTTGCACAACGTGGCAACCGCCCCGGAGGGTGTCGAAAACTCACTCCTGTAATGGAAGCACCAATCCTCTAGGTTTTCAAAGAACAGAGATACCCATATAGCTCCGTGCATTTTATATGTTGTATACGATCAAAATATGCAACTATATATTTGTGTAGACGCCCCGATACAAGCTTATGAGAATATTCCTGGAAACTCATGGATGACTGACGTATTTCAAACAATTCGACATCGTTCTGGAAGTTTTGTGTATTATCACAGTCCTAGTCGACGGATGTACAGAATGTGATATTGTAAGAAGGAGATTACTGGATACTTTAGGAGAGGATTAAACCGTGGGACTTTAAATTGGACCTTCCCTCCGTTAACTTCTTAACGCAACAATTTTTGTTTAATTCAAAAGCAGCATCACGTTGGACAAAAACACTAACCTTCGACGTTTTTTTATTTTTTTAAATGTTGCTTGAGTCACAGATAGCGCAAAATGACCGGTTTTTTCAAATCGAAACATAGGCCGAGTGACGCCACAAATTAAAGATTTTTCAAAATAGCATTCAACGGTCTATTGCAATTTAAAATGCATCAATTAGTTTTCCGGAAAAACGATTACAAATTTGGTAAAAATGCAACATAAACGCAGTTAAATAGTAGGTAAGCAGTGAAAAAACTTGTTTGACAATAAAATATTGATTTATTTTCGATTTTGTGCTGACAGTCTCTGGTTAAAAAATAAATAAATAGACAAAAATAATCAAAGACTGTTTGTGAGTATAAAATCGAAAACAAACAAGTTTTTTCATTGTTTATATACTATTTAACCAATTTTTTATTGCACTTTTTACCATAATTATAGCTGTTTTTTCTCAAAAACTAATCAACAAATTTCGATTCGCAATACACCATTGAATGTATAGCTTGAAGTTTGAATTTATGTGAATGAATTGAATTAGGTAGCACGTACGTGTCTAGGGCAAGTGTAGGAAACGTAATATATATATAATATTAAAAAATATAATATTCAAGTAACAAAGACAGAGCTATAATATCCACGTTTCATACAGACAAGACTAACGGGCCAAATTTGACAATGACGGTGTATATAAGTTGAATAAAGATGATGAAATAAACGTATGACTTTTAGTTGGTGATTTGATACAATTCTAGCATGGTAAGGGGGGTGAAATTATACAGGGTGTTTCCTAGGGACGGTACATAACTTCGGGAGCGTGTTCTACAGCTAAAATAAAGGTAATTTTGTTAAATAAACTATATCCCAAAAATGCTTCGTTGCGGAAATACTGGGTGTGAAAATTTCTTAAAAAAATTACAATTTTTTAATTATTTCCGAAACTACTTGAGACATTTTAATGAAATTTCGCAGGGTTTGAGAGTTCGCAACGGTGCGTGCTTTACGCTAAAAACAGTGGCTGTTGCGTAACCAGTAGCGTGCGGGCACGATAATTGCTGGATATTTTAAAGGGAAAATGAGGTACGCCACTGTTCTTTTCCAATATTTTGTTCCTTTTGCAATTATGTGTGCAATTTGGAAGAAAAAAGGTCTCTTGACATTTTTTCGTAGGACGCATCGTGTTCGAGTAAATAAATAAAAAACATCGTAGCTAATTTTTTAAATTATTTTTAAGAGAAGAAATACTTGTACGAATATATGAATTTTTTTTGTTATGTACTTACCTGTTTGGTAGCGAAATTGTCGACATTTTACTAGTCACCAACACCGTTTATTTACCTGTGCGTAAGACATTAAATTTCAGATAATAAAATTTTCACACCCTGTATTTCCGCAACGAAGCACTTTTGGGATATAGTTTATATAACAAAATTGCCCGTATTTTAGCTGTAGAATGCGCTCCCGAAGTTATGTACAGCACTTAGGAAACGCCCCGTATATTAACAATTTCACTATGTTCCGTGCAACTATAAATAGTTTTCCTGATTTCGATTTTAATTTTCTCGTGTTTAGTTCATTAATTAAAGTTTCTTCACCTCCTTATTCTTTAGCAGCCTTTGTTATACCTGTTTTTTTAACGTCAATCCAAAAACGTAAACTTTAGAGAGACCTTTAATTTCAGGTATCACTCGGCCCATGTTGCGACTTTTGAAAATCGGGCATTTTGTGCTATCAGTGACATAATCAATATAAAAAAAAACAAACCTCAGAAGATAGCATTTTTTGTCCTAATTAATGATGTTTTAGAATTAAAAAATATGTGTTTAAAAATTAGGGGTGGAGGGAAAAGGAAGGTGGGTTCGATTTAGAGCCGCACGGTGTTGCTCACGCTCATCGACAAAACTCATATAAATAAAGATCTGATTTTCACTGGATTAAGAAGTATTCAGGTTTTGTATTTGTCTTAACCAATCCCATATAGTAAAATTTTAGATATATTAAGTGAAATAATATAAAATTTGCCGTAACATAATACATAAGTGGTGCGTTGATGTTGCCGAGAAACTAAATTAAAAGTATCGATCATTTCGAGTAAAAATCTAAATTGTATATTGTACTGAATTGTATTTCAATGAAGGTTAATACATAGCGTTCTTTGAAAAAAGTGTTTAACCATGTTTACCAACAAAGAATATATTGATACGGACTGTATTTATGGCTCGGCTAACGGCAATACATTTGAAGCTGTTAGAGGATATAACCATCGTTTCCCAAGACAACACATTCCTAACAACACAATATTTGTCAGAGTTTTCCGCTCCGAGGAGTTAGTGTTCGAGATCTTATTAAGAATGAAACTTTCAAGGAAAACTATCAGATTTTTTCATGAAGATTCTACAAATATCGCAAGTAGGGTCGTAAGGAGACTTGGCATTCCGCATACCGTGATACGGTACGTATAACACTCTAGTGAGATAGTTAAAATCTTTTCCATAAACTTAAAGGTTCAACCAGAACCCATTTACCACTCGCTGTGACAATTAGCTCCATAAGTTCTAGATCAATATTTGGTTAGGATTAATAGGATATTATTTATTTGATAAAATACATTGAAGAGAGATAGTTTTCTAAATTTATCAGGATTGGAGCTTAACCTTCGGTTGAAAAGTGTTGCCTCATCAGTACGACAGCGAGCTGGAAGATGAATTGGACACTACCATAAGGTGACCTTCCCGCAAACCAAGCTCCAACAGGGGAATGCCGATCGGAACATGGCTGCCGGGATACGGTCGGATCTTCACGGACAGGGTCTCCAGGCCGGATCTTGGGTTGCTTGGTAGTCACCTTATGAAACCATGGTGTTAAATTCGTCTTTTCTGATTATTTGCATTCAGTTATGTAGGCACCTGTTTATCACTATGAACTAACTTAACTCGCTACGTTACTAATAAAAGAACATTTTCCAGCTGAGGATTTAGCTGTAATCACATATTACTAACGCATGCGTATCCAAAACAACTAAAAGCAACGAGCTATAAGAAAAAGCCTTTGTTTGCACCTGGTAACTTTTCACATGGTCCATCTAAATTTTCGCTACCTAAAATTAGGAAGTTCAGCCCATTTGAGAAAGCATGTAAGAATAGCCTTAAAAATGAATAAAGAAATAAAAACTAAATATTTCTTAAACCGTTAAAAATCTGACCTTCACCCATGTGACTTTTTTGTTAGAAAAGACTTGCATTTATCAACTACAAATTTTTTTATTCTGGTCGTCGAACATGCTGTATAAAAAACAATACACAAGCAGTTTGTGCAGTATTAGAAGCTGTCGTAAAAAGATTAATATTAATTGTTATGTTTGTATTTAGATAAAGTTTGTTGAAGTTCGCAGAGTTGGAGGAGTAGTTTCACTTATCGCCAAACCGATAAGAAATGTAACAATAACAAAACCAATTGATTAAGCGAAATCAATAATATAAATAAGCCTTTGTGCTTGGTTTGGCGGAAAGAAATTAATTAGGGGATTCAAAAACGCTTCCTTAACTTCGTATTTCTGTTCTGGAGTTTTCCAGATCAACAGACCGAAATTTCCTTTAAGTTTTCTTCCAGTTTTTCCAGTTCGTCATTATTATTTACCCAGTTTCTGTCTTTTCCAGCCATTCGGAGCTTTTTTACGATTGCTCGTCATTCCAATGTAATTCCATTAGTGTGCCGGATTGAAAGTATTTTTTATACTCGAAAGGTCCCTAGAATCGAGATTAATCGAGAGTCTTATTTAGTTTTAAAGTTGAAAGTTTTGAAAATCACGTAATAGTAAATGTTTATACAGGGTTTCCCATGTTAAACTGTGTTCTTCAAAAGGCAAATAAAACTTTCCAAAAAAAAAAAAAACTGATGAACTAATGTATAGGTAATCCTATGGGATTTATTATTAATTGGCAGATAGCTATTTAATTTTTTTCAATTATGTTTTTTAAATCTCCTTCATCAACTTGAATGCAATTTTGAATTCAAAGTTCAAAATTTTGCACTTGCCCAGCGTACCAAATTTCCATCATGACCTTGATCCACGAAAGAAAAATTCAGGAATTTTGTTAAGATTTAAATTAATTATCAATACGAATAGTTACATAACAATTTTTTTTTTAATATTTATCCCTGCTTGTTGCCAATTAGCGTGAAAAATTGCACAAACTGTTTACTAAAAAATTCCGTAGTCTCAAAAGTGGTTGTTTAGTGTAGTGTAGCAACAATTCTGGAGCTAAGAAACGGGTTTAAAATGAAACTGCGCGGATAAATTGAAATTTACTTCACTGGGTGATACGTTCTGATCTTAAAATTCAAATCAAAGAAAATTGAATTGAAATTGATGGAAGGCATTTAGAAAACATGATTTTTTAAAATCGTCTAAATTAATAACAAATCGCATAGAATTAGCTATATATGAGTCTAATACAAAACTGTTTTACTATGATTAGGAGGTTTTTATTTAAATTTTAAAGTGCATAGTCTGACGTGGGAAACCTAGTATTTCACAATTGAATAATTTTAAATATTAGCATGGTTCACCGTTTTTGATGCTTATTTAAATATTTCTTATGAATGTAAACGAAAATAATTCGCTATTTATATTTTTTGTTACTATAAATATGTCTGTTATTAGTCATTTAAATTCCTAACTATTTTAAAAGGGGTAAATTCCTCGTACCTGCAATAGATCAATTTTTGCCCTTGCATTGTTTGAAACAGAACATGCTTAATAATATGTACATATATTAAATATGTGCATTAGTAAAAGTATTAAATGTTAATAGTATATTATACATCCAGATGATTAAACGGCCGCAACGTCAAATTCGATCAAAACATGAAAATTGTTCGTTTAACGATGTATATATGATTTTTTCAACTACGAGATTAATTAGATTTTATAAAATTAAAACAAGCTTACCTAAATTAGGCATAAATTTAATTCGATACGTTAAAAACAACACGTCTCGAATTACAAGACAAAAGGGCACATTTCATTTCGCATTCATTTCCGTGGTAACCACAAATAAAACTGCAAGCGCGTGATGAAGAGATTTTAGCCGATTATATCACTAAGTAAACACTGGGTCATATACGGGTCATTATTAAACTGTTATTTAACTTTTGCTACAAAAAACGATTTAAAAAAAACACTTTGCAGTCATTCAACAAGATCAATAGCGGTGCTTTTAAAGCTAATAGTTGATTTTCTTTAATGATAACGCGTACGTTTTGAAGTTTATCAATTCTCTTTGAATTAGTATTCGAACCGTATTCATCGACAGGAAATGAAATTGCTGTCCAAAAACCAATTTTTACTAAAGTTGCTTTTCAAATCCGTTTCAATTATACATGTACATATTTCAGTTTTAATTTGCATAATTTTGCTGAGCTCTAGAAAATCCCCATATATGATGAATTTGTAACAAAACGTTGTTTTTTGTAAAGAACATTTGTGCAAAGATAAAGTGTGTCACAATTTCAGATTTTTTCAGGGTGGGTATAGTTACGAGTTTTGCTTCGAACTTGTGGGATACCAATCATAATTGGATTCGCGCCAATTGCTGTACATACATTATATACAGGGTGTCCCAAATAAAGTGAGTTCCATGGGGATTATGGAAGCGGTAAGAGATACAAGGTGACTCAAATTGGAAAAAAGAAGCGCATTTTTGTGCCCATTCAGAAAATGTTCCAAATTTAAAAATATGCACAGGGGCTGTCAAAATGTGAGCAAAAAACTGAAAACTGCGATTTTCGAAAATCATAAATTATGAGTACACTGTTTGAGTAAATTGTACCAAATTTGGCAGTTCTTCATTATCGACAACTGCCAAATGAATGGCGTTTTCAGAATTTTTCCAGGAGTTCTAGATTTCGAAAAATTAAATTCAACTTTGTTATTTCTCATGGCCGCCATATTGGATTTTGGTGCCATCGAATAGACGATAAAAAAAATTTGTTGAACCATGTATCAGTAAGGTGCCCTTGGAGCTACCAAAGTAAGAAAAATAAATAAAAACATTTTTCACCTTAGTAGACTTAGAAACAAGTCATTTAGTGTTGCTAATCAAAGAGCAGTAATGTACGACGTATTCTGTTTAATGGGACAATAAAAACTTAATACGTTTTTTTTGTATTAACGCAATTGCAATTCCATAGGTTTTATCAAAAATAACAAAAAAACACAGCGAAGGAATTGGTACCTTTACTCAGTATGAGTAGGAATTACTAATCCTAATAAAAAAATCCTAATCCCTATAAAAACTGTTCAAATATTTCTCCACTATGATTAACATAAACTCTACAGCGCTTAACAACGGACATACAAGCACGTTTTACCATATCTGGAGGTATTTCTTGAATAGTTCGCACAACTGCAGCCTCTCCAACTCTGCTACTGTATCGTAGGATCTGCAGTAAACCTTATTTTTTACATATCCCCAAACAAAAAAATCGAGAGGTGTTAAGTCTGGGGAGCGTGCTGGCCAATTGATAGGGCCTTGATTTCCAACCCAATTATTTCTACACGTATCATTTAGATATTGCCTAACACTAAAGTACTTGTTCCTAAGCCTACTAAGGTGAAAAATGTTTTTATTTATTTCTCTTACTTTGGCAGGTTCAAGGGCACCTTTGTGATACACGGTTAAAAAACTTTTTTTATTGTCTATTCCATGGCACCAAAATCCATTATGGCGCCATAAGAAATAACAAAGTTGAATTTAATTTCTCGAAATCTAGAACTCCTGGAAAAATTCTGAAAACGCCATTCAATTGTCAGTTGTCGATAATAAAGTACTGCCAAATTTGGTACAATTTACTCAAACAGTATACTCATAATTTATGATTTTCGAAAAATCGAAGTTTTCAGTTTTTTGCTCATATTTTGACAACCGCTGTGCATATTTTTAAATTTAGAACATTTCCTGAATGGGCACAAAAATGCGCTTTTTTTCTAATTTGAGTTACCTTGGATCTCTTACTGCTTCCATAATCCCCATGGAACTCACTTTATTTGGGACGCCCTGTATAGCACATTTAAAGGGAAATTTGCTTCAACCTCAATGAGAAATCCAAGAAAATTTAGGACACGATGAAATGCGATCCTCATAGTTTTGGGACACCTTGTAATATGGGATATATTTTTTATTACAGCACTTACGGGACCTTTCCTTTTCTTTTTATTTTACTTATAACTCTTTTTCTTCTACCGTCCACAAACACGCTAATGGGATACAAAAATGTTGCCATGAAAACAAATAAAACAACAAATAAACCGAAAAAAGAAATTAAAGCTGTGAAATTCCTCGAATGAATCAAACACAAATCCTGACCTTATCCTGGAATTCCCGATGTCTACTCTTTCGTTCTTTAACGCAATTATTTCATCTCGGTGATTTTTTTCAGCAGAGAAATTTAAGAGAATATTGCTGAAGCCATATTTGAGCTAAAAACATAGAAAAGAATGTCGACGCAATACCCATGAGCAAACCATGCGTGCTAATGATAATTGGAATGAATAATTGCACATCCGATTCATTACTCTCAAAAATATGGATGAATGGCGACAAAGAAGTAAGCAATTTACCTCAGCTTATCAGAAGGAGCTAACTTTACAATACCTGTATTGTCGAAATTCAATTATTAGATGTGGCACAAATTCCACTTCATTTAATGTGTTATCAAATTTATCACACAATATTCTTACGGTTTGGTATCATACCTTTCGAGACAAAGATGTGTTATTCACTATACAGATACCAACTGCTTGACAAAAATTAGGGATTGGTCAAATCCTAATAAATCACATATAGCACGCTACACTCCCAAGCAAAATGATAGCCCTCATTATTTCTTAAAATACTTAGAAGGGATAAAAGAACGTTAATGGCCTTTAGCTTACATACAGGGAAAGTTTTTTTAATTCATAATGCAATTAGATTTCCATTTCGAGTCGTATTTCTTTTTTCTTAAAGACCGATTTTTTAGAAAAAGGGTGGGGAAAAGTGACAGCACAGGTATGGGCAAATTACCAATTAAATGTAAATTAATAATAAACAACTTTTAATTTAACAATGTGTGGGCCCGCCGTTATTTTTATGACGTCAAACATTCTTTTAGATAAGCTTTTAACTTTTAATAAAATTTTTATCTAATTCTAGTCATGCTTCTTGAATTGCAGTTTTTGGATTCGATACAGGATCACATTTCTTTTCCTCGGCGTACACCATCCTGGAAAGCATACCCCACACATGTTCAATAATGCTAAGATCGGGAAATCTCGCTAGCCAATCCAAAACTTCGATATTATTTGTGGTGAAGTACTGCCGAACTACTTGAACCGTATGTACTGCCGCGTTGTCCTGCTGGACAATAGGATTCCCCTCTGCGACTGTATCCAAATATGTCTCAATTTGATCTCTAATAAGGTTAAGGTATGGTCTGCTGTTCATTCGTCCAGAAATAAATTTGATCTTGGTTTTCCCATAGTAAGCATTATCTGTCCATAACATAACCGAACTACCTCACATCTGTCATCGACTCAAGATCACCTCTCCTTTTCGTAAATAGTGAGGATAATGTGCCATTTCGTCGGAGCCATCCAGATGAAATTTTTTTTGTCGGTGAACAATACTCATTTCCACTTTTCCTTCCACTGTATGTGTTCTTGAGCAAAATTTAGACGTGCTGTTTGTACTTTTAAGGCTGATTTTCTTTTGATTTTTTTCCCTTTGAATCACTTTGAAGGAGCACAGAGGGCGTCGAACATTATCAATTTTCTTAGTGCCTCCGGCTTTTGCTGAAATTTGTCTTGCGATTAATAAAGAATTCGATGCTGTCCTTAAAATCGCCCAATTATCCCTGGGTGATAATGCTGCAGGTCTGCCTGTGATCTTCTTCTTTCCATAATTCTCTGGATCTTTTATTAAATTATTAGTAACCTTCCTGCTACTCTTCGTACTTCTTGCTGTATTTGATATTGACCGTTCTTCTCCCTTAAATTTCAAACTTTTTTGAATTTCACTTTCGGTTAACTGTTTTCCAGGATCTATTTTTTTACTTTAATGATTTTTGATTTGTATATAAATTTGAATAACCGCTTACACTTTTATCTATACAATTTTCAACAGACACTTACTGGTTTAATCTCGCAATTACTCAGTAAATTCCGAGATGTGTTATTATTTTACTTGACCGTGTCCTTTACAAAACAGTGATAAAAAATTTTGAACAATTTTCGAACAGTGAAATTATTGTAATGTGAATTAAAAAAAAAACTTTCTTTATCTGCCAGCTAAATGCCCTTAACGTTCTTTTATCCCTTATCAATATTATAAGTAATATTGAGGGTGTACTATCATTTTGCTTGGGAGGGTAGTAAATATATTTTTTCGTATTGCTTTTAAGGCGATAACAAATGCTGTGGATAAAAAAATTAAGTTCATTATTATTCCGCATTTTTTTTTAAATCTACTCAAAACATGTATATGTCAATGTTATAACATTCGTGTGCTTCTTCCTACTTTACTTAGCTATACAAAGGGCTTCGAACACTTTCATAATAGTTCGAAGAAAGTTAGGTTCAGGAGAACAAAATAGGACCATAAGTATGCTTTAGGTTGGCTGACAACAACAGGACGTTGCCCGATTGTTCCTCATTTCTCAAATTGGGATATCTAGACTTTTAACAACGTTTCAGCAAACTGGCAACGTCGCAGAAACAGGGCGAACGGGACGATCGAAGAAAATCACTGCCGCGCAAGAACAACTTATTGTTTGTGCGGGAAGAGAACCCCTGTCGACATGTAGGCATTTGGCCGGTAGTTTAAGTTTCCATTGAAATTGTTCGCAGGAGACTTAAAGTAGTAAATATAGTTGCAAAGCGCCTCTTAAGAAGAATTCCCATTACCTAAGAAAATAATCTTGCAAGAGTAGAGTGGGTAAGAGAGCACACCAATTGGGGTGAAGAGTGGCGTTCTGTATTTGTCACTAACACGTACAGATTTGGCCGTTATTCTGATATACCCTGGAATAAGCAGAAACTTAAGAACTGCACATGAAATGCATCCTTTTAGGGGGACCACATTAAGGGTCTGGGCGAAATTTACTATGGTGAAAAAAGTAAGTTGTACGTATGTAAAACAAACATGAATGCCCAAGTTTATGAAGAGGACATCATCAACGACATTCTGCCAAAGTTTCAAGCTGCTCTAAGGAGAACATTTCCAAGTTTTGGACGATAATGTCCGACCACATCGCGTATCAATCTTTATAGATGCCATTGAAAATGCAGTTATCGAACGTTCGCCGCTTCCGTCAAGATCGCCTGACTTTAACCCCATTGAACGTGAAACGTTGAAGAACATCAACCACGCCCTTAAACAATGCCGTAACCCAAAGAACTTCTTCCACAGTTATGGGAAAACTTACCACAAGACAAGATGAAGTATCTCATTAAAAGTATGCCAAGATGTTGTGAAGCAGTTATACAGGTTACGGGAGACCATGCGGCATACTAAATGTTCAAGATGTAGGTTTTATATTATTGTTGCTTTTGTAAAAATTCTTTATTGTTTTTTTTAGTTTTTTAATTAAATTCAAAACTATCATCAACAACATTTTTTACGTATTTTTTGGTAAGGATTACAAAAAAAGTTCCTATTGCTCGCTTCAAGCAGCATTCGAAATATACTAATATCCCTAGCTAGTGTGGAGCAGTTTATTTTTCATCTATTGAGGTCAGTACGGTCTCTATTTACACCGCTCAGAATTCTGGATAAATATCTGTCTTGAAGAGCTAAAAATAAGATCTCAGTCCCAATACGGTCATATTATCATATGCTGCCAAACTTGCCAGATAAATAAACTGTCTTGAATCGATGTAACAGAAATAGCGGATTGATTAGATTGTGAATAGTTATCCAATTACATATCGACTTTCTCGATTTCAATACCAAGAATGGATTTAATCCACAATGTTTTCATAAAAGTTATGAAACTTATCTTGAGATTTTGGCACAAACCGAATTATAGGTTTTTTGTTTGTAACAAAATAAACGTGTAGCTTTGAAAGGAACTTACTTGCGAATACATCATTACTCCTCATATAAATTGAAAAAATTTTATTCACCCTTACAGCTTCAGTTCGTAACGATTCAAGCAACCTAACCTTTGATACCCATGATCATCAAATTTATTCTCATTCTTTCCTCAAATTGACAAGTAATTTTCAGAAAGAATAGATCTTCAATCGTCGCTCATTTAAAAGATAAATTACCATCAGTTAAACATGCAGTATTCTTTTGTCACATTCGCCATAAAGCCCTTTTTTGAAAATTGTAGTTATCCTTTCACTTTAGCACATTGCTCCTAGAAGCCCTCGTTTGATGGTCACTAATATATCCCACACTCATGTTAGTACTTATTTTCATTTTCTTTCCGTTCAAGCTCCTTTTCTTCATTCCGTCGCCCCCTCTTGGGTCTCGGGGGTCTTGAGGGAATTCTTAGCTGAAGATTTCCTATTCTCTGGATACTCTCTCTATCCCCTCTTCTCAGTTTTCTAATGTCGAACACCCAATATTAATTAGTGTTAAAAGATCCGCTACTGTGTAGTTGCTGTCAGCCGAGTGGTACCTATATTACCATTATACCGGCAGCTAAGCGTGAGCTAATGATACCGGCACTGCACCTGATTATGATCCCACGTTCAGCATGAACGTGTATAAATCTCAGTTGAAGAATATGCAATAGCCCGTAGGCCAGAATTCGTTAAAGCCCTAGTTAACTATATTTTTTGCTCATTTTCGCCTTCGGTTATTCAGATTCCTCAACGACCAGAAGTGGCTCTTCACTCTGTGTATGGTGCGATGCCGTATGTGCATGGTATACATACCGAAAACTCATTGGAAATGGACTAATTCGAGCTGCTAAAGCAAGTCGGCCAGTTCGCCAGTCAGCCAATCAATCTGCGGATTATAATCGAGTCACTGAAATGTTGTCCGCTATGAGTCTCATAATTCAGATTTGGAAAGCAAATTAAATACGGACAGCGTTGTTTATAGAACGCTTTAAGCTTTTTCATTCCACCAAAGTTTCACTAGTTTTACTCCGCAAAAAAACAATTAATGGAGGACGCTAATAATCACTATTCTATAGCTAAATACTAAAACATTTGTACGAGTAACATTTTCTTTTTTTAATGAGCAATTTTGCAAATATTAAAATTTTTCATGAGGAATCAAGTGGTCAATGCTACGTGGCATTAAATACTTAGACAAATCTGATAGAAAATTTGACAGATATCAAAAAATTATAGAATTTTGACACGTATCAAAACATTTTACACATTTTCATATTTTTTTAGTTTAACATCTGTCAAAATCTGACAGTGGACATTTTTGATAAAGGCAATTAGTGTAGATATTTATGATAACCTTGAGAAATTAATTGTGGTAAATGCGGTTGCTAAAGCCGAATTTGTGAGCCATAACAACTATAAATACGTAGTGAGAAAATGTAGACCAACTTTTGAAAAGTGAATATAATTAAATTTTTAATAGTTATAAATATTTAGGTGTAGGTTCAACATACATAAATCCGTTATATGACCAAATACTTCTATAAAAAAATGTCTTTATTTTTATTTGAGGGAATTTATTTGAAAGGAAAACTTGAGGGAATCCTGCCCAAAGTGAACGGACTAGGGTTTAAAAGGAGGCGGTTGCTAGTGACGACGGCGGCGTCGGCCTTGCTACACGCGGTTCCGGTTGGCGTACCGACAGTACGACGCCATCTTGGAACGAGCGAATAGATTGCTCGCAATCAGGGTGACGTGTGCATACAGAACATCTCCGGGTGCGGTTAAGTTGGTGGTGGCCAGGCTACCACCAGTGAAACAACGGATAGTAAAGAGAAGAATAGTGTGGGAGCGCGGTAAAAAAGGCAAGAGTGAGGAGAGAGAGTGGGTGATTAACGAGTGGAAAAAAGAGTGGACAAAGTATGAGGATTGAATGAAGTGTTTGTACCCAGAGTAAAGCGGTGGTTCCAGAGCAAGTGGACGAGGCCGAGATATGCGTCGTCACAGGTATTTACGGGGCACGATAAAAATAGGTTCGATAAAAATCTGCGAAGAATTGAAGTGGAAGAAAGTAACTACTGCTGGTCCTGCGGGGACGAAGCAGAGGGCGCGTCGGGTAACTCGGAGCGCACGCTGTGGAAGTGTTAGAAGAGGTGGAGTATCGTGCGAAGACCAGGGAGATCGGACTAAACTTAGACTGAAGGATGATCGGACGTGAATTGGTGAACACAGGTGAAGTGGATGGCGTTTGAAAGAACAGTAGAAAAGATAATGTGGGCCAAGAAAGAGAGAGAGAGAGAGAGAGAGAGAGAGAGAGAGAGAGAGCAAACGAAAAAAGAGAATAGTGCGGAACTAGCGAGCGACTTATGCGGTGCCTAGTCCGCAAAGAGGGAGAGAAGACGCCTTAAAGGAATGCTGAAAGGCAATACCGGAGTCAAATAGGAAAGGTGGTTTAAGTGGGTAGGCGGATGATGTAATAGTCGATCGAATCCTACATTACCTAGCTGCATATTGAAGCCGGGTGGCTTAAGAAGATTTCCACCCCTTCGCACAAAAAAAAACAGTACGAGAATTAATAATCTAGTTATTTTACTAAATTTTACATAAAAACTAAGCTTATTCACCAGATTATACAGAGTGTTTCATAATGGCATCGCATTATTTCTTTTGAGCAAAAAAATTCATAAACACCTTTCTTCGAAGACTTCGCTATCTATCTGTAGGATGGTGAAGCTTCAAGAATTCTTCTATTTCTTCTTTATTTATTTTCACAATAAGATGTAAAAAAAATGAAGGTATAAAGGAAGAATTAACAAAGCAAAACAAAAATTTCATATTACAGTCGCGGCTTATTGGATCATTGTTAAATTTGGCTTTTAAATTTATATAATTTCAGAACAGCGTTTAAATTTTTGTCTCGAAAACGCTCAGAGATACGGAAAAAGTTTTCAAACTGACAGTGGCGCCTCCTTTGAAAATCGCACCCAACTTCCCTGGAGGAAATTTAATATGATTTTCAAAGTAGGTATTCGACTATAATTCCAATTTCCTACACAAAAACAAGGTATACAAACATGCCTCAAACAGAATTGGAAATCGAGCCACCATTCGCTCATTTATGCTTCGTTCGCTTTCAAAAGTTAATAAAAGGGTTAACCAACTCGGTCCTTTTATACCGAAAACAGACAAGTTTTGAAATTAAACTTTCGGTAATTTTTACCTCTTTTCGATTACATCAGAATGGAGATTAACCACGTAAAAACAGCATGTCGTTTAAAATTTAGATTATCTTTTAATGTCGGATTCCTCGATGCCTCTCCGCGCCCTTTATAGAAAGTCGTTAGGGTAATGGATTGTCAATACTCTCCACAACAAAGCCCCACAAAATGTCTATCTTGAGGTTAAAGTCTTTTACCATAATAGACACAATAGGGTTTTTAACTTGAAACGTCGTTCCCTCGGTGGCGACATCAAATCATGCAAAAGATTGTCCCCATGGAGAATGAAACACTTTTCTTTACAATAGAAAAGCGGCTTAAAAGCTTTCGGACATAACTTTTCCGTAAAGTGTATTCCTTTATTAAAATGTACTCAGTTTCTGTATTCCATTTCCTTAAAGGTGCAGTTTTGCTAGCGAATTTATGGCAATTATAGAAAGTACAATAGCGGCACTTGAGCGCGATAACGCCCAGATGTTTGTAATCTATTTGATGCATAGTTTTAAGTTTGGACTATAAAAGTTTTACGCAATTATCAGCCGAGACTGTTACAGTAAAATACAGAAGTTGAATTTGTTTGTGTTCCCAACCGACATAAATTTTGGGTGGAAAACAGATCCCCGGAACAGACCTTTTTACAGATTACACCCGAGAAAAACACTGGATGATAATTAAACGTGATAAAATTTCAATAATTACTTTACTAATTTATAAGCTTCAAATGATGGGAATTGCCTGAATCAATAGCCCAAAGCACACAATTTAAAAAAGGACTTTGGTGGAATAGCAGCGACAGAAACAACTCCTCACCTATTGTTGAAACAGTATGGGAGGAAATACAAACTCTCTGATAATAATGATAATTATTATGTCTCTGATATTCTGCTGTGTCTGGCGACCGAGATTAAAACGAATTATTCATTAATTTTTGCTATGAATAAGTCCTGAATGAACTAGGCGGGAGTTGTAGCACGCCTGAGACGTTCACTGGGCGGTTTAGCATCCATATGGAGCTGACATAGACCTTATACAGTGCTTTTAAAAAGTATTGCAACACATCCGTAACTTTCATGAATCCGAAATAAAAAATGGACAAATCCATATCATTTTATTTAAAAAACGGCATTTAAAGCGTTATTTTCAGTGTTCATATTTTCCAACCCTATCCAGCTCCCTTGCTAACTTTTTATTTCCAAATGGAAAACTATCCGTTGTAGTATATCAAATGAAAGGTGATTCATAAAAGATACAACGGCATATTAAAAAGTAAAATCAGATGTAGTGTCCTGAAAAAAATAGAACTAATATTAAAAATTTTAATCTTTGCTTTCTAGATAGACATTTTATTCTTAATTTACCTTGAAAGAGAATGAAAAAATGACAATAATATGCAGAAACTCCAAATCGTTTTCAATATGAATAATTTTTTGGATACAAAACATTTTGATTTTCATAGAATTCATTAGTAGTTGAATTTAGTTTTTAGGTAATTGCTACTGTTAGAATATCCAAAAAAAGGATCGTCTTTCTGAGACGTACAGATTGAAATTTAAAACTTTTGAGTAGTTGAAAATAGCAAATGAACTTATGAAGAGGGATGTCTCATATTTAATGAGAAATATCCATAATGACCATATTGAGAGAAATGTAATCGATAGAATTAATTTTTAAAAATTCCAACAACCTATACATGCGAAACCTGCTCCAAAATTTGGGAGAGCTCGAACAGCAACTAGTCTGGATAGAATACTGGACATTTTTTGATCTATCCACGAAAACCTGAATAACTGATATAGAATGCCAGCAAGCTTGCCGATGAAATTGATATATCTGCAAAATCAGTAAGGAATCTTTTAAAACAATAAAAATTTCATCCATATAAAGTTCTCTCGGCCAAGACCTGACGATTGAAAATTTTGATCACAGGACGGAATTTTATCAATTCATGCAAGAAAAAAGTATTTGGAATAAATGGTTCTTCTCTAAAATTTTACTTTCGGATGAAACAACGTTTCACTTAAATGAATCGCTTCATCAACATAATTGTCGCTATAGACAATCCTCATTGAATGCAGACTGCATACACAACATCTGTAAAAACTTAATGTATGGATGGGCATAATCGACCACCGGTCCATTTTTTATAAAGGGAAACCTAAACAACGCATCATACTTACATTTATTGCAAAACGAAAGAGTTTCATCAATCGCCGCAATTTTTCTTAGAAAAATTCCGATAAAAATAGCAAATATTATATGGTTCGAATAAGATTATGCACAACCACATTATGCTATGGCCGTGAGAGAGTATCTTGATGAGACTTTCCCTAGGAGATGAATCGCTAAAAGAGGCGCAAGAGAATGGCCGCCGAGATCACCAGATCTTACGCCCCTCGATTTTTTTTGTGGGGTTACCTAAAAGATTTTATTTACAAAAATACTCCACACAATTTAGATAATTTATGTCTTAGAATTCGAACACAATTAGAATTAATAGCAGAAGCAACACTCAGTAATTGTATAAAAGAGTTCGAGAAACGGCTGAATCATTGCCAAATTGTTACTGGAGCCCAGTTCGAGCAGCTATTGTAGTAATTTCATTTTTGTTTGATGTAAAAGTGAGTTACATTATTTTGTATATAATAATTTAATATCTTAACTAAACTGTGGATCCAATTTTAATTCTGAGTATATAGTTACATCCCTGATTGCATCACCTTTCATTTAATATACTACAGTAAGCACCTTTCAATCAAATGAAAAGTTAGTAGGGGTAGCCGGATAGGGTTAAAAAATTTGAACGTCAAAAATAATGTTTTAACTTTATTTTTTTAATAAAATCATATATGTTCCGGTGTTTTCAAGAAATATCAGGTTAATAAAAGTTGTAAACGTGTATAAGTCAGGTTAGCCTATATTAGTTCATGTTTGATTCAATTTTTCTTTCTAAGTGTAAAGCTGAATACGAATGTCGTATGTTATTATTTCTGGCCTAATGGAGAAAAGACAACTTGAAAAATGCTTAGCAGTATGCAGCAGTCCCACGGATTGGGCGAAACCACGCCCTTTATAATGGAGAAAGAACTAATGCGAAGATTCCTGGTATAGCAGATTGCACAGTTATTCCCTCAAATGGAAACAATTGTGTGGAGATGTGATTGGCTCCAAATTGACACTACGATATTCACAGGGGATGAATTGGAAACTGCATTATTGGGGTTAAAAACAAGAAAGTCACTAGCATGGACAATATCCCAAACAAAATTATACAAATCTATGGAGGATATCTACCTGAGCATTCCCTCCAATTTCAGGGGATCACCAACTGCTTACGAAAGTGAAGGTTTTCACATGGTATAGAGGATTGTCACCCAGATTTGCATGTTATGAAAAACGAGCAAAAAGTTATTTTTACACCATAAAAGCCCCAGACGAAAATAATTATAAATTACGAGGTGAGTCCTCCCGCAGCTGTTTTTAGTCATTCGTTGATTGCACTATCAGCGTGAAAATTACAGCAGTCCCCAGTAAATAATGTAGATTGGGGTTATTGAGAGTTTTCATTGGGTTATCATAGTACTCCTAAATTTCACATTATTTTACTTGATTTTTACAGAGTGTCCATTTAACAGCCCTTAGAACCTCTATGAGTTTATTTGTGATTTCATTAAAAAATCAATTATAGGGATGTATATCAAGCTAATGAAGGTACATTTTAAAATTAGCGACAACCCTACAGGATGTCCCAAAAAAGCGGAACGACATAAAGTTTAATTTTTTTAAATGGGTTTACCAACATTTTTTTCAAATGATAAAATTCTCTCTTCGACCTGTATTAGTTCCTAGATTTTTTTTACCCTCGGATGCACCGACTCGAAGCTACAACTTCTTTTACAACTTCAATTTTCTTGAATTTTTCAAATCGGATGGTGTATTTTTTATGGCATAGAACGAAGGAACATTCAATTTTCTTAATTTTGGAATAAAATAACGTCACATTTATTTTAAGTGTTAATGGAATTATAAAATATTCCAGGAAAACCTGCATTCATGGTAAGCTCGTGAGTGTTTAACAGCTTATTTAGGGTTTTTGTTTCTTCGAAATCTGTTTATTTTAAAATGACTAACGAGATGGAGTATACTCAGCAAGAACTTATTAGTATGATTCAAGTAATTGGTTCAGGTGATAGAAATTGTTTATTAATATATCGGACTTAAGCGCAACAATTTCCTAATAGAAGACATCCTGATGTAAGGAGCCTTGAAAGTCTAAAGGCGCATTTTGAATGTACAGGAAGTGTTAATTATCAAAAGAAAAGTCAAAACTTGACGATTTCACTAAAAGAAAATTAATCGAACATCACCTTATCAGTAGTAGAAAACCCAAGCATTAGGGTAGAATATTTTAAGGATAATTAGGGCAACAGTTGTTCAAAATGTCTTCCGCCATTTTCCAAACATGCTGCAACTCTCAAGAAAACAGATCTTTTGGTATTGGAAAGCATTTCCGCAGAAATGCTCTGAAATGATTCTCGAATCGTCAATTTCACATTTTCACGCGTTGTTAATGGTGTTCTGTAAAGATCTGAATTCACGTTGCCCCAAGAGAACTAGCTCAAAAGGGTCGAGTCGGGACTCGTTCGTGGCCATGCAACTGAGCCGAATAGAATTTAATAATATCATTATCAACATCCTAAGCCTGTGTTGTTATTACAAACCTTAACTACCAATCCATTTTTCAGGAAATTCATTGAAAGGTGTTCTCGAACACGTAAAGTGAAATGAGATGGAGGTCCATCTAATCGAAACCACATTTCATCTTTTACGTGTTCCGAGATATGATCTAATAGAGGCGAAAGATCTTCGTTTAAAAAATTTAAAAAAACATCTCCAATCATTCGTCCTTCAAAAAAATATGGTCTACCGACGTAATTCTCAATTATTCCTGCCCAAACATATATATATATATATATATATATATATATATAACATTTATTTCTTCAAAAACAAAGAAGAAATGGGCTATTGACCCTCTTGGTCTTTCCGCCCACTATTACAGCCTGTATGCTATTTATTAGAGATTATAACTATATGCTGCCTGCCCAAACATTTAAACTCCAATTCTGTTGAAAAGTATTTATTTGAATAGTATGGGAACTTTCTCTTCCATAATAGTAAAAGTTGTGCCTATTAACAAATCCATTCCGATGGAAGGGGCATTCATCAGTAAAAAGAATTAATTTTAAGAAGTTCTCCCTGTTGTTTTGTTGCAGCATCCACTGGCAAAAATGAATTTTAGCAATAAAATCACCATCAGATAATTGTTGATGTAGTTAGAAATGATATGGATGGGACTTAATGACGTTGAAACAGTTTGCAACTGACGACTTTCCTATTTGGAGTTCCTGACTAATTTCTCTCACGTTAATGAATGGGACTTCTACTACTGATCAAGTGACGTCCAGTTCATTTTCTTCTAATAAGATCGTCTTATTTCGACTTTTCTTTTCATAACTAACACTTCCTTTCCGTTCGAAACGTTCTTTTAGACTTTCTAGGGTCCTTACATCACGATATCCTCTATTGGGAAATCGTTGCGCATAAACCCGAGATGCTGATAAACAATTTCTATCACCCGAACCAATTACATAAATCATACTAATAAGTTCTTGCTGAGTATACTCCATTTCGATGACCAATTTTAAAATAAACAGCCTTCGAAGAAAAAAACCATAAATAAGTTGCTAAACACTCAGACACTTAGCCATGAACGCAGGTTTTCCTGGAATAATAAATAATTCCATTAACTCTTAACATAAATATGACATTATTTTATACTAAAATAAAGAAATTTGAACATTCTTTCGTATTACGTCATAAAAAATGCACCATCCTATTTTAAAAAATCGAGAAAATTGAAACGGTCAAAACTGAAGTCGTTATTGTGAACACCTTGTATGCATTTTTGGCTAAATTACTATTAGCACCTGCTAAGAGGATCTTACATCAGAATTCATCTTGAAATAATCAAAATCTAACTTAAGGTAACTACGTTATTAATTCTTTTACGTCTAAAATTTCTTTGAAAACGTCATAGCTCCGAGTCACTGCATCCGAGGATTAAAAAAATCGAGGAACTAACACAGAATTAAGAGAGGATTCTATTACGTGAAAAAAATGCGGATGGTTCCATTAAAAAAAATTGCACTTTATGTCACCCCGCATTTTTGGACACCCTGTAGGGTTGCCGCTAATTTTAAAATGGATCTTCAATAATCTCATATACATCCTCGTAATTGTTTTTTTTATGAAATCACAAAAAACTCATAACAGTCCGAGGCACTGTTAAATGGATACCTTGTATAACATGTATTGATTGAAGAAAAATATATAGGGTGAAGCCCGATCATAAGGTTATCTCTTTGTTCTTACTGCAGTGAGCTTTATAGATAATTCGGATTCTCCCTTTACCATTACCATTTTACCGTTCTTCGAATACTTCTGTCCTTCCAGAAACTGGAAGGACGTTAATGAAAGGTCACTCTCCATTCTCGGAACATTTCTGAAAATTTATAACTTAAAAGTGAACAATATTTAGTAATTGTGGTTCAAGTGGCGTCGGTGCTTTTTTTTGCCTTGTTACCACCCATTTTTCTCACCAACCCTGTAAAGAAAGAAACCTGGCAGGGTGGAGAATGCAGTTCATGAAATTAATTGTGAAGGGATAGAGAAACGTGGAAAATATGGTTGTTTTTCGTGACATTCTTGGCAAGTTCATTATCAATGTTATGTTCATTCTGGTAACACATTGCGTGCAACAAGTAAAAGATTCAACTATTACCATGGGAAGAGGAGAAAACTTATTGTAGTACATACATAGAAGTACATTTTATATAGATCATCGTCGAGAGTTTTAACGTTTGCACAATTGGTGTTTTTCTTTATGTATAGCGTGTCTCATTTTTCATGAGATTATTAAGAAATCTTGCTTAGAAATAAGAAAACTCAAAAATGCTTTATGCCGTTCTTTGCTACTTTTTCAAGTAATAAATCATGGCGTGAACAGTTTTTTCATAAATTTCTTTGCTTCTGCAATACAGAGTGAAATTGAGGTTATTGTATTTTGAAACTCCTTCCCAAACTCTTTTATTTAAAAGGACTTTGTAATTTTGAAAATGCATTCCCGTAGATTTTTCTACGTAAAAATCAGTGGTAATATAAGATTTCTAATTCATCTAACCCTTTTTGGGATATAGACTAAACTTGTTTTTTTTTTTAATAGAACACCCTAATTTTTGTTTAATCTATGTGTGATGTGTATGTCTCCGCTTTGAAAGCTTTTCAACAATATACGACACTATCGGGAAGCATTCACAAATGCACGTAAAATACCGAAAAAAACTATTAATTACTAATAATGCCCCTATCTAAATTGATTACACACAAACGGAGATAATAATAATAAGTTTTACTTTATTACAGTTGTTCAAAAAATCCACCATTTGCTCCTAATATATCCCAGAGTTTTGTTTTATTTTTTTTAAAGTATTTACTATTAAAATAGCTTTTAACTGCAGATGGCTAAGACATATTTTGTCATGAGTCATTAAAAAATGTTTGTTTCATGATTGAAGTTATAATTTTGAGTGTATTTCGGAATGCTTCCCTATAGGGTCACATATTACTGAAAAACGGTCAAGAGGAAAAAAACATAAAAAAAGGTAAGTTGGTCCACATAAATCTCTAAAATGGTTCGATGAATAAGAAACCTTATATTACTACTGAACTTTATTTCAAAAAAATCTATGAAAATATTTTTTCAAAATTACAAAGTTCTTTTAAATAAAAATAGTTTCAGAAGGGGTGCCAAAACGTATCAATTTCAATTTCACTCTATATTACAAAAAACAAAAAAATCGTTCACGTCATAATTTATTTCTCGAAAAAGTAGCACAGTATTTTGAGCATATTCTTTTTTCTAAGCATCTTAATTCCTAAACGAAGTTTCTCAGTAATCCCGTCAAAAATGGAACACCCTGTACAAGGTTTCATGACACCAACTTTTTTCTTGTTTTTAGTTTTTAAAACTTTAATCATCGAAAAAACTAAATTAGTTCTGTTGATATTAATTTGCGTGATTTGCTGAAGCAATGCGATTATTTCCTCTGTATTCAAGTCTGTTAATTCGATATTTTACGTATTTAGTGATTTAGCTCCGTTGCAGCTTTTACAAAGGATTTTATATAGTGCGTACTTTTTGTCTATTGGTAAATTATTTTTGTTTAAAATTTGTTGAAGTTCTGGTTTAATCGGTTGTCTGTTTCCGAATGGTTTTTTACAAAAATCTGGTGCATATAGGATAATGAGGTAATTCCTAGATATTTTTTTTTCCGGCAAGAATGCGTCGTATGGAACATATTTAGACTCTTTTCACCTAAATTCGATTAATTAATCGTTAATTTTATTATTGTATTCTAATGGAATGATTAAAAATTGTCTGGTATAGATTTGCCAAAATGCATTAGAAAGACTACAGAAAAAGAATTTCTACTGATGCTTTTTCATAAAATAATAGTCATTTTCTTTTAAGCTTATAGAGACAATTCGAGTTAATTTCCCTGGAAAAAACGATGAAACTTGAGGTTGTCTGCAACGTGTTAAATCGATAAATGTGTAAAAAACTCTCCTCGAAATACGTCAGTTTCCCGGTTTTACTAAAGTTTAATAAATAATGCACGGCCCTCGTATTCTCCTTTTGCAATTTTAATTTTTCAAATTCAATTTTCATCTGTTCCTTTCAGTACCTCCTATTTGAAGAAATTCGATTGGAATGGAATGTATTGGCGCGTTGTAGTATAAAGACAAATAGACAAAGTATGAATTTCCTCAATTCCTAATAGAAATTTAAAATAGGAAACTGGCAAGATATTGCGTTATATTTCGGAAACTGGAATATGGAACTAAAATCCGTTTTCAATTCCCATCGTCGAATAATGACGTCTGCAGGATAAACTCGTTTTAAACTTATTTGTTTCAGCTCCACGTGTGAGTATTTAGGACAGTTTAATTCGACGTTTACAATGTTTTTTTTGTAAAACAGATCATGAAATGGATGATGTGTTCTACCCAACTCTTTGCTACGAATCAATATTCGAATTATTTTGGTAGGAAAATTGAAAAATAAACGTAAGCTGAAATCTAATGAATATTGTAAGGCAATAAATCAATAAACATTATAAGGCAATAAATCATGCTTTTGCTTGGATATGGAATGTTAAGAGACACATTTTAAACCATCCTATCATCAAACGCAAAAAATGGGAACTTCAGGACAAATCGGCTTTGTTATACGAATGATATATTAAGCTCCTCGAGGGGTCCTTTCTTAAACTTTATCCAACTTTGCAGCCTAAGGAGATTGCTCTGCCCTAAAACGGGTACAACATTAATGAGCATATCTGACTAAAGTCAAAACTGTAACTTTTGACCCTATTTCGCCACAATCGTCTCCTTAATTATGAAAAATCACTTTTATACCACATCGTTTGTTCCTTGTATTCGAAAATAAAATATTTTGCGAACGCAGGGATATTCAGTAATAAGAGAGAGGCTTAAAATTATGCAAAACTTGATACATAAAGGGAACATAAAACTCCTTTATGCTGCACAATACCGGCAAAGCTTTGGAGGATTCCTTTTTTTGTTTTCTGTTCGCACAAAAATAATCTCTTTCTCGGTTTGCCGCGTTTTTGTAGGACAATAAACGAGGGAAAGGTTCCTGTTTTGCTGTGCCCTAATTTTCGTAAAACTAATATCTCCTTTTTCTATGCATTTGGTCCGGAAACAACCCCATTTAACTTACATTAATATACAGACATCGCAATATTCAAATTGATGATTAAGCAACCAATCTGCATCAGCATGTTCACATAAAGCAAATCTACCATTCGTAATTCAAGGGAGGCCAATCAAGTTGGTGCTTTATTTGCCGTTCCAATACTATATAGGCCCTAAGGGTCCTTAAATTAAGTTAAGCAAAGGGTTTACATCATACAAGCATATCCATGAACACGAATGAATAATTTCAGATCAAATATTCGCTATAAAAACTTACTGTCCTTTACTCTTTGAATTATAGTTATGCCATCGGTGAATTTAGAATATATTGCCAAAATCATTCCTTTCCAATCGGGGCACTGCTGTTTTGCGAAAAAATGCTCTCAGGTATCGTCATGGAAAGAGGAAAATTGAGCAAGTCCGAGATTTTGTACAAAATCGCTAATTAAATGTTTAAATTGGGGCAAACCACTGGTAATTTAATTCTACAGATACTGAACCAATGGGACATTAAAATGCGTTATTTTTAGTGCCGGTTCCACTCAATAGTTTACTCATCACTTATAATATACTCTAGTCGAAGTTTTCTAGACTTTTCCGTTTATCTTAACGAGAAAATTCTAAAGTGATTTATCAAGGAATCGAAATTGCGAAATCTGCATTTTAAACAAATATAAATACATAAGAACAATTATATCGTGTTTTACAGGGCGGAACATTCAAGTGTAACAATTTCCAAAAGGTGTGTTTAAAATCGCGCCCAAAACGAATAAAACTATGGAAAAAAATTTTTTTGACAAAAAAAGTTAAAAATTGCAGGCTAAAAGTTATTTTTACAAAATGTTAATTTTCCATATTATTACCGGACTAATTTGTTTTAATATTTAATAGAGTTCGTAACTTGTATAAATCGATTCCAATGGTAACGGACCGTATTTTTAAATTTCGTAGTACGCAAATATATTTTATGACTTTTTGTTGGGAAAATGGCTGTTTGACGAAATAATTACCAAAATAAAATAGTACCTATGTTAAAACACAAGTTGCATAATGTAACACATGTTGCATGGGTCCTAGTTTGCAAGACGAGAAGCAAACAGACAAGTTTGCTAAAGGCCCTATAAACCATGAGAAAGCGTAACTAAGAACTATAACATCACTATTTCAATTTAAAAAAAACACATTAGTAACTCACTATAACTCTAAGCCGAAAATGGGGCCATAAACAAAGGGCCATAGAGATCGAAGATTTCGTTGTTTATTAACTTAAGGATCGTTTATTATTTCAAGCCAGAAGCGGTAACATTTTCAACCTTATATATGTATATCAATAAAGAAGAGTGATATTATCGGACATTTTTACACTTGTTTATTTTACAGGGTGCTCTTTTCGCCAGGCAACAATTTTCTTGATTAAAAATGCAGCTGCTTTATTCCAAACAGGCCTAAATATTAGGTTGGTACCTACGTGGTGTTCTGAAAGTCTGGAAATTTATGGCTCTCCACTTGAGGATGAGCAGAAGATGAGAAGTAGACTGAAATTGCTTGGTTGGAGCTAAGCAGAAGTAAATTAAAATATTCACAAATTTTTATTCCCATTAATTATAAGATTTAGTTCTTTTCGCCTTTAATTCTGAGCCAGAGTTAATGAAATTGTTTTGTATTCGCATAAATTTCGTTTTGTTCATTTGCTGAAAATCAGTAATTTAAAATTCTGCATGTTCTTTGTATAATATAGTCCCATTGTCCATAAAGAACAGATAGTTTTATCAAAACTTTACTTGAATTCCCGTTTTCTGCGATTTATATTACTTAGTTTTCAGGACGCCGTTCAATCGCACAGTTATCAAACATATTTTTTGTGAAGTGTGACAGTTTGAGTATAGGAACATGATATATCGTTTTAAAGGAAATTTAAATTCCTGCCAGCGTATTTACTAATATACACGACCCTCCATTTGAAAAAGGCACTTTAAGCGACTTTAGTAATTATCCGTGTAAGCATTAATTTTGAGCCAGTTTGTACAAGTTAGAATCATTTCTTTCAACATTCTCCAAAAATGTCCGCTTTTTGTGGGTTAAAATCACGACATAACGAGTGTTTTATTAGCTCCTTATTTTGAAAAAAGAAGCAAAATTAATAATTAACATTTCTAGAACCGCTAGAGACAAGTATCGGAATTATCAAGCAGAAGTGATCAAAAAGACATAGTGAATGAAAATTTAATTAAACACGTGGTGTTTCATTTACCGTATCACAATTGTTACTATTTTTATATGACCGGCAACGTCGCTTTGATGAAAATAATCTGTTAATGAAGCAAAGCTAATTTTGTGAAATGCTATATGCCCCACTTTTCGTAAACGTTTAATATCAATCGTGAATTACCTTATTCCGTGTTTTATCAAAATTATTACCAAAACAAAAACATAAAAATATACATTAAATTACATTATAAACCTAAGCCGAATGATATCCTTGTGCATTCGTCATCCTCCCCTAGGAGATTTCAATGTTTTTTACATGCCTTTCACACCATGTAACACGTTGATTTGTTACATTTTATCTCACAATTAATCTCAAATTCAGAAAAATGAAATCGATTTAACAGAATGCAAGTGGAATTTATTATTCTTGTTATCCATACATTAACGTATGCCAAAATACTTCTGGTCTAGACACACATCTATTGCCTAAGAAATCGTGAAAAATGCATAGCTCTTGCATGAATCAAACTGAATAAATAACCATACGCAGTGCTGGGTTTCCAGATGAATTTGTGATATAAAAGCTAGAGAAATTTTAGGTATAAAGATTAATAGGATAATGTTTAAGTAGTGGGAAAAATTGCGAAAAAGTGCTGAATTAGAGTATGTCGTATTTATAATTTCGTCTTATTAATAACTGGCGTTTTTAGAGACCTCAAATAGTAATTGCCTCAAGTTAATTCTGGTAATGTTGATATGATTCCTAGTTTCAGGAGGGCATCGTTATCAAACACGTGCAAAGCGTACTTCGTATCGCAAGCAGAGCGAAAGCACAAAAAATTGTTTTGGTAAAGGGAGATAAGTAATTCATTGAGATATTTCAGGAATTTTTATCAGCAAAAAAAGTCTACCTCTTACCTGTGTAAGTCACAAAACAGCAACAAAAAAGTTGCTCTCCTAATCCTCCCCGCAGGGTATTTTGCGAAGGATATAAAATTAGCAAAACACCAAAATGCTCCTAGAGCTAAAATACATTATTTCGTTAAGTTATCTAGCACGTACAATTGTTCGGAAACATTTATTAAAAAGTTTAAAAAATGATCATAAAATTAATAAAGAAAATATTATATGTTGAACCGTTTGCTTCGTGCTGAGCATTGTGGGGGCTCCACAGGGTCTTTTCATAAATGGGATTCGTCCACGCCTAAATCATCTTGTGGAAGAGGTATAGGTAGTTGTTTAAAGGTAGTAAAATGGCCAGTTTCTCTTTGGAGACTCATTCTTTAACAGTCTGGTTCAGTGTACGAAGTAGCACCGCCTTGGCTAATAACAACTTTACGGATGCACTCCAAAGAACTACCGTCTTTTGTGCAAAACAGGTTTCAGCATCAGGTAATAACACGCATCGGCATTATTTCTTTACACATAAGGTGTTTCATAACTTATCGCATACCCTTCGACCGCATATACACTGTTACGTAAGAAGTCCATTTGTCATAAAAATTGTCAAAAATAATAAAAGCTCTAGACGTAACGGGATAAACAATAATAAAGGTTAATTTATTGTGTGCCACAAAAATGATTCAGAATTGTTTCTATTGGTTTGAACGTAGGCTTAGGCCCGTCGAATCTAATTATGGCGAACTGCTTCGAATGTTCCTCCCGCCTGCTGTTCCCGACCACGGAAATTATCGGCCGCCATTTTAATTTGGGCTCGTAATTCTTCAATATTCTGAACTTGGGTACGGTAGACCTCATTTTTCCAAATACCCCCATAAAAATCATTTTAAAGATTCAGATCTGGAGACCCGGAGGCCAAAATACTGTCCATCCCGACGACCCAACGTACCCCGCGTACGTGAGTTAAAAAATTTCAAATGTCTAAACGAAAATGTGGAAGTACCCCATCGTACATAAACCACATACGTGTTCAGACCGGCAAGAGCACATCTTTAAGTGGGACACATGTACTAAGGCAATATTCATTAATTCTTCATTGGTGTATACATAAGCCAATTTTATTAAAAAAGAAAAAGGGCTCAGAAAAGCTAAATTTCACAGAGAGAACGCTTTCTTATTCAAATTCCCACAAAATGACTGTTTTTCAAACAGATTACAAAAAATAATGATAAAACGTTAAGCACTGTTGCCCGCTTATCAGTATGAAAAAACATAAACCATTTTTGCACTTTTTTGTAAATTTTTATTCGAAGTGTCAACCCCAATACAGTCAAATGGGTGAATGGGTCTAATACAATAAATAAACTTTCATTATTGTTTATCTAATTACCTTCAGGAGTTTCATTAAAATTTTTTTTGACAAATGGACATTTTATGCAACAGTGCGTATGTTGTTGAAGTTTGTCTGATGAGTTGTAAAACACCCCATACATTTTATTATAATATTTTATTTATATTTATATTAAGATTCTAAAAATCACTAATGAACTTAATAAAGATGCGAGTAAGATTTGTTAAGGTGATTTCAGAATGACAAAACGTTTCGGTCGTAACTGTATTTAGCGGTGTTTAATTTTTTCAATGAGTGATACCAATTTTACATTTGTTTCTCAATTATTCTCAGTCCTACCCGTTATTTTTGATATTGCGTATGCCCTAAAGGCTTCGATTTGACGGGGACTAAATTGGGCATTAGACATGTACTTTAAAGATACACAGAAACTGTAATTATCAAGTTATAAAAATCAAAAAGGTATCAAAGATCGGAATGCGTGACATTAACCAGCGTAAACTACCAGTTTATCAGCAGAAAAAAGCAAACAAATACGCTGGACAAAGCCATCAAAAACAGTAAAGCGAAGGATAGAAGAGACAGAAGGAAGGAAACTTACTAGATGCTTCTTCACATTCTAAGGTGTTTTATTTTCCGTGTGGTTCTTGTGGTTTCGTCGTGGTAAAAATTGTGTTGCTGAAGAGGGATAAGTAATTAATTAGGATACATACTTATATCTTTTTCATGTTCGTATAATACTGTATGATTAATGCAAACTAAAATTAACCTAGTATGATTACCATAAACGAAGCTAACGTCCGGAGTTATATGAAATATTAGGAATATAATCCTCTATATCGATTTTCACTTAGCACCTAAAGTTTTCCTTAAAAACACAGTCAGACGGATCTCTTTTTCCGATCACAAAAAGCGCCAATTCAAGACGGAAATTACTTCAGGAATCTCCGCCTGGGATATTACAGATAGCGACAATTTGAAAAGTCTTTTTATTACCTTTAATACCCCCGCCAAAAAATAATAACAGATTTTCTATATTATACCTAAAACACAGATGTTCAGAGGCAATTGTAACCCACGCAAACAATGATATACAGTCAATAATTCATTAAGGGTATTAATTAAGCACTTAATTGATTTGATTTAAAGCATGGGATACTTTTCCTCGTTTTCTGATAGTTTTGCAAACTTATTAAAAAAAGTATAAAGTTTTCGATTCAAATGGGAATATTACCGTATCAGACGCAACTACCTATGTGCCATACGATTAAAAATACCTGAGGAACATGCACACGGTCAACTTATCGAATGCAAGACAGTAGAAAAAGAGATTAAAATGACGTCAGTGCGTTAGCGCATCGTTGAAATGCTTGATCACCTCACGTTGACGTCATAAAGATCAAATAGTACTCGAGCCAGCCACAGGAGCACCACGTTCGCTACAGGAAATTACGATGTCAAATTGACAGAGCTTTACAACGTTGTAGAGATTATAGATATTCTTTGCTGCAGAAAATAAATGCTCTATTATATGCATTTGAGAGTGAAGAAAAATAAATAGATAATGAAAAAAACGTAGAATACTCAATTGAGAATCGCCATATCGACGAGGGGCCTACAAGAAAGGACTGCAAAAAGACATAGGGGTAAAAGCATTGTCGAAATTGTAGAATTGTTCTATGTCATATGAACCCCTAAATGTTATATCCTTCATCATCAGTATCAATCATGGCGGAACGCTTTCAGAGAAATGGAGGTTCATAGACTGTTCGATGAAACAACGGGACCCATCAGTAAATTCATTTGTTAATCTAAGAATACCTACAAGCTGTCCCAAAATTGAAGGTGACCGAAATGATCTCGAAAACAGTAAGATGCGCTGGGCCGGTCACATAGTGACAATATAAGACAGTTTTGGTAAAACACTTTACAACTCCTTCAAGTCGGATTTGAGTTGTATTCCAGATTTCTGAATCTGCTAACCTCACATTATGTCCGTGAACTCCGCAAGACCGAAGCACTGTTTGAATGCCCCGCCACCTCCCAGGTGCTCCCTTGCAAACTACCGACATATTACCATTTCCTGTAATAACTTTGTAAGTTGTAAATTCGCATAAAGTGCTTCCCAAATCCACGAAAAATTTTGACATTGAATAATGACGTGGTAGTTTAAAATGTTCTACATACATATGTATGTGTCAAAGGTTAAACATAATTTTCTTTCAAAATGAAGTTCAAATTGTTGCTAAGCGTATATAATAAATATATGACACGGAAAGGAAATTTCTATAAATATGGGTCTGAAAACTGTTTGTTACCAAAATACCAAGATAGTCCCAGAACTACCCGATATAACACTTAAAAAATATTACATTATTTTTCGATATCGTCTCATTTGAGATTGATACACGTTTCTCAGTAGTGTTCCATGACTTCTATATCCTGGTCATGGTAAGAAGTTTCGGATGTTTCAAAATAGGCATCAACTTCGGACTCAACTTCTTCATTATTGGCAAATATCTTTGCGCCGAGCCATTTTCGCACGTTTGAAAGTAGAGAATAATCTGAGAGGCCTAAATCTGGCGAATATGGTGGGTGAGAAAAAAGTTCGAAACCAATTTGATTGATTTTGTCCATCTCGATAACTGAACTGTGGACTGGTGCGTTGTCTTGACGAAACAAGACTTCCTTTTTCGTCAAATGCGGTCGCTTTTTCCTCATATCTTCGCCCAAACGCTGCAATAAATTTACATAATATTCTCCGTTTAATGTCTTCCCCTTAAGGAGGTAGTCAATAAAAATTATCCCACGTGCATCCTAAAAAACTGACGTCATCACCTTTCGTGCAAATGAAACGGTTTTCGCCTTCGTCGGAGCCTGTTCTCCCCTTTAATTCCATTGTATTGAGTGTTCTTTCGTTTCGGGTGTGAAATAATGGACCCGTGTTTCATTTATAGTTATAAGTAGATGGAAACACTCGACTTTACTGCTGCCAAACACTTTCTTGAAACATCCTCACGGCGCTTTTTTTATTCATCTTACCGCACAGCTTTCTTGTATCCAATTTTTCGGTCAAAATGCAATTCTACGTAGCACCCTCAAACTTTAGGCATGAGCTTTTTCAAGTTAGGTCTTGGTAATGTAATGAAATCTTTAATCTAAAAAATCGCCATCTATATGGCAAGTTGGGTATTTCTTGAATTATCCTCGTACAGGTTGTTAAAGTTTGTAAATTGTCTTCGATATTTTGTTTACAGCTCCTGTGGTTCATACCGTAACAAATTCGCATTTATGCTGAATACTACACTTACGAGTATATCCAGGCGTCTCACCTGGAACTTAGTCAGCACATTAATGGTTGCTTCGGGGCATAAAATGTTCATAAAAATTAATAAAGACATGAGCCGAATATAACTATTACCATGTAGGTTTGCGACATCAGTTGAGGCGCTAATTCGTATACATATGTATGTTCGTAATGGTAGTAATGACCACAAATTTGAAGGAAAGAACTTGGGAAGTATAGGAGCTCCTACGAAAAGATTGAGAACCATGTTCAATCTCCCCTATAGCACCCTCTACGTCAGTAATAAAGGATTTTCTAAATTGGCTTTATTGAAACATTTTTTCGTTTTTTGCAGATGCAAAATGTGCCCTAGAGTCATCTGAATTAACCTAAATAACTTGTACTAATGCGATCTATTTAGCTAACCTTCAACACATTCAACTGAAAAAATCCATTAAAAGGTGTTCCATTTTTTATGAGAAGCTTTATTTTCCAAAAAGCTAATAATCCATGTTCGCGGTAATCAACGCTGTTGACTTAAGGCCAAATTATTAATGTCGTGGTGTGAACTTTAACTGACGGCTAATTTCCCTAGAAACACTAAAAAAGGAGTAATGTATCGGTGAAAGTTTTGAATTAGTTAAAAATTTTGATTTCACCCGACTTGCTGGAGGCCCCCATAAATGTGAAACTGTCATTAAATTAGATTCACTAAAAACCCCATTAGATTTATATGTAACAAGTTTTCCGCACACCTGCTGGATTCCGAACCAAACTACGATTTGATGCGAAGACACAAACCAACTCAACTCATTTCTTATATCAACCGACGTTAACCATAAATCCACGAAGACTTTTGTATCTCAAAGAAAAACAACCATGCTCAAAGTAAATAATACATCTCCATTTGAGATTGCCCTTCAATTTACCGTTCTTTCTTGATAACGTCCTCTCCTTTGCTTCAGTCCCAACGTACGGAATATCTTTCCCTGTCGTGCCCCATTATTACCCTAAGAGCGTTATTTGTCATCTTGCGAAATAAGCCCCCCTGAGACTGTAACAAATGAACTAGTGCATATACAAGAAATATACAGTGTTCGAGCTGATTGTATGAACGGGTGAAGTGGATGGATGACTTGTACAAGACGTCACCTAGTTCCAAAGTTTATTCATTATTATTATCGCAACATGAAGTTGATGTGTAAAAAGCAATTTGTTCACATGCTTGGCATGACGATAAGAAGTCTCTACTTTTTGCCACATTCTCGACAAAGGAATGGTATCTGTGACCCTATTATTACTCTAAAAGCCCTATTTGTCATTGTACAAAGTAGGGAGCACGCGAATATAATAAATGAGCCCCTTCGCAAACCGCTAACATAACCGCGAGTCGATATTGTAAACAATATATCACCCAAATAAGTAGCATTTCAGGCCCATAAATTGTAAAGTAGCACAAGTTGCAGTAAAGTTTTGAGAGATGTGCGATGCTCTCGAAAAAAAAAGGGTTTTTTAAGCATTAATCATATGATATTGACACGTTTTAGAATCCTCGAGTTGGACCTAAGCATGCGAGATCTCGCAGTAATAACCCTAAAACTACGCACCGCTTTTCCATTAATTTTTTTTTCGAACGCAAGGTTTTCCATTAACATTCAATTAACATAACGGCTAATTTTAGCGCCCAAATATACAAATATGAACCTAATTTAAAATTCTAATTTTAGGAACAAAGAGGCCTTGGCTATTATACGCTGTTAGATGATCCTTGTCATTTGATCTTTGAACTCCTTGGTGGCTACTGAGGCAAATTTGTCATCTGTGTCGATGCACTGACCTACAATCGCGGAGAATACACAGATTTGCCAATGGAAGAAATCCGTATATTGCTAATACAGGCTAATTCAGGTTACGCCGCGATGCTGGCTTTTATCGCTTAATGCATAAGCTCTTAGTTGTTTTCTGGAGAAAAACTACTTCTGAAATCTTCAACCGATGCAGAGTGTTAATTAAGTACATGTACTTATTTGCAGGAATAAAGCTTTAACTCATGAATGAAGCTTTGACTCATGAATGAAGCTTTAACTCATGAATGAAGCTTTAACTCATGAATGAAGCTTTAACTCATTTTGTTCCAAACAGTTCCTATGAATGTATGTAGGTCCGCAATGTCTTTGCTTAGGAAACAAAGGGTTTTGAAATTTAATTTTTAATTTGCTTTTTTTTATATTTTCGGACAGAGACGTAAGAATAGGACAAAATTTGGTATGTGGGGTGTTTTTATGACGCAAAATTCAAATATTGTCATTCATCAACCTTTTTATTGCTAATAGAGAACACCACACATACGGTCCATCATATTTTAATTCGCTTAAATTTTTTTGCGCTACACTGGACGCCACTTTTCCACTAATAGGCTTATTGTACAGTTACTTCTATTAAAAAAGACACTCCTGGAAAATGTCTGTGGATACAACCGTTTTGGAGGTAAACGGGTTTGCAATTAACACGGCCTGGACAAAAGTGATTTAATAGCAATTATTGAAATTATCAAAATTAATTTAATATTATAACAGATGTTAAAAATGGTCTCCTCTGACTTCGACACGTTTATCATATACATTGGCGAGCATAAAATTCGGGTCACTTCGAAATTTTCAAATATAAATGTATTGAAAGAGAAGTGATATTTTTCGCTGGCATACCGGCATTGCTTCATGAAATTTCGGATCATTGGGAAAATGTTTACGGTTCTGCATGGTTCTACCATGAAAAAAAAAGATTGATAAAATACCTTCAATATCTATGCATCCTCTTTATCAGTTCCATTCAATTGTTGTTCACTTTAGGCGAATTGGTTAAAGGTGTTCTCTTTAACTTCAAGTTGCGCTGAACTAACCTGAACTAACAGTAGAAAGGCAAAAAGAGGGAGAAATACGCGATATTAATGTCATTATGAGTTTTTTTTCGATAGCACAAAATTGTGTTCAAAAATGTTACAGTGGTTGGGTAATGGACACCTGTACAATACATCGGTTATTTGGGTACAGGATCGTGTTTTTTTACCATTTACCCTTAACAAGGTTAAAGAACCTCAGAATTGATAAATGCTATCCTTTTTTATTTTTTTGGGAGTTAGGAAGGCAAAAATTTCGAAAATACTAAAGTGACCCGAATTTTATGCTCGCCAGTATATTATTTTCTATACATTTACATTTTTGTCTCATTATTACATTGGTCTCCAAAAAAAAAACAATTAAAAATGAAGTTCTGACACCCTCTAGTTTTTAAACAAAGACGTTGCGGACCTACACTCATAGAAACCTTTTTGTGATAAAATCAGTTAAGGATTCATGCTTTGAAATAAGAACATGTATTTAATTAACACCCTGTCCAGAGTGGGCAAAGTTCGATTTAATTTATATAGGAAATCTCAATAACGATAAGAGAGAGAGAGAAAAACAAATCGAGTCGGATCGATGTGTTTTCTGGAGACAAGTTTGTTGAAATGATTAAAAACGAGTTCCTATTTCTTTAAATTAAGCATTTGAATGTATCACATTTCTCTTCGTTTTCGTGAGACATCTTGAGGCTAAATGAGCCCAAAATTTTGATAATATAAAACATTTTTAAACTAAGTCGGAAGTATTTACCGTTTCAACCTTTAAATTGATGTTACTGCTTATAGAATTTTTCGTTAATTAATGACGTTTTTTTCTCACGGATGGATTTCATGACTAGTTTTTTTTTCATAAAACTTTATGTTACTAGTAGTAGTGAGAGCGTTGCTTATGTTATAATATGCCATTTCAAAGATTAAGTTTTACATTTTCTTTCAGTTGAGCATTAAGCTGAGTCATTAATAAACAACAAATTGATTAAAATTAAATTGAAAACGGATAAAGAAAATGAGCAACATCGGGACAATTTATTATTTTACTTTGGAAAGGGCAAAAATGCGGCACAAACTGGTGGCCCAATTAACGCTGATAACAACAAAATAAAGGCATTAAACAAATCTAACCGGCGAATGACAACTTGAAAAATAACACAGAAGCTCGACATTCCAAATTCAATCGTTTAACTGCCCTTCCAACTTGGTTACGTAAACAAACTGGATGTTTGGATTCCTCATGAATTGAAGGAAATTCATCTCGCCAAACGCATTAACGTATGCGATTCTTTGCTGCATCGTAACCAAAGCAACCCATTTCTGGAAAGACACATAACGGGTGATGAAAAATGGATTGTTTACGATAACGTAGTCCAAAAAGGATCGTGGACCAAGCAAGATGAGCCGGCAGACTTGAAATCCAAAGCCAATGTTCATCAAAAGAACATTAAACTTTCTGTGTGGTGGGATTACCAACGTATAGTTTATTTCGAGCTGCTTCCGAAAAACCAAACTATTGATTCGAATGTTTACTCTCATCAGCTATAGGAATTTAACGAAGAAATTAAGGGAAAATGTCCTGCACTGGCCAATCACAAAGACGTAGTGTTCCATAATGATAACGTCGGACCCCACGCGTCTTTAATAACACGTTGAAAATTATTAGACCTTAATTGGGAACTGATGCCCCATACATCATCATCATATAGCCCCGACTTGGCACCGTCAGATCGTTTGTTTCGTTCTCCTCAAAACTGTTTATGTAATAAAACTTTCGATTCCGATCAGGCCGTTAACATTGAGTTCGATCAGTTTTTTACTTCAAGAAACGAAAACTTTTTTTTAACGCGGAAATTTTCAACTTTAACGAAAGTTAGCAAAATATCATCCGAGGATATGGTCGATATATCGTTGATTGATGTTTGTTGCTAATGTGGACAAATTCATTTTGAAAAACGTAGAAAAAACTATCTTAATTATCGGACAGGCAATGATTTTACTTCCGATACCTCTTCGTGACGTGAGCATTCGTCCGCACAACGAGCGACACAGCGAACCGATCGGCGAACAGAACACTAGTGTGGTAGGGGCAAGGTACACGTTCGCGAATGCTACAGCTTTGTTGTCTCTTCATCGGATAGATTTTCTTTAAATCTAAACGAAAAAAGGATTTAACGTTGGCCGTTAAACTGATCAGACATTCGAACTTTGGATAATTTGGGATATTCTGTTCCCGAAGGATATCTTTTATTTTAACCGATTCTTCACCAGCAAAAAACTATGGTCGAATGGGTGAAACACGTGATTCTTTAAATTTATAGGTCGAAGGGCTTTAGTTTATGAACTTGTTTTGAATTTGTAATGAAATGTTTGTCTTTTCACTGGGGCCACTTAAAGCTTGATACACACCTGAATATTTTACCGCAGAACGAGCAATACAACGAAGCGAGTGCAGAAGGAAACACTGGTTTAAGCGAGGCAACAAATAAGGCAGGAACTTTAATAAGTTTCGTACCGACGTGAACATTTGGCCACATAACGAACTATACAACAAACCGAACGACAAACAAAACATTCACGTGGACAGGGTAAAACACACGTTTAAAAATCCTATGAGTTTGTTGTCCCATCCAAATTAATGTTTTATTCGTGGTTCCCCTCGTTTTACCATTCGTTATGCGGTAAAATGTTCAGGTCTGTATGAAGCTGTTGACTTTCCTGTTAACCAATTTAAGAATTTTCGGTCCGCTCTATCGGTCACCACCGCCGCCATATGCTCCGCTGACCACTTGGAACATGTTGTGACGATCTGTTTTGTACTAATTTAACTAAATATTTTAAAACCTCGTTATTCACATCACATCTCACATCATGCCTAACGTTTTGAAATCCTTTTTTTTTTTTCATTAGATAAAATACATATACAGGGCGTGCGGTACGTCGATGCCAATATTTAAAGGGATGATAAAGGGAGTCAAATTGAACTTGCTTAACCCAACATACCTGCGTACCGAGTGTTAGAGTTTTATAAATAATGACGTTTTTATTATTTAGTGACTTGACCGTGCTTTTGTACAAGTATTAAAGTGCACCAGAATAACGAGCCTTTTTATCACAAAACTGTACTGAACTTTTTTATTCCCTATGAGACGGTTGTTTAAATTAATTTAAGAGAAATGTATAAAATGGCTCTGTTACTTACCTAGGGCCTAATGGACATGAAACTTTTAGATCGTGTAAAAGCAAATATTAAAATTCAAACGTGAGTTTCAGCTAAAGCGTTCAGTCTTTTTTTTCCAAATAGTAGTAAAAATTCCTTAGAAAATGGTTTTTCAGTTATCATAAAAAGTTTTACATTAAACATTTTAAAAATTCGAAAATTTACTTTGATACGTATGAGTACCCTCGAAGCACATTCGTCAAAACATAAGCTAAAAAACATCCCGTACGTGTAATGTGTAATGTAAATATGTAATGCATACAGGGTGTCCAACGAATGTGAGCCTCTACCCGTATCTCGAAAACTATGACTAGAAGAATGTTGAAATTTGGGTATCTTACTAAAGTGGGGGTGATCTACTGATTAAAATTATATTCGTGAAAATTCCATTTTCGGTTATGCCAAAAATTAATGTCAAATCGCTTATTTTAAATAGACAACCCCCTATGTTACATCAAAATTCGGTTCTGCGGACCATTATGAAAGTTTTTCATGTATAATCTTTTATACTTAAAGTTTACGGGTTTTGGAGATACTTAAAATTTTTTAAAAATTCACTTACAGCGATTAATGTTTTTTCTAATAATTCGCAAATTGCAGTTTCCATTATTTCGTCATCAACAATGGATTTGTCCCTTCTATCAGGTGCTTTGACAAATCCGCAAGTTTTAAAATGATGCATGATGCGTTTGAGGACTTTTCTGGATGGCTCCGTTTTTTCTGGATATCGAATACCAAATATATGACACGTTCTGGTTAAAATTTGGGACATTCACCATAAATAATTAAACATTTTGAGAAAATCTTCGTTTATATAATTTACGGGTGCTGCCATTCTTAAAGCAGAGTACTAAACATTGAAGAGTTTTTTTTTTAATGAAATGAAAACGGTTAGGTGTTGATATAGAGAATTGAATTGAAAACAGTATTTATCTCAATTCAATTTTAATTCGTGTTGAATAGGTATTCGTTAAAAAAATAGGGGGTTCTTATTTTAAAAACGAGAATTTTTTACAATTTTTGAATTACAATTTTGGGCTATCTTTTTGAACGCCCTGTAAGAAAAAGTATGACTTAACTCATCGATCGAAGGACAGTAAAGTATTTTGTAGAACAACACTAAATCTCATTGCAAAGTACTTGGCTATTTACGAATTATTAGAAAATACATTAACGGCCGCAACTGTCATTTTTTTCGAACATTTTTAACACCTCGAAAACCGTAAAATACCGATATAGAACATTATACAAGGAAAATGTTCATAATGTTCCGCAGAATTGAAGTTTGGTATAAGATACGGGGTAGTCCGTTTAAAATAAGCGATTTGACGTTCATTTGTGGTATAATCAAAAGTGGAATTTCCATAAAAATAATTTTGATCAGTAGATCGCTTCCACTTTAGTATGATACTAAAATTTTACCTGTTTCCTAGTCATACCTTTTAAGATACCAGTACAGGCCCCTGCACGTGGGACACCGTGTATATGTAAATACATGCACATGCACATGTGTAATCTTAAATCAATTTACTGTTTGATGACCATGTTTCAAATTAGAATT
Organism: Euwallacea fornicatus; assembly: GCF_040115645.1. Lineage (NCBI taxonomy): Eukaryota > Metazoa > Arthropoda > Insecta > Coleoptera > Curculionidae > Euwallacea > Euwallacea fornicatus. Next base: position 1,346,868 of record NC_089567.1, on the reverse strand, counting down.
TTAAGAGTTATAAATTGTTTTTGTGCATAAGTGGATCGAACTGTGTTTCCATGGCGGAAGCAATGAGTTTACGACCAGCGGGCGTTATTTTATTTTTACAACCCATCGCTCACGGCAACGGGCCATAAAGTTACAGTAATTCTTGGCAACACAACCAGGCAAAGACTCTGGGCATCAAAAGTAAAATTTTACAACTAATTTCGTGTTACTAAAAAATCAGTTCAGCCCAGGTATCAATTAAGCAAAAACATGTAGATCTAAATCGAACCTATCGGAGAGAAAAATGATGCTTTACTCGAGGAAACTGCAAATTTTCCACCTTAATTGATTTGTGAATAAATCCCTAACACGTTTCATTGCTGTTGCTGATCTCATTGATTGACTGACTTAGGAAGTGAAGGTACCTGCTTTCGTTATGTGTGTTGGTTCATTATTCTCATTGTATTTCTCGTTTCGATAATTTTCACGCCTTAAAAAATCCTTTACAATTATGTACCATAATAATTGACTCCACGGCCGGACCACCTTTCAGAGTTAAAATGCATCGAAATTCTCAAAACAGCGAACAAACTCTCTTAAAAAGTTCGAATTGAAAGGTAATTAAAACTTTTAACCAATTTCTAGACTATGGGGCCCCTATAAGAAGTTTATTTAAGATATCTTGAACATCGTTAAATATTGGTTAAACTACACTTTAAAAATAATCCAAATTCGGAGTAAATCAATATTTAGATCCAAACGTTATGTTCAAGGACTTAGCCCACGTAAAAGCGTTTGATGTTTAAGTCTTCGATCTGCACTTGTAGACTGTTCGGCACTTGATCAGTATACAGGGTGAGTCGGGAGGATCGTGCCAAACTTCAGGAGCGTGTTGTACATGAAAAATAAATGTAAAAAAACTCAAATGTTGTTATCCGATTTTCGTTTGTTTACAAGTTATAGCGTAAATAAAATCAAAACATAAAATTTTAAAAATTTATAAATTTCATAAGAAATTCAATAAATTAATACGTTGGATTGGTCGTGGTGGCCCTATTAGTTGGCCTCCAAGGTCTCCAGACCTGACACCACTAGACTATTGTTTGTGGGGTTGGTTTAAAACTGAAGTGGACACTCAAGATGCACTAATTCAACGCATTAGAAATGCTGCAGCTGCTATTGAAGAAAGACATGAAACAATCAGGAGCGCAACGAATGCTCTTCATAGACGAAGCCGAAAATGTTTAGAAGTTAATGGCGATATTTTTGAACATTTACTATGATATCCAAACGTTAATTTATTGAATTTCTTATGAAATTTATAAATTTTTTAAATTTTATGTTTTAATTTTATTTACGCTATAACTTGTAAACAAACGAAAATCGGATAACAACATTTGAGTTTTTTTACATTTATTTTTCATGTACAACACGCTCCTGAAGTTTGGCACGATCCTCCCGACTCACCCTGTATTTTACACCGAGAAAGGTGTTTTATTAGCTATTTTAGTGATTTTCTTAAAATTCTTTGAAATTATTTTCCGTACCAATTTTCACTACTGATCGCAAGCTAATTTAGGACCCAAAGAGATATTGCTTGTCAGCATCAATACTTTAAAATTTTGATTTGATGGTGAGTGTACACTACAGAATTTTCAGACAATGTAGCTCGACTATAGTATAATGCAAACGCAGCTTCTATTTCTCGAGATAAGCAAAATACTTATGTTCTCGCTTATGATATTAGTTCGGGTTTTACTTTTCTCGGGCAGCATGCACATAGGCTTGTATTCCTGATTGTTCCTAGTAGCTTCAGTCAGGGATTTGAAGGAGTGCTACACCTTTTATGGTAAATAAAACTACAATTTGAAAACTGGGTTTCTTCCCAACAAAATCGTTATTTTGTGCTACACTGATTTGTTTGCGGGCTTTCAGCAGGAGAATGGCGTTCCTAAAAACTTCACTCTCGAAAATTCTTCAGGCTTTTGCTCTCAAAATGATATTGATTGGTCATAGCTAGAAAAGCTTTCTACATACACTGGTCAAATCAATTACGGGATATCCAAATACATTGTCTTCAAAGTTTTTTGTGCCACATGAAACGTATCAAAACCAATTATATTTGCAATTTCAAGTTTTTTTTTATTGATAAAATAAAGCACTTGTTGGTCAAATTTAATTTGTCTAGTTGTAGCGGTCCTGTTTAAAATTGTGCAAATTTTTAAATTAAAAAGCGATGGTTATCCAACGCAATTTGAATTCGTGTTTTATTAATTTGGTACAAAAATGAATTTTTAATCACGGGTATGGCCCCCTCTTGCTGCTAAAAGGGCTTGGCATCGTCGCGGCATTGATTCAATCAAGTTATCAAAGGCGTCTTGGGGAATCCCATTCCATTCTTCAATTAGGGCATTTCGAAAATTTGGAATAGTTCGAGGTGGTAAATTTCTGCTTGCAACATTTCTTTCCAAAGTATCCCAAGTATGCTCAATTGGATTTTCATTTAGAGACTTGGAAGGCTAGACCGTTTTCTCAATATTCATTTCACCCAACCAGTTGGTCACGATGTGAGCGCAAAGCGGGCGAGCATTGTTGTCCATAAATATGAATTGATTATCTATTACTCCAACGTACGGCATTATAATAGGTTGAAGAATTTCATTAAAATCCCTATTGGCGTCTAAGGGACCATTTTCAGTGAAATAAAGATCTGCATCCCCGCCAAGACTAATACCGACCCATACCATGACACCACCACCTTTGAAACAAGATCTTCCCCTGAAAAAACTGATTATTGTTTCGTGTTCCACGTTCACGTCAAATCAGAACACGTCGATCATCAGGTTCTAAAGTGAACCTAGACTCGTCACTAAAGAATCCCTGTCACCAATCATCACAGGTCCAATTTCGATGAAGCCCAGCCCATGTTCTTCTTGTTCTTTTGTATTCCACAGTCAGTGGAACATACACCATTGGTTTTCGGGTATACAATCCGATATTGTGCAGTATATTTATTATGGTTTGAGTGGACACAAAGCCTTCCGGTACCACGGGCAAAATCGCTTCTTTGCATTTTACATTGCGATTTCTTTTCGCGACCAATTAGAGAAATCGATCTTCCCTGGGTGTCGTTATTGATGGTCGACCTTATTTTGATCTTCTTCTAACATTTCCTATTTTAAGTAATCGATTCCGCAATATTGCAACTACACTTTGGGTGATATTAAAGTATTGGGCAACATGGGGCTGTGTTCGCCCAGCTTCGAGCTGCCCTATGGCTCGCCATGTCTCACTTTCCATCAAATCGTGTTGCTCGCTCATTGGAAGAATAATTAAATCAAAAAATTGCACACCACTTATTCCCGAGTACAAAAATTCGATTGATACCTGAGTAGCGCTTAAATGTCCTCTCATACTCTTTGTGAGAATTCAAGTTAAAACCTTCGGAATCTTACCGCATGCATTGTTTTCCTGTTTAGTATTCGGAAATTATTATTATCCTAAAAGAAATAGGCAAATAAACTTAATAAAAAATTATATTGATAAATAAAATAATATCCCCTAATTGTTTTGAGTAGTGTAATATACGTACGTATACAGTGTCTATTAAATATATGGCAAAAGTTCGGGGGGTTGGTCCATGGACTATTCTCAGAACATTTTATTCTTTGATCATTTTTGAAAAGCCTCTTTGTTTTGAGGATACAGGGCGAGACAAATTTTCGGCAATAACAACATTTGATTACTAAATATTAAATGTAAAGCTTTTTAATCTGTAAGAACTGTTGAAAATGCCTGCTTCGAGTTAAGTGGTCATTTTAGTCGTCCACTTCTTGAGAAATTTGTTTCATTCGTAAAGAGAATACCTGGATCTTTTCCTATCATATCGATTATTTTTAACGGTGACACGCTAAGATCGCGGGATTGGTCGAAGTGGATCTTACATGTCCCTGCCTGCTCTATCCCCGGACTTAAACTCACTCAATTATTTCCTATGGGAGTATCTAAAGTCATTAGTTTATAATACTCCAGTGAAAAATGTGGAAGATTTGAAAAATCAGATCATTCCTGGGTGAAACTAACAAACGTCCCTGATGTTTTTGAAGGAGTTCGGCAGTCGATAAGGAGAAGATTGGATCCTTGCATCCTAGCTGGAAATAGTCATTTTCAACAGTTCTTGTAGATTAAGAAGTTTTACATGTAATGTTTAGTAATAAACTGTGGCTATTAAATTTTCTCGCCTTGTATAGTCGATGCAACGAGGCTTTGTCAAAATCATCAGAGGACAAAATATTCTTAGAAAAGAGAATAATCCCTTGAATTTTGCCGTATTTTCAGTAGACATCGTATATACACTCGCCGCCAACAAAACTGACTACACCGAAATTTTTGAGAAAACCACTTACATGAATATTCACTTATTCAGCTTAATTGAAAATTGATTGAAAACGTTAGTTGAATAAACATTACAGGTCGTTTATAACGAAGAAATCAAATGACTTCATAATTTTCAATCATGCAGACATGGGGTGGGACATGGGACTTAATTTCGTTTTTTTGCCGGTCATCCGCTGTGTTTAAACGAAAAAATTAGGTTATTTATAATAACTTGTAAATAGGTGAAGTAAAATTAACATTTTCATAATTCGATTATCTTCAATCTTAGATATTAATAACAAAATAATTTTTTAGGTACAAATGGATGGCAACTGTCAGTTTACATCGCAGTTTCCTTAGCGGAAATAATGAGTTCATTACCAACGGGCGTTGTTTCATTTTTGCGGTTTGTCGTTCACGTCAACGGGCCGTAAAATTACAATAACGCCCATCGCTCTTAGCAACGGGCCATAAACTAAAAATACCTCCTGTTATAGTTATTTATATAACAAACGAAGAAAGTAGCTTTTAACTCACAAGTGTGAAATGTTGGGCACGAACAACATTCCCCATTTGCACATTAAAAAATGTGAATGTCCTGGAATGCTCTAGCCCTGAGCTTTTTTTAACAAAAATTACACATTATAATTAACATTACACATAAATGGATAGTAAAAAATTAACTAAGTGAACTAATAAGTATGTAAATATGTGCTTGCTTCCCGCATTACAGAGCTACGAGCAAAAGAGGTCATCCTGTATATTTTCCTTTATTAAGATATTTAATTAGAATGAAAATAAGCTTCTGGTCCTTTTCAGAGAACTTGATGCCGTTTTAAATGTAATTTTCATAAGTTGGAAAATTAACCAGGGGTGTATGTCACAAACATATTTTTGGTATTGTTAAATTGCAGGTATTTTGCAGACTCGCGATATACATTTGACATCTTTTTTCTGTTTCATCTGAAAAATATATGTTAGTGAAAACAGCAAATCTATGTCACAACTCCACAAGTTGAATACTCAGACTGTAAGTTCAAGTTTTTGGGTCTCTCTGGCGATTTACGTTTCACTGAGACTTACATATAATTCCGGATTGCTCGGGTTAGTTTTAGTAAGCAATTCCAAGATTTGATAGTAACTTTATTTACTTATAAGCAAGAAATTGTGAATTTTAAACATGTCTCTACGGAGTTCTATCGACGTTGAGCTTTTATATGACCACACCAAAGCTCGGAGGGGACTGAAGAGTGACGACTGAATATTTTATAATAAATATGCAGGATCCGTCTTTGGGAGCTGATATAATTCGTATATAGATAATCACAAGTTTAAGGTATTTTTGAAGTTTATGTTTTGGTTTTGTAGAAAATACCTGATATTGTAAAAATATTTTCAACTTAATATGACTGAGCTTTACTTCATTTTTCTTTATAGAACATGTCAGTTTTTTCATTAAAAATATTTTTTTGTTGAATTTAAACATAAGTTTCATAATACAATATAGTACCGATTCTCAACTGTTTTTAATTTATTTTGACTTTTACGACTTTTTCGACACTTAAAGCGCTTAAACTAAAATTCAATTATTTACAAAACTGTTTGAAATTAATTGATTAAATAAATTTTAAGTTACCGTAAAATTAACAAACTTTTATAGACAATTAAAAAATTCAGAAAAACATTTAAAAAACTTTTTGTACAAAAGTATTGAAATTTAGAATTTTTAAATTCAAAAACTTCATTTTTTGCAAATAGCATCCGACAATTATTATTGCACCATTCGGTTAGTAGGGAAAAATTAACAAATACGATATACATCTCAAGTATCAGATGTTAATACTTTTTAAGTAAATAAAAAAAACTTTAAACCACTTTACTTTGTGTAGGTAATACATTCATTAGCGCACCCGTATACTATCAAGTTGCATAATATTTACTTTGATTGCTTGTTTTGTAAAAAATGTTGTTTATACTACACCATTAACCACCAACGAAGACTGCATTGCAAAGGTGAGAAAAGCTTTCAATTCTCTTTCTCCTCAAGAAATTCAAAGGGCTACAAATGGAACTGGTACAAGACGTGATCAACAATGGCTTGCATTTAACAGGCAACATGCTGAACGTTTATTGTCAATTATTGTTAATTAAATCTTTGGAGTAACATAAACATATTTAAATTATGTTTTTGAGAAATTTTGACTAAAATTTAAAAAAGGAAATAAACATTAAGTAACTTAATCGTCTGAAGATACGCTGATATACATATATGTATATATACATACCTATTACCTATGCAGTATAAAGTAGTTTAAAGGTTTTTTAATTTATTTAAGAAATATAAATTTTTGATACTTATGATGTATATTGTATTTGTTCATATTTTTTCTACCAATTCAATAGTATAAAAAGCATTTTTTGAATTTAAAAATTCTAAGTCTCAATAATTTTTTTAGAAGCTGTTTCAAATATTTTTCTTCTTTAATTATCTATAAAAATATGTTAATTTTACGGTTATTTAAAATTTACTTAATCAACTTGTGCCAAATAATTTTGTAAATAATTGAGTTTCAGTTAAACCCTGCAAGTGTCGAAAAAGTGGTAAAAATCAAAATGAATCAAAAACAGTCGAGAATGGGTATTATGTTTATTTTCAACAAAAAACCCATTTTCACTAAAAAAACTATCATGATCTATTTTTTTAAAATGAAATAGCGTCAGTTTCCGGAGTAACCAGAAGAAATATTAGATTGAAAATATTTTTACAATGTCAAGTTTTTGTCACAAAACAAAAATAGAAACTTAAGCAAATAAAAAAATACATTAAACTTATAATTTTCCTTTCTACATCCGGATCGTGTGAGCTTCCAAACGCGGACCTTGTATATTCGGTATTCATAATGCCTGATTGTTCTAGTCAGTCTAGGTTAATTCAAATAGTAAAAGCGATGAAAGCGTGCCAAAAAAAGCTTAACATTATGCTAAAAATGTATTTAAGTGTTAGAAACTCAAATAAAAATTGACTCTATTGCAATGACAAAGATTCTGTTCAAAGCTGGGTGGTGGTTATTTGGAGCGTTTAGTGCAATCGTGAAACGCGCAAAACTTATTCAACTTCCTTATTTTTGCAGGGTATCGTAATTTTGTAAACAACGAAATTTAAATAAGAAAATTCTCTAAGTTTGAAAAGTTAGAATTAATTAGAATCGCTCGGCCACCATTTACATTTAAAATTTTGATGATAATTATCGCCTCCCCTAGGAGGTTGGCATTTATAACCAAAGCTTTCAAATTATTTACATACTTTCCCGTCATATATTTGATAGCTTTGATCCTAATTAGCAATTCCAAGTTACTTATAATATTACTACAAGTTTTGAGATATCCGATGTTTGTCAACCCATTTCATTAAATGAGTATCAAGGAAATTGGAATGTGGCACGTCATAAACAGTCCTGATTTTCTAGGCTGTAGAAGCTTTAAGCTCAACTATTTTCAACGTTCCTTTGAACGTAAAATGTTCAATAATCATGTAAGGATTTCAATGGATTCAAGATCCTATCCAAAAACCTTCTTTAATGTGTTTCTCTCTAATTATTGTTAGGAATTGTTTTTTTTTTCTAAGAAAAGAAGAGGGGGGGGGGCATAACGTCGCACACACCAGTGGGATTTATTGCATATCTGTGGCGGTAGAGTGCAACATAGTTTGCAATACAACCGCTATGTGCATACTACCATATCTGAGGTGGTATTCCCAAAAATAAAAGAAAAAAGATCGAACAATTCGGTTTAGGTGTAGAACACATATTTAGTTACAGTTTTTCTAAACTATAAATTCCAAATATTTTGTTTTGGATAGATCCACCAACTCTTTATATTATTATACTTCAACTACCATCCCACATTGCTTGAGTAAGATTTTAAATTACCTCTTCCGTAAACACTAAATCCTGCGAAAACGTTTCCTCGCCATAAGTACGTAAACATTTATTAATTCATCTAAGAGTTGTGTATGAAATACACTTTCTCGAAAATTTATCACCCCATAATACAAAAATCCTGTGCTTCATCTTTTATGACTTTATCAAAATTGATCTTAATCTCGCTTTCGAAACAATCCTAAATTTCACAATATAAGTACAAATTTAGTTCAAAATGAGAAATTCAATAACAGGCAAATCCATTACCTAATTGCCCCAACCGTCGAATGATAAGGTGAACTAAATGCAAGATACAGCAAAAGCCGAATATAACATAGCAATTTGTTGATACAATATATTAATTACCTTGCATGTTAAACATGGGCTTGTTGAAGGTGAGGATGTCTTTTTTTAAATGATTGAAACTTTAAAGAGATTTATGGCGTTTTTACTTACATTATATCTATCGCTTTCCAGTTTTAGCAAAAAACGACTTTTAAAGTGTCTCGTCTTAGATAAAGTTTATTCATTTCCACCTTAAAAACAAAATTGTCCCTATGGAAACAAAATCAGCTGATTACTGCTGATCAAACGAATTTCAACACCACCTGATATCGACAATGTTCATCGGAGATGAGCGGGGAAGTTACAAATGCTAAAAGTACTCAAGTGAACGGGTTTAAGAACAAACACGTTAGTTTTATGGAAATCGGTGGTTTTTAGCGTCCGGACGACCGACACCGACGTCACGACGCTCTCTAAACCGACGCCACGGGAAGACTGGCAACTAGCAACGATGCTCTCGACACCGCAAACCTTGGCGCGAATTCGAGGTTTTTCCATGTGCGAAATTTCGATGCTCCAACGTATTGTTGGGTTATATAACGCTCAATGGGTCAACACGTGCCCTAAATAAAGAATGCAAAGGGTGGTGATAAAAAAAAGTCGGTATTCAAGTATCAGAAACATCCCTTGGATAAATTCATGAGTTGTTATGTGTTTGTCAAATGTTTGATGGCAAATATCAAATGGCTTAATCAACCCCTTAAGTTTACGGTCCATAGCTTACCACGAAGTTTCATTTAACATTAACCTGGTACCTTTTAGTATTGTCGTGTCTATGAAAGACACCCTCCCAAAGATGGGAAAATATATAAAAAGAAGTGCGTGTCATGTTTGACTTGTGTTATACAGGGTACCCGTTTTGAACCTCAACAATGAGGATGACGGTAATCATAAGATTGATTGAATTGGGAAAAAATGCGTAATTTGTATTTCAAGAATATGCTGTAATAAAATGATAAATATTCCCTATATTTACGTAACTATTCGAAAGAAACTGGAAATGTGAAAAATGTTTTTATTTTTTTCTTAATTTATTGAGCGACATAAATCAAAAGTATTGGCACTTCATCATTGCATATTTTCCTGTTCTACAACGTAATGCCATATTTGAAATCCGACGTTTCGATTCTCGACAACCGTCACCAACTTGGCTTTGTTTTACAGATGCTATCATGGATTTTCACATTTTTTAATTCAGCTTTTTTTCGATCGTCATTCCTTCATCTCAGCAAATAAACTGAGGACAAAATTAAAAAGTTCTTTCCAAATTTCAGTTTTCAAACACTTCTGAAAATCATCGTAATATATTAAACTTTAAAACGGCATATTCCTAAATCCCACATTGCGCAACTTTGCCCCAATTCATATTTACCGAGATCCTCATAATTGAGGTTCAAAAACGAACACCATATTTGAACCATGCGTTAGCAACCAGACGTCAACTTCGGGAATGAGGACATTAAGAATCGTCAAATCAATAACCCATTTTTTGATGCGAAATATCAAATTGAATGCTCTGAGCAAAATATATACATCAAAACCAAAATGGTTAATGCTAAATATTGAAAACTTGAAAAAGAAAAAAGGCTATAACGGGGAAATGGGCTCACTTGAAAACTAGGGCATAGTCAGCAGTCGGCAATGGATCTAGGCGACCACATCTCTGAACTCCCGTTGATATTTATTACGTATTCCGCGAACAACTCCAGAGAACTTGGCTCATTTCGCTAATAGCAATAGCTGCCTAATAGTTAGGAGGACGTTTAAAATGGTATCCCTTTAATGGTGTATATCGAATTTCAACCATGGTATCAAATTTTGAAATAATATATACAGGGGGTCATTTAAAAAACCAAAGCTTGAATCTAATCATAAAATTATCCAGTTTTATTCGATAATTTGGAAACAAAGTGATTTATGAAAATTTTAAGCACGACTGCATTATTTTCATGAAAATCCGCTGTAGGTTTATGAAAAAGACAACTATCGGCCCTTTTATGTAGGGCGACCGGTGTTTTTGTAACAGGACATTAAATACATATTTTACGGTAAAAAATTATACTAATTTCCATAAACTATACATATTAGAAAATCTGCTATCAAAATATAAAGGGTATTTTCGGATCTTTTAAAACTTTATGTTACACCTACCTTAGTGTGTCTTTACGTGCAGTTTACTACCTTTTGAAGTCTACACAGTTGGAACTCATCAATTGTTGACAACATATATTGAGTGGTACTTTTCCGAGCGGTCAAGGTGTAGATCCAGGCAATCAGTTGAACATCTATATTAACTGACCCAAAGTCTTTTTCAGACGCCACTAACTCTCCATTTTTTAAAGTTTTTTCGCCTTTTGCGATATTTGTTATTTGTTACAGAGTTTCAATTATTTGCAAAAGAATCTAAAAATGCACATGATTTTCCCGTAAAAAAATGCATTTATTGTATACAGAAATGCCATATGCATACCTAAATAGTTGTGCAATTAACTGAAAAACGGTGACAAATACGCAAATACTACACAATGCGCAAAAACATTATAAATTGAACAATACATTCAAGCTTCGGGAAATAGATCGTCAGTAGTGTTCAACAAAAACGTTCGGAGCGATGAAAGAGGTCTTGACTCTCGGAAAAGTGTCTCCCTGTACATGTTATCAACCATTTCTGAATTGGAATTGAGTAAAGTTCAGGTGGTTCCAGATAGAACTTACGCACTCTGTATTTCAGTAACAAATCGTTTTTTGAATATAATTTATATAGCAAACTGGCACTGTTTTTAGGCGTAGAATATATCCATTTCCCATTTGTTTTCCTCGGGAATGTAATTTATGACTTTGTACGCATGCGCATACTGATCAATATAAGAACCTGGGGGCACAAAGCGTGGAAATACTCCTTAATCACCTTTTCTGTTCTAAATGGCGTTAACCAAAAATGTTACTGTCGCCTTCATTATTTTGATAAACTGAAACAAAATAAAAATCTGACCAAGTACTTATTGAGAATTCCTTGCAAATGCGTTATTTGGTTCTATAATAGAAGTAGGCATATCTCATTGTGTATACTATGCCTTTTATTGGTAAGATAAAATTTCAAAAAAGGAAGTATATACGAAAATCTTCAGCAATCTTCTACTAACAAAAACTACAATACTATAATAAACTATCCTTTTAATAAGATTTTCCATAAGCGTATAAATATAAATAAATTTAGAATAAAAAAAAGCCTTAACTCTTTAATAGCAATGGATTTTTGACAGTTTTGTCGTGACCATGATACTCGATCGAGTCCGTGGTGAACTTTCGAAAAACTCTGCACTCTGGACCACATTTGGTACTCTCGCATTTGATACACTCAAACCAGCATCCTTGGCATTTTTCATTTAAACAATCACACATATTTAATCCTGTTGCGACATGTATACCCCTAACAAACAAAAATATTATTTTTTAATGATATTTTTGGTAATATATAACAAGGCTTACTTCTCATCATATACGGCTCCCGTGGGTTTTTTTGGTACTGGAGGTGTAAACTTTTTACTTATCTTGCGACGCTCTCTTTGGCTCATGTCTGGATTAAACGATTCCATCGACTTATCAAAAGAGGATGAACTTGAGGATGCAGATATGGCTTTTGAAGCATTTCTTGCTGCTTTTCTGTAATCAGGAATGTATGGCCGCAGTTAATATTCAGCACAACTGTACAGTTTGTAACATAACGACTGTGTTTGACTGGTGTATCACTTTTATACAGTACAAACAAGAGACTGGCCATTGATGTAATAGGTTAACAGTAGAAAAAAATATAAAGAAGAAAAATGAAGAATTTATGATAGTAAACATTTTGGTAGAAGTCTGTTCTTTGATTTTAAGGCAATGTACCATCATGTCACCATTTAAAAAAAATTATATATGAATCAAACAAGACCAAATAAAAGTCAAATATTACAATTGATAAAATTAAGAAGAGAAACTTATTTATTTTTTGTTTAATTGGCAACTTCCCAATTAAAAATTTTTGTATCTCAAAAGGTTTTACTTCTAATCATTTTGTCACAAAACATATGAATTGCTGTTCCCCAAGAACAAGTTAAGCCTGATCCACATATAATGTTTTGCCTTCAATCTTGAATGATCTGAGAAAACTGTCAACAAGATTGATACAAATAGGAGAGACTATTTAAACTTCTATATAGCCTTTTGCTTAGTTAACTTTTCTGACGTTTTTTTGCATACAATATTGTAAATATCAGACAGCTGTTGTTGTGACAGCAATGCATTTCTTATGAATAAAATTTATGAGATGCACCAAGGTGGGTTCATCCATTATCAAAATTTGCAAACAATAATAACAAATGGCAATCTTTAATTATATATTATAATAATTAATTGTAATTATAGGTATCTTCCATTACTATTTTAATATGGGACCAAAATCTGTCTTTCCTTTACCCATAAATACAAAACCTTTCAAATGAACTCAAAATTTTCAATTGTCTACATGCAAAACAAGAATTTGCAAAAAGAAAAACTTCAATTTGCTTGCATATTTATAAAATCTTAAGGGGGTGATTCTGAATTTCATAGCTCTCAGTTTAATTTAAAACTAATCAACAATAATTAGCACACTCCCAGTAATATATATTGTTATGCTTGTGGTTAAGTAATGGATTTTGTAAAGGATATTCTTTTCACACATAGTCCTGGCTACAATTAAAAAAAATTATACAAAAATTTTGACAAGGGTCTAACCTAAATTGATCTCCAAGTGATGAAATATTGACGATGACATTCAAAATTTGGGGAAATTCCACAGATACTGGTTCCTCTTATTTATTTTAAAATATAATTGTCACAGAGACAATTTTTTTGGTTCTTTGGAGTTAAATATGCCACAGTTTTGTGAATGCAAGTCCAGGATAAGTTAATTTAAGTATATTTTTCTGAAATTGAAAAACAGTACCAGATATTTCAAAGAACTACTTCAACTAGTTGTGAAAAGATAAAGCCAAGTTATGTCCCTCATGTCATGATTTTTATCAGATATCTCTTGGTTTCTTTTGGTTCTGGTTGGTTCAGAAAGTTGATGAAAGGAAATGCTTCAAGCGTCTACTAGTACAGCTACTGAGCTGAGTAATGACAGTAGATTGTTCGACGATAATTCTATATCTTTCAGTGTTTTTAATACATTTAATTTACTACCTGCGAGTTGAATATACTGAAATGGGCGAAGACGAAGTGGTAGATTTTCTGGCTGTTCTTTGGCTCCCTGTATTTCCGGGACTATAATCCTCATCTGAACTATCGTATCCCATTTCGAAACAAAAGTGGATTTAGATTGAGACCTTAACTTTTTTAAAGCAACGTCTTTAATATATAATCATAATGGTATTTTCATCAATTATATTTTTAGTTTTATTAATAATTCCTCAATTTTCAGTTTTATTAATAATTCAATCAATAATTTTTTGTTGACAGTTGAAGGGTTTTATAAAATTACATCTACTTCAAGCGTCAATGCAATGATGATGGGTTTCGCAGTCTACACCGCAAGATGTTATAATTAGCATTACATATGAACAATAATTTAAATGTAAATTTCTAGTAAACAAATAATTTATCATTACGCTCAACAAAGTATTTATTTTAAACAAAAATCGATACCCTTTGAACCATTCCAAAGAATAGACGTATTAACACCAATCACTCGCTATTAAATCAATCACAAGACAAACGGGGATTTCCAGTTCTTCAAGAAATGGAATTACCACAGTTTTTTCTGATTCGAATATCAGTCCGGTTTTGATGATCGGGAAACTCTCATATGTAGTAGATATATATGTTGCGATCAAATAAAACTATAATTACTAAAAGGTTATTATGAAATAAATGTTTCTTATTTTGAAATGCGAAACTATTATCAACAAAATTTAATACGCAACACATGCATTAATTAACATTTAGCCTTCTGAAATGGATAAAACGACATCATCTATGTATTCAAGAGTGTTAACTAGTGTGGTGCTTATTAGTAAGTATCAATTAAGTAGCATGTTTGGCGCACTCTCCTGACTTATATTTTAGATAGTTTTGATTCACCAGTGTTTTCAATTTATTGTTTTTAATGTTATAAAATGATAATTCACTAATCATCGCTGTCTTTCAGCTTTGATTCAACAGTCTTATGAAATCCCTACATCAAATCAAGATACTATCATCCCTAGCAAAAACATGAGTCTAAGCAGATTTAGACGGCAAACGACGACTTGCAAAAGGTGTTAAACCTTAAACTTTTATTTAAAATCAAAGAAAATTAAAGATGAATATGATTATGTTTCAGTGATGTCACTAAATTCCAATGTGAGGGTAACCCATTATGCATAAACACCGACCAAATATGCGATGGAATTGAAGATTGTCCCGATGGCAGCGACGAGAAGGAATCTGTATGCAAAACCTTATAGTGCGTACGATTTTTCGAAAAAACTGAGTAATAAATTATAATACTAATCATAGTTTTAAAAAACAGTTGTCCCGGATACCTCTTTAAGTGTGACTACGGAGCCTGTATAAGTGCCGATCTGAAATGCAACGGTCAGCGTGATTGCAAAGATAATTCTGATGAAAAACGTTGTTCAATGCTCACAGTTTCCAAAGTTAACACAAATTGCAGGTTGGTTCAATATATAATATTAAAAATACATAATAATCGTTTGAGCTGATATTGTTTTCCTGATAATATGGTGAATTGGAAATTGTGTATTTTGTTTGATGTTTTAGGTCAGATGAATTTGAATGCAATAATGGCCAGTGCATTGAAATTGATGGCACATGTGATGGTGTATATAATTGCGAAGATCACAGTGACGAAACTGAGTATTTGTGTCTGAATTCTGAGTGCCCAGGATATACTTATAAGTGTAAATATGGCGCTTGTGTTGACGGAGATGCTGAGTAAGTTTGCAATAAGTCTCTCTATGGGGCTTTTTGCATTATCATATTTGAGAAGTGCCTAATCATTACCATTAACCCGAACCGACCTAAACTAATCTGGTAAATGCCATACCTGTATATTCTTAACAATATATATATATATATATATATATATAGTATACAGGGTGTCCCACAAGTGTTTCATTATATTTCAGTGGGTAATAGTACATTGAAAAATAATATGACTCCCTATATAAACCATATTCCAATAATGCTTCATTAAGAAGATACAGGGTGTTAAACTTTACTTAAAAAATCTAACTTTTATTGATATATTCAAAACCGTTTGAGATATGTAAGTGAAATTTGGCATGTTTTGAGAGTTAATGTAGACGCATTTATTTATGCAAAAGGGCTATTTTTCGTTTCAACAGTGACGTGCGTACGGACACCTCTCAGCACATTTTTAAAGAAAAACATGGTGCGCCACTGCTTTTTATCAAAATAAAAATTATTTGTAGAAGTTTAATTTCATTTAGAAGAAAAATGCTCACTTGACTCTTTTTCGTTCGACGTATCGTTTGCCAGTAAAAAATTGAATACCGTCTATATGCACGATATTCTCTAAATGGTTTTAATAATATTAAGTTTGTTTTAAATATTATTAATTTGCTATAACATTATAGAAATTGTTCAAATTGGTGGCCATTTTGTTCAATACATAATTGAGCTCGCCTGTTCATTGATACTCTGATACGTTGAAATATTCCAGGTGTGTTTTAAGTTTAACACCCTGTATCTTCTTAATGAAGCATTATTGGAATATGGTTTATATAGGGAGTCATATTATTTTTCAATGTACTATTACCCACTGAAATATAATGAAACACTTGTGGGACACCCTGTATATAGATACATATAGTCTTATTTGCTATTAGATGTAATGGACGGCAAGACTGTATTGACAATTCCGACGAGGCGAATTGTGGGCCAGCAATATTGCCTACGACTCCTCCTTCAGTTGTAATTAACGATTCTCTACACACTAGGTAAGATAATCTCTAATTTATATAACATCAATGCTCCATTACATTTATGCTGGCGATTCCGTCATTTGTTATCACATTTTGATCTTATTTAAACAGAATTAGTCACGCAATCCGTTTATTAGAATTTTTTTTATTTCTCACTATCGAAGCATAATGAAATTTGGCTTCAGGCTAAATTCTAGAATTGACTATTTTGAACAAAATAAAGTATTTTCAAAATAGCTACGTTTCCGGTTATACTGGAAGTAGTTACCAACTTCGTTGTATTAAACGAAAACCCATAATTCTTTTATCATTTTGAGATTTCTCGTAAAATTTTAAAGTCAATTTATATAATGTGCGTCATATCTAATATTTACCGTTTCCGAGTTATACCGGAAAAATATTAAACTTTAACAAGTGTGAAATTGATATTGTGCACTAACCCCTGCGAATTTTGGTATAAATGTTCTGAAGCTTAAAGAAGATTAAATAAGGTGAATTTTGAGAAATTTCAATTTGACAAAAAAAATTCTACCATCCTCGAGATATATCTCCGAAATTGGATGATTTCAAACCTCAATAACTTATTAATCTTAAATGAGACACTCTGTATCTTAAAACATTTTTGATTCTAGAATTTAAGTCTGCATCAAATGTTAAGGTTCCCGGTGCCGATTCTGGACAGGATGTCCCATTTGAAATAAAAAAGTTATTAAGGTTTGCAGCCATACAACTTCAGAAGATTTTTCATCAAATTGAAAAATGTCAAAACATAGTTTATTAGCCCCTGTTTAAACCCTAGAACATCGATTTTAAAATTTGCGGCAGTAAATGCACAATAGGGATTTTCGCGGGATCTTGGACCTATCGATATATTAAATTTTCCAATATTACTCAAAAAGTCTTCATTTTATACTTAAGACACCTAACACAAACCGATGATAAATTTTAACGAGAAATCCGAAAATTATTAAAAATCTGGAGTTCCATGTAAAATAACAAAGTTTATAGCTACTACCGGTATAATCGGTAATACCGCCAATATTTTATTTAGATTCAAAATGGTCCATTCTAGTCTGAACCTGAATTTCATTGGGCTACGATAGTGGGAAGTCGGAAACTTTTATGAATGGGTTGAGTGGTTAACCCTATATATAAAATTTTTCCATTAATTCTGTTAATTTCATACTTTCCCATTATCTGAATTATTGTTGGGTATTATGAACAGGTTGAGTTTATTTCTTGGTTACTGCAAGTATCTCAGAAGCTATCAATAAGGTCAATTAAATGGGTAACGAGTTGCCGTTTTAGGAAACTGATTCATTTTTGGATAAAATCATGGCCGGCTAGGTACTTCATTGATCAGATCTAATATATTTAGTTTCCTCTCCATATTTCTTCGATATATCTAGGGATATGCTTCATTTGATATGTATATAGAAAAAAATATATTTACTAGCATGGTATTTGTTATTTATTAAGATTTGATCATATCCCTAACTTTTGTGGAGCAGTTTATTCAAATACCTTATACTTAAAGGGTCGACAACTAATTTACGATTTGCTAATCCCTCCTTAAACAGTGGCTGTATTTAGACAGATAACTTTCTAAATCAGTAATTATTGACCCATTTAAGTGACCTTAGTACTCGAAGTATTTCCGAAATTCTTTCAGTAAGCCATAAAAGACGCAACATGTGTAAGGAAGGCATTTCGTGATGAATGATAAGGAAAATAACACCAATAAAATCATGACTGTTAAAGCTTTTTTAAGCATTGCTAGGCGTAACACCTGAATGGTGAAGGATTTTTAACGTGGAAATTGCGATTTCCGTAGCAACGGTTGTGTTACTCCTGAGCATCCTGTTAACGGCCGCTGGTTCTACCTCCCAAATATAAACAACCAAAAACGAGCAGCAATATCCAACCGAAAAGTTAACAGTGGCGCAACAATCGGGTTTCAATGTAACGATGGCTACAAATTATCTAGTACAAGTAAGAAAGAAAAATTGGTGTACTGCCAGCAGAATGGTCAATGGAATGAAGCTCTTCCAAGTTGTATCAGTAAGTCAACAATATATTTAACTAAATTATCAAAATTTAATTTTAATAGAAAAAACTATTGACAATTTTGAAATTTTCCACACTAAGTAGCGTTATTTTCATATGTCATTCAGACATATGGAGATTGGGGAATTCTGAATAATCGTAGTTTTGGAAATATAGGGTGTCTCAAAAAACGAGCGAAGCTATAAGTCACTTAATTATCAACATATTAGGATGAACTAAAGTTCAAATAAAATTATATTTTCCAGACTAGCAAGTATCACGAAAGTTGATTTTTTTTAATCAATTTCCGAGTCTTTAGGTTTCAACCTCAGAATTTCAAATAAAACACCATTTTTTACATTTTTTAATAGGAAATATTTTTCCCGAATTTGATGATGTATGACAAGTTAATATTAAAACTATTGTTAATCGAAAAAAATTGAAAAATGTGAACAAAATAAGTTATGTAGTCCTCTGTATGTGTTATGAGATCATATGCATTATCTTGTGCTCATCTGTATTTCATTTCATCTCGTCCTATTGTATTTTTTGTACAAAAACGCGTAACACCATGGACAAGTGGTGCCCATATGATACCCAGCGAGAAGCGACAATATAAAACCTCCCTTAATCGTTGGAACATCATCCTTCTTCATGCTTTTCTATAAGCCGTTATTCTACGCATCTCTACACAGAAAGAGTCAACGAAATTACAAAGTAGCTTAATGAAGTCTTTGTTGTTTTTTTAACAGAACTTTGTCCACCCCAAACAAACAGGAACCATGCTATCATTTCGTGTAAACTGGACGACGTTCCCATCCCTTGCGACCAGGCCATCGAACAAACCGAGCTCACTTTTAAATGCGATCCGTACTTCGAATCGGACACCTCCTGGACCGTAAATAAATGCATAGGTGGTTCTTGGCATTACCCCGATGTCAGGTGCAAGGAAAGTACGTTTCCATTTTAGAGTAATATACAAAATTATTATTGAAAATGGGATCTGGCAAAACTCAACATAGGAAACAGCAAAATGTGACCATTATTCCCCGACATACCGTATACCAATGTATCGTGTTTCAGAATTACGGGGTATTAAAGGTTAAATTTGTATTTTTTAACACTTTATCAACTTTTTGTGTTTTCATTGAATCAACACCAATATTGGTATACTTAGGTTTTGTGAGATGCCAAGTGCGAATGTTGATCTAATTTTTACGTAGCTTCTAGAGGGCGCTAATACAACCCACCGCTTCGATATATTCTCGTTTAATCCGGATATCTCTCTTCGTTTACGAGATTTTTACCCATAAGCTAATTTTTGTCGTTCAATTTTAAATCTAAACGATGGTAGCTGCAAGTATGCCAACCTCCGATCACTGAAAAACCATTAACAAATGAAAAATGAGTCCGATTTAAGCAGCTGTCCAAATTGACCACCTTTCAGCTTAATGGCCTTATTATCCCTTACTTCAAAGATTTTTTTATGTTAAATTGCATATCAGCGTTATTCCCAATTTCATCAGCTGTTTGTTGAATTTTTTACCACAGTTTTTCGCGAGTATTAATTATCCCTTTGTATAGAATTGCCTTCATAATTGGCCATATTAAGGAGTCCAATGGGTGAAGGTCTGGACTTCTCGCGGGCCATAGAAAATTCAATTCCACAACCGATCCATCGACGTGGAAAAACAATGTTTAAATATTTGCGCATTTGCCACCACCATCGCCTTTGAGGATTTGAAATGGCACGACGCGAATTAGCTTATGGGTAAAAATCTCGCAAACGAAGAGAGATATCACAACAAAAAAAGTTACTAAAGAATTTTAAAATAACTTTTCAATCTTTAACGCCCTGCATAAGGTTAGTATTTGGTTGGTATTAATATAAGGTATGTTGGGTCCAATTCTAATATTTTGGTGTCCCTGATCTTCAATTTCGCCATGTCTCATCCCCTATGAATCACCCTGTGTATTATTTACCATTCATTTATGACAGAATGTGGAGAAAAACGAGTGTCGGCGACACCTTTAATTGTCGGTGGGGTTGCAGTCGAAAAAGGACATTATCCTTGGGTAGTAGCGCTATACAGCCGGCGCGAAACATCTTCATATTCTCATATATGCGGAGGATCTTTGTTGTCAACTTCTATAGCACTGACTGGTAAGTATGCTAAAATATGATGTATTTGCACAGAACTAGCTTGGTGCGTTTAAGCTGCTCACTGCGTTACTGAGAATAACAATGGAGCTGTCATTCACAAAAAGTTCTTCGCAGTGGCGTCTGGAAAATATTACATTGGATATGGAGATAACAGAGATGATGACACAGCTCAGTATTCAAATGTAAGCTTTGCCTTAACAATCTCCATGAAACTGGGAATACAATTGGAAATTTTTGCCGAGTTTCTACCATGGGTCAATAGAGTTGCTTTTTGATGTTTCGTTCACGAGTGCAGTGAAAGTTATCCAAAAAACATCATGTTGAAAATTTTAAAAAACACTTTTACTTTTAACATAATTTTGTTCAATACAAAAATGTTTTTGAGAACAATGTACTATTTTTCAAATGACAAAAAACGAAACTTCTGCCGCCGCTGTTTAATATTTGGGTTGACGTAATTTTCCTCCAATTGGTACTGATTGAAATGGTACCGAAAAAGGTTGTGGAGTTAAAAAGGGCTAATGGCCTGAAACGGGCTTCAAACTGACATTTTTACCGCCTAAGCAGTAAAAGTGGTACTTTGCAGCCTAAGCATTAAAAGTGACACGCACTTTACAGTCTCTTTTGCATCTTTAACAGGTTACTTTTTTAAAGGACTACGTATTGCAAAACATAAAATATTCAGGTTTAGTACCTTTCCCATAATTATAATCCAAAACAAGTCAGTTTGTAACAAAAACTGCTTCTTAATTCATTCTTAAAATAAATAAAACACGTATAATTTCGATAAGAAAAGTAATAGAAGTAGTGGTAGATAAAATGTGCTGAATTCGAAGATATCATAAAGTACAAAATGAAAAATTTTAAAATCAAAAGTGAGGGCCGTTTCTGGTCAAGCTGAACTAATATTATTATTAAAAATTGTTAAATCAAATTTTATGTTGTTTTATACAGGGTCCTTCAAACTCGACACCTCATCCATTTTATAAGAAAGCAAATGAGCTTAGCAAAGTAATTTTTTCACTATGTGGGGGACATAAGCTAAAATAAATGTTCAAAAAATTTAAATATGGAAATGTTTTTTTTCGGAAACATACTTTTTTCTAATGTGAACATCGATACATTCCAAATAAGTTTTATATAAAAAAATTTTTGAAATTTCTAATCATTTAAAAACTACAGAAGACGCAAATATTAACATGAGACTACCTAATATGTTAATATTTATTTCTCCTGTAGTTTGTACAAGTGATCCAGATTTCACATTTTTATATGATATAGTGGAAAAATTACATGATATATGCACTTTCTTTGATGGCATACAGACTACCGCTTTTCCAATTTAAGCATGGGAATTTTGGTTATTTTAAAAAGTACAATGTCGAATATATTAAGACGAAGTTTTGTAATTTGGCAATCATGGCAAAAATTGTTTTAAAATTTGGGCCATTCCGACTAAAAATAAACTGTTCCACAAAAGTTAGAAAAGGAGTTGCCCAATTAGTCTGCATTTCTCAAAATGTGATATCCAAAGTGTTGACAAAGTGTCAGCAAACTGGAAACGTCACAGAACACACCCTGTATCTTCTTAATGAAGCATTATTGGAATATGGTTTATATAGGGAGTCATATTATTTTTCAATGTACTATTACCCACTGAAATATAATGAAACACTTGTGGGACACCCTGTATATATTCGCTATTAATGATATAAACCGCAGCGGTGCACGAAACGGCAGAAACCAATTCATCTGAATCCATTTATCGACAATATTTCCAATTGTGAGAAATTTCTCATATATATGTACATATAACAAACCTCTTTATTAGGTAAGTCAAATTATAGTACACCAGGACTACACGGGAGAATATCAGAAATTCAGATTTGACATCGCTTTGCTGAAACTCAGCACCCCCTTCGCGTTATCCAAACTGTGCCAGCCAGTGTGCATTGAGTACAACGACGTGTCTCAGTTATTTTTAACCGACAACTCCATTGCCACGGTACAGTCTCAAGACATTTTAAGTCCTGTTCCTTTATCTTTGCATATCTCCAGGTAACTGGATGGGGTTTTACAACAGCTGCAGGAAAACCCTCGGAAGTGCTTAAAGAAATTGATGTTCCCCTCGTGGATAATGGTCAATGTAGGAGCGAGCTGGATCCCGAGTTTGCACAGAAGTATTTGATTGGGGACAAATTTTGTGCTGGCTTCGTGAACGCCAGTAAGTTTCCTTTTTACCAATGGGGATGTTTTGCATCCCTTCTTTTACATTTAAATTAAGGTTTCGCTTTTCGAGAATCATTTTCCGCTCACGGATATTATTTATGATCGATGTAAAACTTAAAAAAGTTCACGTTGATCACCCCCAAACGTAAATATACTAAGTAATTTGGGTTAATTCAAGTTTTTATACAGAGACTCTATCTTTCAAGAAGTCTATGTTTTTGTAAAGTTTAACACAAACAGTTCTATTGCAAATCAACTGAACGAACTTGACTTACAATAAAAATACTTATAAAGGCTCTTCTCTACAGGGCGTTCTTCAATTCGAGAGTCACTATTTTAATCTCGGGAACCATGACAAATGTGATCTCGTTTAAATAGGAACAAAGCTGGGTATTTAAGTAGTTATCAAACTCATTTTTTTTATTTCGTGATTTCAAATACTTTCGAAAATATGCGAAAGAACTGAAAATTTTAATTTTTGACGTCATTTTTGCGTGGCTCTTGACGGAATTTCCCTTTCTGAGTAATTTTAAGCGTGCCTTAATGTGCTTAGTATTTTTCAATTTCGACGTTTCGTTTCTTCTGAGTCCGCATCAACTTATGTTACCTAATACACGCACATATATAAAAATGTCTCAAAAATCAGTAGTAACGCAATTAATATCAAGCTTTTCTAAATATTTAATAAGCCCTGAGGTATTTTAAGGCAACAAAAGTAAATTTAAATTTCTCCAAAAAAACTGCAAATTTTTGCCGATTTGACCAACTTTTTTACTTTGTTCGCGTAAAAGATGTATTCAGTAACCTCAACATAACCTACCCTGTACAGAGCAGTACGTAGTACCATTTTTATTAAAAACCAGATTCGTTCAGGTTAGTTCTTAGTGAAGGCATACCACTCTGATATTCGATAAATGGAAAAAATAGGACCCAGCTTTACATAAACAATACACCAAAATAACCTTTTCTAACCTTGCTTGAAATTCTAATAATAAAACCTAAAACACCATGTGTATTTCTTAATTAATTTTTATTTCAATTAAATTGCGATATACAGGATTCACACCGCAACCCGTTTATTACAAAATTCTTAACTTCCCGCTGTAACAAACCGAATAAATTTGGTTTTAGGCTAAAATCGACGATTTTGAATTCAAGTAAAATATTTTCTGAATAATGGCATTTCTGGTTATACCGGAAATAGCTATCAGCGTCGTTATTTTAAATGGATTTTTTTTTGTAATTTTTGCATTTCCCGTCAAATTCTGAGGTCAGTTTATATTGACTGTCTTATGCCTACAATTTTCCGTTTTCAAGTTATACCCAAAATAACTGAAAATTTTAACAGCTGCAATTTCCCATAAAAATCGGTGTTGTGAGCTAATCACTGTGACTTTTGAAATCGGTGATCTGAAATCCAAAGCGGACCTCATAAACTGCATTGTGATATATTTCAATGTGATAAAATGTCTTTTATAACCTCTGAAATATGACTTCGAAATTGTATGATTTCAAATCTCAATAACTTGCTTATTTCAAATAGGAAACCCTGTACCTTCAAGCAATTTCAAGTCTAAAATTTAATTATTGAGATTTGAAGTCGTGCAACTTCGAAGACATGTTTCGGGAGTTAGGAAAGACTTTTCATCAAATTGAAATACGCCATGACGTAACTTATTAGCCCATGTTTGAGTCCCAGAACGCCCATTCCAAAATTTTCAACGGTGAGTGCATAATACCGTTTCCCGTGGGATCCGGCAGCTGTGAAAATGTTCATATTTTGCGGTATAACTCGGAAATGGCAAATTTCACAAAAAAAAAAAAATTAGAGAGCTCCGTTTAAAATAGCGAAACTGGTAGTAAATTTCGGTAAGACTAGAAATAGCTATCACGGCAGCTAGGTCAAAATGGTCGGTTTTGACCTGAAACCAAATTTCATTAGGCCATGATGGTGAGAAGTCAAAAGTGTTCTAGTGAACAGGTTGGGAGGCTAACCTTGTATAACATTATTTATTTTTAGATATGAGCGTATGTCCAGGGGACAGTGGCGGCGGCTTGGTTATCAAGGACTTGAAAAACAAATATTACATTAAAGGGCTTGTAAGTTTAGGCGACGTAGTACTAGAGAATAACCAGAGAAAGTGCAATATCAGACGAAGAGCGCTGTTTACTAACGTAAATATGTACACCCATTGGATACAATCAACAATGCTATCGTCGACCATTGCTTAACTCTCATTTTTATATGTTATTTTATGTGCATGCAGGTCTACGTTTAACGACCATTTTTTCTATTTTAATGCTACAAATCTGCCCCACAAACGGTTTGTGTATTCGGAACTCTTAGATTTATATTTTTTATTGTTCAAATAAAAATGTAAAAGTTCTAGCAAAAGAATGTAGTTTTCTGTAAATTCGGTTCAATTCTTAGTATGAAAAATCTAGATAAAATACAACTAGCCTGTGTCTTTCTGTGTCAACGTGCACATATTGAACTAAGGAAATATTGGAAGATGATACCTTTCTTCCACTAATCGTTAATGAAAATGACGTGCTATAATTTAATTGTGCCACGCTGTACTTTGACATGCTTTCTACACCCACACGTAAAATACCACTTATATGGAAAACAGCCCATTATTTTAGGGCAATATGGATGCATGCAGTTCGCCATAAATTTTCTTTTTATCCCAATTACAGGAGACCATATTGATTTAAAATTACCTGAAATTTTCTATGCACGAGTTGCATTCAAAGGAGAATTTTATGAATCAAATAATACGTATTTGAGACACTTTTGAAGAAGTTTTTACTCGTAGGACCATAGAAGACACCGTGGCAAAGGTTTTACTACTTCAATTCCGTTCATCTGTCAAATTGGATATTTTAACAATGCAACGATAGGTTCTCATTGTTGCGCTGAACCAATCAGTTTACCACGGTAATTTGGATTAGTGCAATGTTCGTGATAAATTTCCTAGTCACCCTACCAATGTTGTAACAAGATGGATTGTTTTAGGTGCAGAATTTACACAGAAGCGATTTAACAAATTTCAACCAAAGGGAGTACAGAGTAAGTAAAGAAATCGTTAAAAAAACTTCAGCTAAACGATGAAATATAAGAAGAGTATCTTGGATAGAACGATCAGCTATTATCTCTTGATCGGATGTCTGACGGTGAATAGCAAATGGCTCTAAGTACTGTTCACCGACTACTCTAATTTGTCTTAATGATCACCCATTATTAATAATTGAATCATTGATTATAAATCAAACTGATATTGCCATTTCCAGAAGTATGAGACGTGCGTTATACCGCGAATTTTATTATTAAGTAATAATTGCAACTTTGACAGAAACTTTATCGTGGTGAAATTTCTAAAGGTAAATTTCACCAGGGAGTAAAAACACGAATGCAAATTAAGTTCAAAAGAGAGGAGTGCATGCACTGCACAAACATCTTTCCCAGTTTGAGTTGCATGAGTGTAAAGTTGCTAAAACTTATAGACTCATTTTTATTTGCACGAATTGCATTCAAGAAGAGAATTGCATGATTCATGTCCTTTGAAGAATACGATGCAAAGATTGAAGTATTTCGATTTAATTGACCAGCAAGTTACTACTTACTGTAAGAAATATTTTACGTTCAAGTACACGGAAACTTACGGACAAGAGGAAGGGTAAGAATGAAAACATTGAAAAGATATGAATTGTTTATAAGTAGGTTCAACATTGTTTAACAAATTATCTATAATTTGTTATATCATTAAATAAATGGACATTTTCTTACCAGTTGTATAATCAAAATAACAACGTTAGTGCCATGTTAACTTCAACAATAATTGGACAGTAGTTACCATTAAATGGGCGATAAATCAATAACTCCAAGGAAAGATAACATACATAACATACTTATACTTAGAATAGTTACAGAAGTGAAAACACCTTTTTTCCATCAAATTTGCCTGAAGTTATAACAAAAATCGGCTTGCCACCAGTTTTTCACCTTGATAGTTAATAAAAATACCTTTTTCCAATTAGAGTATTTATTTTAGAGTCGGCTCTAAAATTCATTCCATACAAATAATATTGAAATTAAAACTGTTATGCAGGATTAAAGATACCTACTTCGGTATAGTTCGAAGCACACAGATGTAATAGAAATGTTAAATAAATTAAAATACAGTTAGACAATACTGCAAAGGCATTAAAAAATTGTTATCTAAAAAGTACTAATCTAGTTTTGGCTCATGGTGTTTTTCTCTCTTACCTGTTTCTGGTTGCGATTGCCAGAAACTTTACCAAAATCTTAATTATGGTCCAAATTGCAAAAACAAAAAAAAAACCGAACATTCCAATTGATTGAATGATGGATTGCATGACACATTTGTGGGACCAAGGGGAAAGTGGCGAAGATGTGGAGAAATTCGTGTTTTTAAGCTTCAAAACATTTCAAATGTTTCGGAAAAGATATTTACTCAAAAAATTTAAACTCAGGGTTACTTTCACAGTAATTCTACTAAGCCCTGGCAACTTTACCAAGAGAATAATGTCTGTGGAAACGTTGAAATGAAGACACGTCATTATTCGGTTTTGTGAAAATGCCTTCCAGGCATAGTTGCCAGTGACTGAACAAGTAAACCTAAAAGAAATAATTGGGACTATGGTGTCATTTATGAGAAAAGTCCATCAAAATTCAAAAAAATTATCAAAAAAAGTTTCGACACAAGTGACTTTCTTTGTTCTTTTCTAGCATATTTAATTTTATGTCCGCTTTAATTCTGAAGAGCTCTTTGTGATATTTTTCTGCATTCATGGGTTGATAAATGAAAAAGATACATGGATGAAAGCAAAACAGGTAAATTTATAATCCTAACAGAAAAAACCAGGTGAAATATTTACTTTTTGTGATACTGGCAATGACTGGAAATTAACTGGCGGACACAAGTTGCTTTCAACGGGTGATTGAAGTATTTGTGAGGTATTTTAATTTTGCCTTAAGAGTTAAATTACTAGCAAACTAACGTGAAATTGAACATAAAACGTGATATGTAACACGTATGTACTTCAAGCCAACCGTTTATTGACTCACCTCCAAGCTCGCTCGGCCCTAAACCGATTCGTCTCATAAAACCTTACATTACATAATTATTACATCAATAACCATTATATCAGTTATAAGTTTGTATTGAGATAGAAAAATAAATTTCAAAAAATTGTTTTTCAGATTCTTTATAGACTTTCTACCTAATTTTTGCACGTTTTCGAAATAAAAATTTGATTGTTTCTTTATGTAACATGTTTGTATTATGTAACAGTTCTTTTTACAAATTATAACAAATAAAAAATATTGTTTTTCAAAACAATACTAACGTAGTACATACATATATAGATATATAGACATAATAGACAAGTGGTACCTTTCATGGACTTAACTGCCAGCCCCTGTAAAACTTAGGTATTTATATCTCGAATAAATAACACCCGTAGTGGAAATGGCAACGTGATTTTTTGAAGTTGGAGAACTGAGAATTAGATTACTATACGTACTCCTTCAGGATCCATTTTAAGGCAAAGGGCCTAAAAAGGGTAATTACTTCCCAACACACCTTTTCGCCAATTAAACTTTTCAAAAACGTTCCGCAGTGCGTCTTAGAAAATGCCAAAGGACGGTTTATCACTTGTTTGGATTGAAAAATCATCGATTTTACAATAGTTGTGGTAATACATTTAAGAAAAAAATTGCATACAGGAAATATTAAGGACATGAAAAAACCACAAGAAGTATCTGAACGAGAATGGTTTGAGTTGTGAAAAGCGAAAGGAGCGATCAACAGTTCTTAAAAAAATAAATTTGGAAGATTATTTCGTACTATGTCCATCGCAGTTATGAATTCAACACTCTGCAGTTCAAAGAAGGAAGATATTTATTATCAAATTACTCAGAAGAAGAGAGCGGATCATTGAGTTTACTTAGGAATTAGACCTCTTCAGATGCTACCTACTTACATATGTATGCAACATCTATTACAAGCAGTAAATACCACGATTTGCAAGCATAGTAATTCCCACGTATGGATATTACATTAACGTAAAAAAAAAATGTTGAAATTGCACTTGATGATCTTGATGAGTCTTAGTTCAGTATCGCAGATCAGGCCCATGATACCTATATTTTTAAACGATTGATGGAATGGGGACCCCGAGTGACAGTATCATGACTCACGTTATATTTAAGGATGCAATATACAAGGTGACTCAATGATTTATCCTATTTTGGATGTTCTTTGAAAAAGTAGGAAACTCGAAATTGGAAGTTCAAGGAAAAACGAGAAAACAAGAAATAAGAACCAAGGAGTATCTGCCAACTACGATCGTGCAGACTATAAGAACGATATATATCATATAAACAATAATATATAATATACAAATAAATCATTTAATTCGCTAAAACAGTTCTTCGAGGTTTGAGGGGAAAACATTATTAATTATCAAAGTATTACTGTTATAAAATCAGTAAATTCGGCAGATTTAATATTGTTTGTGTCTACGGTTTGTAAGGAAGAGATTTACAATATTTAATTTGACAGTATATACAGGGTGCCCGAAATTCGACGCTTGCCATTGTAATCTCGGAAAGAGTGAGAGATTCTTGAGATCCAACTTTATTCGTATTTAAAGGTCCAGGACGTCTACTCTGCCGTCATTTAAACTGGTCAAAACGCGTTATTGTTAAAATATTTTATGCGCAAAATGTTTTCAATGAACATATTCATTCTCAAGCAAAATTATTACAAAGAACAAATAACTACCAAAAAACACAAATTGCAGTTTTATCTGAAGAATTCCGGGGGAAAATGCGATTATTTCCAAAATTTTTAAAACTGAAATTTGACTACTCTTGAATATGCAACTTTTTGCATCTACTGAAAGTAGATCGTGTCTCTTACGTTTTTCGAGATTACATTGATGAGGTTCGCAATTGAGACGCCTTACACCGCCAACACCAAAAAGTAAACGAACTCAAAACGAGCCTCATTTCGGTACAGGTCTGACATTTTAACGTAACAGTGCGGAAAACCTGTCATTTGGATTTTGAAATAGAACGTAGCTACTTACTTAACAAGTGCGAAAAGTGACACTTGACAGCACGCTGAATACAGTTCCTTTACTTCACGTTGTTCAGTAAGCAGTCGAATGCTGTGAAAATACTTCGCACGTGTTAAGGGCAATATTTTTCCTACAAGCGTATGTGCATGCAACTTTTCAATTAAACTTTAGTCTAGTGAAAACTCCACTCGCACACGTACGCATGCATGTCAATAGAGTTGACATATGGCTTGACGATACCCACGAAGATTTCTGGCACTAAGACTTGGCACTTGAATTTGCGAGCGATTAATTGTTTTCCTCCTCATAGCAGTAAAGTGCTATTTTCAACTCGCAAATGCATGCGGCAAAGCCATTTCACCACACGCAGGGAGAAAATAATATATTACACGGCGAAATGGCAATAAGAAGGAAATGATGATTTTGTACAAGTTTTATACAATATTTTTCCTACAACTACAACAATTTGCGAAAAATAAAACGAATTAATTTGTTAAACTTCAAAGTTCGATTCGAAAGTTACAAAAATGTTCGCCAGCAGTTGATAGTTCTGTGTTTTGTTTCGTTGCTGTTGGTACCAATTCAAACCCGTGGGAAATACGCTTATTTCCTTATTCTTTGCGCGCGCAGCCCGTAGGAAACGAACGCAACCAGGCAATTTTTCGAAACTACTTTTCCTGCCTATGCCGACATAGTTTCCCGGAATGATGCTTCTGATAAATGAGGGTAAGCTGAGATGTTAACTTTAAACAGGATATCCATTTGGAAATAAAAAGATGATTCTGTCATCTCACAAATGCAATAGCCGGTAATGTGGGGGATAGTTCCCGCGGATTGGCATTGATCTGTTGCCTACCCCTGATTCTCACATCTCACTCTCCCGGCATTGTTAATGGAAATAAGAGCTTTTGTGGATTCCGTACACACTTTAAAGTGCTCTATCAAACGTTATTTCGTAACTCTTCTAGATTTAGTGTAATTCTCATCTGCGTCTAAAAAAGCCAACCCTGCACGTCAAATCGATAATTAATATTTCAGTGTTAGGAACAATGAAAACAACCTAAATGAAGAAAAATTAGAGCTTCAAACGGTAATTGGTAGTTGTAGTTAATGAGGCAGTCTAATCGATTCGTTAGATTTACTAAGTGTCTCTGAAACAATATACCCATCAATAATAATTATAATAATTCATAAATACGATATTATAGCAGCTATATATACGAAAGTCATTAGAGTACAAGCAATCACACTGCTCAATATAATTTCCTATGAAAATAATCCCCCGAGAAATTGCTACAACCCTTTCTTTGCACAGCTTCTAAATTAATCAACATTGACATTAATACCTGTTCCATTTACAAATTACTTTACTGTATCCCCTCCACGAAGGCTGTGTCGTCCAAAGTATGAAGCCAATTAAAAATCATCATATTCCTCTCGTATTTGGATAAAGGTTTGCCTCGTTCCCTTTCCACGTCCCGTATAGTTAAGGGCAAGTTCTTCCCGGCCCTTGATTTGGCTGCCCTGAGCATCGCCGCATTCGTACTACTCGATGTGGTTGGGCTTTTGCTTGGCGTCGGGCTTGAACCTGGCACTGTCAGTCTTGTAGGCCCTAAAACAGTCATTTTCCTATGAAGTACAAAAAATGATGCTTTTCCACGTGCAACTACAGTTGCATGAAAGACACTAGACGGAGTTCGAACAATCAAGTTCCGACAAGACACCTTGCTCAAAGTACGCTAACATGAAACACCCGGTACATATCATACTAATAAAAACTTGTGGAATCGATCCACTTTCTGTTATAACAACGACTAGCTAGACATTTGAATATGCATAAATCTCCTACCTGGAGTAATGACACTTTGAGAACATGGATCTATACTAGCTTGAGCAGTTGCCGGAGCTACTTCCAATCTATCCAAATTAAATTCGCTTTGGGATAATCGTTCTATAGCTTTGTAAGTTGTAAGAAGTCTTCTTCGTATATAATTTTGCCGGACCTAAGATAAATTTTACTGTAAAGCTGAAGATGAAAATTAACCGAAAAAAAACCTTTTTGTTAACCGATCGAATGAAGTCTGCGGCTGTGAAAGCTGGAGGTGGCGGCGTACTGGCTGGAGGTTGCTGTGTCGACGTGGCAGTAGTATTGGTGGACGATTGACCTCCATGAGGGGACGGCAACTGAGATGTTGACGCAATATCTCCTACTGCTACCCATGTCGAGCAAGACCTAGATAATACTTTCATTTTTATACAGGACTTTCATTTTGATTCTGGCACCCCCCTAAAGCTCTACTGGTACTGGATCTTAATTAATAATCAATAATCTCTTGAACCCTAACTAGAACTGTTAACACGGCACCTTTTCAATACATTTACTTTGTTTAGTTCGTATTGAGACCGAGAAATTTAAGAGAATATCGTAACTTTCTCACATCTTAGATGATGAAGGCACAATAAGCTTTTTTCTATACACTGTGGTTCAAAAAATAAACTCTTGGTTGATAACGATATAATGGACCGTCCTTGAGAAAACATGTTATTTTACAGTTCTATGTAGCATTTAAAATACCAAACATGCACTAAAACATGAGAGAGATATATTCTTTAAAGATATTTCTTTCTATAATCCTGAAAATACGCATTTATCATGTTTTCTTCTCTTCTCCCTTCAATAAACTTTAACTAAATGAGACCTCCGAAAACGTATAAATGTCATTTTCTTTGATTGTCACATTTCTGAACCTCCTGCAACGCGATGGACATACGTTACATATATACAGGGTGTTTTTTTTGTGTGCCTTCCGTTGCCATCTCCGAAACGATGAGAGTTGCAACTTCGGTTAAATTAGACAAACGTGACCCCTTGTGCGGCTGGTTAAGGAAACTGCGATGAGGTTGCCACATTTTCAGTGGTTTCCTAGATATCCAGAAAAATATGAAAATGGCTCAAAATTTCAATCCCTTGTGTTACGTAAACCGTTTCTAACTGAAAAGAGTTTGAATTACAAAGTTTTACAACTTTTTACTCATTACAAAACGACATATCGAACGTAAATGTGCAGTTTTCAATAACTAAGTAATCTTTATCAACTTTATTATTTCAAACATGGGCCTGGAATATCTGTTTAATGTCCCCAAAGCGCTTTTTATTTCTGACAGATCCACGTATAATTTATTACATTTATTAACGTTTCGACCTAAATAGTCCATCATCAGATCATTTTTTATTTACCTTTTCTTGGTTTAGAAAAAGAACCGTACTCGCGTAAGTTTCTTTCCAATTTCGCGAACATTTTTGATGTGGGAGATTATCCCTCTGGAAATAAGTTCTGATGTTATTCCAAAATATTTTTGGCATTACGAAAACTTCAAAAATATACAACTAACAAATCCATTTTTTTATTCCTTACTGAATAGCATTATTGAAATTAACTTGTTTTATTTTTATAGCTTTTTATATTTATGGATTCAGCTTGAAAATAAATGATAATAGACTAAAATGAGTCAAAAAACAACTTTATTTAACACGTAAATATCAAACTTGTTACAAAATCGTTTACCATATTGACCTAGTATGTGTGTACTTTAAAAAGGTAAATAAAAAATATTATCCGAGGTTGAAACGTCAATAAATATAAACAAATTATACGTGGGTCTGTCAGGAATAAAAAGCTCTTTCGAAATATGAAATAAAAATTCCAGGTCCGTATTTAAAACAATGAAGTTGGTAACGATTACTTAGTTATTAAAATCTGTATAATAATGTTCGATATGTCGTTTTGTAGAGAGTAAAAAGTTGGGAAACTTTGTAATTTAGACTTTTTTTGTCAAAAACGGTTTACGAAATACCAGGGACTGAATTTGCGGGCCATTTTCATATATTTCTAAATATCTAGGAAACTACTGGGAATGTAGCAACTTTTTATAGTAATTCATTTTAAAAAATTGAATTTTTGAACGTCAAAAATGCAAATATTAGGAGCTTAATTTTAGACATCCTGTATAATACTAAGACATATATAAATATCAAAAGTGTAAACTTAAAACTATGTAATGACATTCCTCGAAATATGAAGGGCTAAGTAAAAGATATTATATAGAAAATGTGTGCGAAATATTACGCAGAAACTATAAATTAAATAATATACTGGGATTCCCATTTAAAATAAGCAGTTAATAGCTATTTCGGGCTATACCAGGAGGGACATGAAGTCGTAAATATTAAAAATATGTATACGTCGAAATTATTTTAATTTCAAATTTTAAAACTCCTATCACTTTTAGTTCCTAGTAAACTTTTAATGAACGGGCCGAGTGAACAACTCTGTATAGTAATTTGTATTTTGTACGCAAGGAATGAGTTTAATTAAATTTTGCGGATTGAAATCGTGTTTTTGAAACGAAATTAAAGAAAAAAAAACAAATATATTCCGAGTAAAAATCTCTCAGAAGTGTTACAATCCCTTAAACCTCGCCATAACGAGCTTTCGCAACTTTTCCTCAAAACGTTTGTAACTTTAATGTAATTCCAAGACTGCATTTATTCCCCTTTTGTGAAGTTCTTTTACAACGCTCCGATGCCACGTCCGTTGCTGGTACCATATCGGTATCGTATCGACTATAGGCTTTCCCAATCGTAAGACATATTTGAATTAAAGAACTCTTCGTTCAAAAGCTATCACAACACTAATGGGAAATATGAATTTAGAATGATCAAAAGCGCTTGACGACACAACAGTCAAACGTACCATCTGAGGTACCAAAATATAGAGAATAAAAAACCGTTTAAAATGATATATTACTTAACCCCTTTACCATTTAAGATATTTGAGAGAGTGGCCGTGGGATGTACAGGGTTGAAAAAGGCGCAACGAATTCTACGTAAAAGGTGTTCTCTTTGACAACAATATCGACGTGTTCCCGTGATTGCTGACAAGTCTATCCCGTTTTGAGATAATAAGGATGGGCAGTTTTCAAGTGACACCCTATATATGTGATGTGGGAGAGTGAACGTGCTAAATTATTTAAAAAAAAAAATTTTTTCAAAAAACAGTTGCAACAAAAGAGTTTCTCGCATTTTCAGTCTTGCGGAAATTTACGGAAAAATTGTGCGAAAGAAATTTACATTTTTAGCTCTAAGTTGCATTCAAAAAATCGTTATGTGAGAAAACGAGCTACATGTGCCGTTCGGAGTTTTCATACACATGGAAAAAAATTTATTTTGTTTCAAAATCCATTTGAGGTAGATCCCGACGAAGTTGACGTGAATGTGCAATTAAAACTGATAGATTTGCAGTTTGACGATATTCTGGATTCTTTGTATAAAAAGGCAAATTTAATTCGGTTTTATTTTTTATCCTTAAAAAGTAATTATAGCAATATGAAAAATTAAGCAATAAGAATTATTTCTATTTTTGGAGCAACTTACGT
This sequence comes from Euwallacea fornicatus, assembly GCF_040115645.1. NCBI lineage: Eukaryota > Metazoa > Arthropoda > Insecta > Coleoptera > Curculionidae > Euwallacea > Euwallacea fornicatus. Next base: position 1,311,289 of record NC_089567.1, on the reverse strand, counting down.
CTATGAACAAATTTTTTCAGTTTGAAATATACAGGGTGTTTCCTAACTACGTGTAAAAAATTTGAAGGCGTAATCCTCGACTGATTTTGAGTTAAAAATGTCTAATAAACGTATGTCCGCAAATGCCTTGTTTCCAATATACAGGGTGTTGACTGAAAGACGTTGAAAAAGGTTTTAAAGGTTTCTAAAGGTTTAGTGGTATTTACTAACTTGTTTATTGTTAGTTTTTTTGCTACTTCCACTACTATAAACAAGATAGTCAGTGTTATTTTGGTGTTTTACTCTCTAAAATGAAAGAATTTAGTTCTGTGTCCCAAAAATCAGATTATACCTCAGTTTTGAAAATTTTTCAAATGCCTAATTACACTAATCAAGAAATGGCCAATATGGTTTTTGTTTACGGCCTTGCTGATGGTAAGTGTTTGGCAGCGAGGCGCATTTACATGGAAAGGTTTCCAAACCACCAAGCTCCCAACCACCAAACCTTTAAAAACCTCTTTCAACGTCTTTGTGATACAGGATCTCTTATGAAAACTCCAGGAGGAGAAAAGCCAATAACACGTCGAACACCAGAAGTGGAGGAAGAAATCTTAAGACGTATTGAAGAAAACCTCGGAACCCCCGGAATTGTCTTTTCTAAAATTCAAATATCCAAATTGAGTCATTTTGGAAATAAAATCTTTTTTTCTTGTCACATTTCAACACCCTGTATCTGGGAAACAAGGCATTTGCGGACATATGTTTATTAGACATTTTTAACTTAAAATCAGTCGAGGATTACGCCTTTAAATTTTTTACACGTAGTTAGGAAACACCTTGTATATATACATATGATATCGAAAAAACGTTGAAAATTGACTAATAGTCATTTGAAAAAAATTCTTTGAACATTGGTGCCTCTGAACCAGCGCCAAATATAAATAAATAACTGAAAGATCTGCAAAACAAGCACATCAATCATATTAAACATTTGTGTTTACTTGTATCTATCTGTATTTTTGGTTTGATAATTTTCTATATATCTTCACAAATAATAAAAAAATTCAGTCATTTTATTCATATTATTGTCGCATAAAACTTTATATCCCGCCCGCCCATAGTTTTATATATTCATGTGCGGCCGTATCTTTAAAATCTTTTAGGGCCCCTGCTCTGCACCATAAAGTAAATGTTAAGCACCAGACGCTGAGAGCAATGGTATTGTGTTGGCATCTTTTAATGGGATAAACTTTGGCAACCTTTATGTGCTAAATATTCAACAAAGGACTCATAACATGCGTTGAATTTGGTTAATAAAATTCTCCGAATATAATATGTGCATCGAAATTTCCAAATAATTTTTGAACAAAGCTCACGTGCACAATGCACTCGAGCTTTTCTCATGTCAAAGTGCATCCATGCACATTGCTCCAAAATTCATTGATAATTATGAACGCACTTGTGTTATATTACATATGATAAAATAATTGAACACGACCGAAGGGGTTTCATGTAACTTGCCGGTGAAACTGTATAAGGGTGTCAAAATAAAAATTGAAACATACCGAGAGGTATGATCCAGTCTAGCATGTTCTAACAAAAACCCATTTCGTTGTAAAGAGTTCAAAGCCAAATCTGAGACAGCGTTCCGAAGGCCTTGTAAAGTAGGCCCTTCATCGGGAGATGGTAGCTGACTTATGTCGCTAGTACTGAAACTCTTTTGCAGCCCTACTGCGGACGATAGGGCGGCGCAACTGCGAATTAGCTCAGTTTCCTCTTCAAACCATAAAATCTCTGGTATATCGGCAGGTCTAAAACCCGCACATTTCCGAATGATACTTGACCTTTCAATATCAACTTACCTATTTTGGCACCTGCTATCAGGGTTGGGACTATGACCTCTATCATACTTGGAAAAATTTAACAAACGCCGTCCTCCGGTGGAATCCACAGAACTCACGGAAAATAACGAAAGGTCAGTGGTGACACTCTCGTGACTTGGTGACCTCAGAATGCGGCAAGCGACACTCAATACCGGCGTTTGAGGAGCTATCAAATTAGGCGTTTCTCCTGAGCTTGGAGCACTCTGGGGATTGTCGACTGATGACATTTCTTCAATAAATGATCTTACCATATGTGTTGTTACTTTTACTACATTTTATCTTGAGCTGCGACTCATCACGAGCACTCACCACTTTAGGCTTACCCGTATATGTAAATTTTACCTGTAATAAGAACCCGATGTGACAATGATGAAGTATTTTTACATCACTTTTATTAATTACTACCGAGAATTGAGAGTTTAGCATGTGCGTGTTTATTTTCTCTATTTTAACTATTGTGGCTCACGCGGGCGGAATTTGATGCAACAGGAATCCATTGCGCTTGTGTTCAAAAAGGGATGAAATGAGGGAGATCAATACAGGGAAAAGATACCGCAGGGACGTATTCCTTTTGGCATTTTAAGTATATAGAGGTATTTTTGTTTGGGAAAAGAGAACTTGTCTCTTCTACGAAACTGTTACTACGGAAAATTATATTGACAGAATTAATTTTAACTGATAATAAAAATAAATAAAAATAAAAGTAATTCTTAAATGGTTCACTTAGCAGTATTCCACTCTAGATACAATAATTCGCAGATTATTTTTCTGAAAAAATCAAGATAACATAATATTTGTAAGATATTTAAGAAAAAAAATTACTGGAAATTTAAATTATCTTTATGGTCACTTAGATTTCCATACAGTGTTTTAATTTTTCCATATTTTCTCACAGACACATCAGGAAAGTCGTTTAAGTTAACTGAACGTTTTTGACGGCAAATAGACATAACTACTGGATTCAACTGTAATTTATTCAATGTATATCATTGCCTTTAGACTTAATTTTTTGCCATTACTAAACAATACATTTGTGAAGTGTTCAAGTTAAAATGGTTCTTTAGTAATAATAAAAAGATAAAAAATTAAAATAACACATTTGTTTAGTTGTAAAATTGGGCAGATTTTAAGCAACTTATTTCAGAATATGTTAAGCTTCTTTTCATGTATTTTCAACGTTAATCAAAACAGTTACTCTAATTAGCACCAATGGATACTGCAATATAAGGACCGATACTGGTTACCTTAAACAACACGTTATTTTTGATTGCCGAAAATCTATCGTGAAACAAGTATAATATATGTATTGAAAAGGATAATGGATGTACGGGCTTCTATGACATAAATTAATTAAATTGTGTTCAAAAATGTCAAAATCAACAAACGCTATTAGCCATTACATGTTTACCGTTTCCGTAATATGTAACGACAGAGTAAAATTTAAATTTTTGTCCAAAAAAAATTACCAATCAAAATTGTTTGATCAATTATTCTCGCTAAAAATTGCACACTTATTCTTAGATGTTCCACTAAAATCAGGGGGTTGCAGCTTCATTCTACAATGTGAAGAACACATAAGAGTGAGAATGAGAATTTTGTTAATGATCGGTTAAAAAATCATAATCAATTAATTAGACAAAATTTTCGTTCTTACTCTCGCATGTTCCTACTGAATCAAGGCCTTTTGTTAACGAGGAAAATCTTCAAAATACACTTTTCCGATCTTGTTTGGAGGGGCGTGTGGGACTCGCTACTAAGAGCGCTAACCCACTAAAAACCTCGTTGATCCTCAATAACCCTATCCGTGCCGGTACTGTCCCTGAGGGATATGCCTCGATCACGAGAAAGAGCTTCGCTGTATTTTGATTTGGCATCAGCGAGTAAATCATATGCCCATATCTGGTTTAAGATCTGAAGTAAATGCAAATTTGTACTCCTAAGGCTTGATTTCGCCTGGAACCTAACTGAATTAACAGCAGGGTGGGTCGCGGCGGCTAATTTTTATTTATTTATTTAATTATTTAATTTTTATTAGATTTTTAATTTTTAATTCATTCCCCAATGGGCGTATTCGAGTAATGTCTATGTCCCGGTTGGTGTGGAAGAAAGAGCAGGGATATTCATTTTTGAAAGGACTACGCCTATGGTGCTATGGGAGCCAGGAATGAAAAAATTAAAAATGGAAATATGTAAGATGCTGTAATTAATACAGTCCCCTGACCTGAAGATGGTGTACAAATTGTACTTAGGAAACTGTAGAATGATGGAGGAAGCAAACTGTAATTAATACAGTCCCCTGACCTGAAGATGGCGTGCAAATTATTCTTAGGAAACTGTAGAATGATGAGGGAAGAGAACTGTACTTAATACAGTCCCCTGACCTGAAGATGGCGTGCAAATTGTACTTAGGAAACTGTAGAATGATGGGGGAAGCAAACTGTAATTAATACAGACCCCTGACCTGAAGATGGCGTGCAAATTGTATTTAGGAAACTGTAGAATGATGGGGGAAGCAAACTGTAATTAATACAGCCTCTGACCTGAAGATGGCGTGCAAATTGTACTTAGGAAACTGTAGAATGATGGGGGAAGCAAACTGTAATTAATACAGACCCCTGACCTGAAGATGGCGTGCAAATTGTATTTAGGAAACTGTAGAATGATGGGGGAAGCAAACTGTAATTAATACAGCCTCTGACCTGAAGATGGCGTGCAAATTGTATTTAGGAAACTGTAGAATGATGGGGGAAGCAAACTGTAATTAATACAGTCCCCTGACCTGAAGATGGCGTGCAAATTGTATTTAGGAAACTGTAGAATAATGAGGGAAGCAAACTGTAATTAATACAGTCCCCTGACCTGAAGATGGCGTGCAAATTGTACTTAGGAAACTGTAGAATGATGGGGGAAGCAAACTGTAATTAATACAGACCCCTGACCTGAAGATGGCGTGCAAATTGTATTTAGGAAACTGTAGAATGATGGGGGAAGCAAACTGTAATTAATACAGTCCCCTGACCTGAAGATGGCGTGCAAATTATTCTTAGGAAACTGTAGAATGATGGGGGAAGCAAACTGTAATTAATACAGTCCCCTGACCTGTAGATGGCGTTTGAATTGCTGGAAAATCAATACTTGATACTACGGGGGGGACCAGACTGAATTGACCTGGATGACGTGAGACGGGACTAGGCAAACTACATGAAAAGACGCCTTACCTGGAATGAGGGGACTTTTCTGGTTAAGCTAAGGGTGAAAATGCTTAACTTGACTGAATTAAGGCCTAGAGATCTAATTCCAAAATTAAAAGAATATATAAGAGTGATAATGACATTTTTCCACTTTAATTGGTCAAAAAATACATCCGCTAATTTCACGGAATAAAGTTGCCGTTCAATTTATTACACACATAAACTTGCAAATTAAAAGAGGTATTCTTAGAAATTTTATATACAAACAAAAGGTCACTTTTTGTAATTTACTAATTTAATTTTATTAAATCTAATAATGATTAGGATAATGAAAAAATAATATATATATATATCGCTGTGTGAAGTACTCGTGACCGTCACGTTTTACATATTTCGGCACTACACGTCTAGTGACTTTCGGGTCTTCGTGATGCACTCACTACCTTGGAGTCTAATATTTAACACCGTACAGTTATATATGTGACGAAGATCATATGTATGAATGTTTACATGCTTTTTGCGTTTTTTTTATTGTAATGTATATAATATTCTTCTTTTTCTTGATAATTTGGAAAATATAACAAAAATATTGAAATGTAGTTTTTGAATTAATTTCCGATTCCGGATAATTAAGTTACTACTTTTCTTTTCGTTTCTTCAAAATTACAGTCGATGGCAGGAATGCTACTACACCATTTTCACATGCAGTCTAAAAAATTTCAATGCTACGTCGCAATTCGTTATTTGAATTTTGGATTGTTTACTCAAACCATCGTTTTGCTATCTCTACGGGATTTAGAAATAATTACAGGTTAAGAAAATTTGGGACACCCATGAATAAAAAAATGACTCAACTGTTCATACAAACATATTTTATATTAATTAAACTCATATTAAAAACAAAAGAACAACTTTGCAATATTTACAAAATAACCTAAAACACTGTTAAAACGAGAAATATATATGGCTAATAGTAGTTTCGCTGAGAACTGACCTGTTACTCCCATATTGTCCAAATAAACCAAAGCCGAACTTTACTCGGTTAAATATTAAATGCGACTTTGACTTTTCGAAAATATGGAGGTTAGTAGGTATTCCTCATGAATTAACTTCAATTAGTGAAAATTAAATAAATCTGTAGATAAAATAGCTCCAAAAGCTAGCAAATTTTAACATTGAATATAACCACTGTTTCAATAGTAACTATTGCTATAAAATGTAAATAGTTAAGTTCATACCTAAAAAAACCCTGTCGGTGAGAATCACACCTAAACCTAGCAAGCATAAATACAAAGTTTATCCCAACAAAAGTGCTTAATTAAAACCTAAACATTTTAAGCGAGAGATTTACTCTACTACCAGAGAAACACCTATTACTAGCCAAGAAATACCTAATAAAATCAATTACTCGAAGCCACATAGTGATACCCATCACATTAAAATATCACGTTATCTACAAACAAAATACTGTTTCCCATACATTATCAATCGAGGTACCGCAAACTTCGTATAATATAAAAAAACTTCACAACTCAAAATCCATTTTTCTGCCAAACTTTCACCATACACTATGTCGCTTTATGAGAAATAAAACAGAAAAAAGTATCTAAAATAGTAATTTACACAACCTTTTTCATAAAAATAAACTTAAAACTCTATTGTAGACATTTATAGGAAAACAACAGTTAATAACTTCGTGCCACGACTGTACTATTTAACCTAAAGTTAAATGTACCAATCCTACCACCAAGCATTTGCCTTTGAGAAAAACTATTAATTTTTGGAACAACCAATATTAAAATGGTTGATGCTAAGCGGGTGGACCCGTACACTTGTAATTTCGCCCGTTATTTGTGAAGTAGTTGTCCGGATTTTCATGACTGTCTGTTGTTGCTGTAATCGGGTTCCTCCTAAAAGAAATTAAGCAGTAGGTATTAAAGTGCTTTTACTTTAAAAAAATTGTTGAATAATGTAGTACATTGAAAGAGCAGGACATTAATAGAAATAACCTTTTGCAAATGACAAATCAAACGAATTTAAAAGAAAAATAAAGGACATATACAATAGCGATTAGTTTATCAAATTATGGGCATTTTGTGTGTAGTATCGCGTAGTAGCCACATTTAAAACGACATTGGTGTCCGCGAATTATAAATGTATAGGAAGATAAGATTGAAGTCTAGTCACTTTGGAGCAAAAAATAACGGCACCAGCCAACGTAACAGTCTATTGCACAAAATACTAATTTAAATAAGCTTTGACTACAATGCAAAAACACACGAATCATTTTCTTACCCTAAATTACTCCCTTGCTAAGGTGCAGGCGGTCCTTCAACACTGTTAAAAACTGGCGGTGCTGAACTGAAATTAAATCCTGATAATGATACTGGAACAGGCATGTTTATTATGTTATCTGGCATAAACATATTTGATGGACCAACATAAGGTTGGGAAAGCCCAACACCTAATGGCCCATATCCAGGTGGAGGCACCGTCGGATTAAATCCGGGTAGAACCGACGAAAGCTCGGGGCAACCAACAGGTGGCACCTCCAAAGTGGGCGCCACGACAGTATTCCCAGGGTGATGATGAATATGTCTAGAGAGTCTACGATGGGTATCCATAAGTCTACAAACTCGCGTATTTAAGGTGTTGCATTGATTCATGGTTCGTTCGTATTGTCGATGTCTTTCCACACTGTCCTCGAACTTTCGTTTACCGGAAGTTGTTTTTTGACTGTAGCGGTTTGCTCGTTCCTCTTCGTCATCTGAAAATTCGGCCATCTCTGTTGGTTGCTCTTGGTCATTTAACCAGGAGGCGTCAGTTCCTTTTAGTCTAAAATAGACAAATTCTAAATATCAAAACCTATAGTCCTGATTTTGTATTATGTTTCTGTACTTGTATTGCATAATTGACAATAGAAGTGGTATAATAATTTGAGTTCATCCACACATTAACGATAATTAACAAAGAAACACGTTGAGTGTTATCCTATATCGCGTTATACAAAAAAAAACAAAACTGATTTACTGCAGATCTAAAGAAGTACCTCTTAGAATCCATGTTTACTTTTTTGATATAATATTGGATAAATAAAATAGATTTTTAAAACGTCCTGCATCTCTGTATCTAAAAATGACAGCTTTTGTCACTATCGTTTTATAAAAATCAAGTAAAAGATTGCGAAAACTTTGCATCTGTAATTTTCATAATAACTAATATACCTTGAACAACAATAACATTTTTATTCAAAGATTCCTACAGAAAAAGCGTTATGTCATACCATAAAACAACAAAGCTTACTTCAGCAACTCCTTCACAAAAACAAATTTTGTAAATTCTTCATTTTTTGGAGCCGCAAACACCTTCATTCCCGACTCTATTCCCGCTGCTTTAACTTCATTTTCATTATTGAACCTCACACAATAAATGGGCTCAGAAACAGGACCTAAAACATCGTCAACAGGACCCAAAGGTTTCTTTTTTTTGCCAACTTCATCATTGATAAAAAGCATTGTGTCTAAGTCAAATGCTGGAGTATTAGGAAGAGCCATAACAGTTACTAAAATATTATTTAGTTTAATTTAAAATTGACATTATAATGATATGTTATACCTACCACATTCCAAAATTATTGCAGAAACCCTTCCCATATGCATAAATTCCACATCTGAACCAATAGTTAGTTGAGACAAATCTGGAATTGGAGGTAACAATTCCAGTTCATCACGACCTGTTTTATTTTGTGTCTTTTTTACAGCCCCTTTGTTAGGACTCTCATTTCTAGAGATAAAATTTTGTATGAATACTCAATTGATAAACAAATAATCATTGCGAATTTAATAAAGAAAAATATTTCTAAAAAAATTATGTAAAATTTAGCTCTAATAACCATGTATGTTCATGTAACTACATTAGAAAAAGGCAAATACCTAATAGCATTGTCCACAGTAATTATCACAGATCCGGAATCATCATCTGAATGTTCAAAAAGTCCTACTGAACTATCACTATCACTTTCTGATGATAAGGTGCAGGCAGTAGAATCACTCTCAGAGTCAGAAGAGCCACTACCAGAGTCTGATGAATAATCTAATGGCTCTCTACCAGACTTTTTTGAAGATGTAACAGTCTTTACTTTGGCTGTTGCCATCTTGGCAGATGGCACAAATTCATTTTTATTTTCAACGTCACTATCCTATTAAAAAAAAAAATAGGTGGCCCATAAGATAAAAATAGCACCATCATAAACATTTTTAACATACCTCACTTTCACTGCTTCCCTCATACAATAAAAGACTTTTCAATGAATCACTCTCCCTATTAACTACCACTTTGGATGCAGGTATAGAATTTGGTTTTTTCATATTTTTATCACCTTCTGATATATTAAGTTTGGTTACTTCTTGCTGAATTCTAGAAACTTCTGAATCTGAAGATTCAGAAGTAAGTGTTGTTGAGTTAGCTGAAATAAAACTTTGTTAATTTGGGAGTAATAAGAGAAAAATAAATACATAAAAAACAAAAAAGCATACATTTTACTGTTTCAATTTTAATAATTGGAATTGAAACCAAGCAACTCACATATAAACTGTGTTTATTTTGGTAATTTATATATTATTACTTTTGTAGTAGTAATAGGTTAGTAGTAATTGTCAAAGATAAAAGAAATAATAAAATGAGTATAACCTATTTTCAGGAAAAGGACTTTTCTGAAAACTATTAGAAATTTCAATGCTCTTTTACCCTCAATGTGAGGGTGGCCCACAATATGTAAATAAACCATAAGCACATAAAAGCTTTTTTGTTTTAAATTAAACTGTCATTTAATTCAATAAAGTTATGAAAATGACTCACCTTCATTATTTGTAACATTGCAGGGTTTTTCTAGAGTAGTACTGTCTATATGAGCATTTACTGCCACTGGAATGACAATGTCTCTCTTAGGGTTTTTTTCGTTAGGTGTTTGTTTACAGGCCACCCTCGTAGATGTTTCCTGAGATGATTCCACCTCATTCTTAAATATGGGAAGACTGTCTTTTTCTGAAGGGGATTCCTCAGAAGGTTTACTAATTTCACTCAATTGCTTACTGCACTGATCCATTGCCTTATCAACAATTTCCTAAGATTATTGATGGCAATAATTGATGTCAGTGTCACCTTCTATGTACGAGATCTTTGGGGAACAACTGTTATCTAATTTTCGGTTACCTTACATTTTTCAAAGGAAAACATATAAAGCGCAAAATAAATACATACATCTATATAACAAACCGGTGCAAAATATCTTTCTCTCCGGAAAACGTGCGCGACAGGAATTTAAAGACCGGCCATTTTGAAATTAATTGTTTATTGTCAATGCCAGTAATGTCAACGTCCAAATAATGTTATTCTCTCTCTGTCAATTTTATTTATGTCTCCTTTATATATTATTCAAAGGGGGACAGAAATGTATTAGACAGATATTAATCAGTGAAGAAATATAATAATTTTTTTTCACACAGTTACCGAAATAAACCGATTCGAATCTCCCGAATATGCCCGATATGCATGGAAAGAGAATAGAAATAGTAAATAAAAAATAAAGATAAATTGAATGCTTTAAATTGATATTGATATTTTTAATATTATGCAAATTTAATTTCACTTTTAAAAACCTTGCATTTACTTATAAATAAAAATCAAAAAGATCGACCTGACAGGTAATAAAACAAAAATAAACTCATTTTCCGCTTCAAATTCGACATTTTCTCTAACATTTCAATGTTTTCGCAACGTGAAAACCCATAAATCATAATGTTATTAACAAAAAGCCCAATAAAGGTAAGTGAGAAATCGCAGGTGAACAAGATTTTTCATCAAAACAAGAGCGTCCTTGAATTCCATCATATTCCCATGATTCTCCACGCACGTGACCATGTTTACATGCCGTGATTCGCCATTCACGAGCGTGCCCTGCGCGAGTCTCTTGCGCCACAGTGATAACAAAATGCCGTCAGAGTCTAAACCTTTGTTGACAGCTCAGACGGAAAAGCCAAATCATTACTCGTAAGTGTATTTTTAGTAAATTTATCCTTTTGTTAAGCATTCTCGAACGAATTCCGCTCAATTACGTGTTTGAATCATCCTGAAATGTGCGGTTGTTTTGTAGATATCTGAAAGAATTTCGCGTCGAGCAATGCCCGCTCTTCTTACAACACAAATGTACACAGCATCGTCCTTTCACCTGTTTTCATTGGCATTTTATGAACCAGAGGCGTCGTAGACCAGTGAGACGTCGTGATGGGACCTTTAATTATAGCGCTGATAATTATTGCACAAAATACGACGAAACAACGGGCATTTGTCCAGATGGAGACGAGTGAGTACGCTTTGTGATTTGGTTAGCTAATCTGTCACTTTTCTACAAATGGTGGGTGTGACATTTTTGTGGCGCATTTACCTTTTCTAGTTTTTTATCGTCCGATTTTACATTATTTGTCGCACTTGTCATAGCAGTCCGATTTAGGAATTGAACAACAAGTGGCTTTTAGTCCAAAATAGATCAAATTACCTCCGTAAATAGATGTTTTTGACATTGGGACCCAAATCTTAACCCAACTTTCTTGCTCAAATAAAAACAAAAAATGACAACAAAACTAACCTATCCTGGTCCAAGCCCTGGACTGTATGTCCCAATTACATAAGAAATTAAATATATTATTTTAACACTATTCTATGTATTCACTAACAGTTTTAATTTTCTTTTGGGAAGATTCTTAAGTGTTTAAGGCACACGCCTTGAACACACGTTTTGATACTTTTGCAGCACATTTTCATTATTAATGAAAGTATTGCCACTTTATTATGAAAAAAACAATACTGAAAATAGATGTATTATGGTTCTCTTGGTTTTTATTATGTAGAAAGTTTCTATTGAGTAGCAGAAATATATAAAAAGAATTTAAAAGTCAATTCTAACAGAGAAGAAACCCACTTCCAAAATGACAGTATACTTCTTACAATATTTTATAGATATTTTTGATTATCCATGAGTGAACAACTCAGTTATTATATCAGTTTTTAAAAACTGTCATAACACATGTACTGTCTTTAACATAACATAAAGCAATCATATGTTTGTCACCATAATGAGCAGTCTATCACCACTTTAACATGACAGTTTCTCTTTGAAGAAGGCATCTACAGGTGAGTAAGTAATTAAATCTAAACCCTGTAATAATACCTATAGGATGATTTTAAAATATTACCATTTAGGGACACTATAAGTAAGTTTGACCTGTATCCTATAGATCTTGTTATGTAAAATCTAGTGGCAGAGAAATATTATTTTTTTGCAGTAGAAGCTTTGTGTAACAATGTGCCTGGTGACAATAAAATGTGGGTTCAACCTGTTTTTTTTTATTGTTATGTGACATAAAAATTTTAAATGAAAACTAATGTCAATGTAAAATGTAAAAAATCTGAAGGGTCATCTGACTTTCAGTAATGCATTTTCAAATTTTACTGTTATTTAATGTCTGCTAAATGAATTCCCACTATAACAATTATCATAATTGTTGCAGTTGTCCATATTTGCATAGAACAGCAGGAGATACAGAAAGACGTTATCACTTAAGATATTACAAGACATGCATGTGCGTGCACGACACAGATTCCAGGGGCTATTGTGTTAAAAATGGGCTGCATTGTGCATTTGCACATGGTAGCCATGACCATAGACCTCCAGTATATGACATTAAAGAAATCCAAGCATTGGAAGCTGCCGAAGCAGAGGGTAGCAGCTCTGCAAATGGCCCTAATGCCTTAGACAAAGAAAGAAATTTAATGAATGAAGATCCAAAATGGCAAGGTGGGAGTCTGTGATAATAATATTGCTCATGCTGGTTTTATTAGGCCCTCATGTTGTAGATACAAATTTCGTGTTGTCTAACTATAAAACTGAGCCATGTAAGCGCCCACCGAGATTGTGTAGGCAAGGGTATGCTTGCCCTCAATATCACAATAGCAAAGATAAGAGACGAAGCCCTAGAAAATTTAAATATCGGTAAGATATGATTTTTGGGTTAGTTTGAAGTGAAATGGTAAATATTGGTTCTTAGATCAACCCCATGTCCCAATGTTAAACATGGGGAGGAGTGGGGAGAACCTGGCAACTGTGATGCTGGGGACATGTGTTCTTACTGCCATACTAGGACAGAGCAGCAATTTCATCCAGAAATATACAAGAGCACTAAATGCAACGATGTTCAACAGTCAGGCTACTGCCCTAGAGGCGTTTTTTGTGCTTTCGCTCATGTAGAACGTGAGTTTAAATTAATCTTGAGAAGTGCTTATTCTGACCAAGTTAATTTTGCAGAGGAATTAGGCGTTTCTAGAGAATCTGCTGATGCCTCAGGCACAAACTTTGGAGAAATTTTGTCTAACGTTCTTCCACAAACCAGCTCAGATATTAAGAAAGAAAAAAGCAGTGAAAGTTCTGTAAGCCTTTAATGATATATTTTTTTTGGTTTGAAGCATTATTATTGTAAATTTATTTGTGTAGAATGGAAGCAGTGAGGTTAGCGAATCGGCTTCGTCAGCTTCATCGATAGGTTCAAATAGTTGTAGCAGTAACAAAGCCCCTGGAGCCCAATTAGCACATAAAACTTTACCTTTCCAAAGACATAATACTTTAGGACTAGAGCTCACAAGTAAATTATTACAAATTGAGAAAGATCCCAATTTAGGTAAGCCCTTAACCCCTCCAAATGTGAACTACTGATGTGCTAATTTTTAGTAAACTTTGTAGATCCTATAGAACGAGAACAAAGAAAGCAGTCATTATGCTTTGCTTATAGTAATTTAGGAAGCTCCTTTTTCACCGTAAATGACACAGTTGAGAGTGTAGTAGGTGAGGTCTATTTTTGTTCGCATTTTAAAAAGTCTTATTGCTTCTTCTCTCGCAAGGAAATGCATTGGATGATTTAAATCTAGAGGACCTCAACTTGACTGGGGCTTTAGATAGGGATTTGGATACAGGTTCTCCAACAGTTCCAAATTCATTTTCTGTAGGTTTAGCATCATCTGCAGGTCTTTTAGGTGATATCCATATTCAATTAAATTTGAATTAATTTTGTAATAACATTTTTTTAATTACTTTAGGTAGTTCAGCCCCAGTCAACATTCCTAGCGCTGCTTCTAGAACTTTGGGTGGATTTAGCCCTAATAATAGTCCTCTACAGCCATTCTTAACTGCTGCTCGATTTTCACAGCCTGACAGCAGCATGGACTTCCTGAATCACAGCCAAATTCAACAACTGAGCACCAGCGCCTCTAAACTTAATAGTTTTTCAAGTTTTTTTGACTTTCAAGCCCAAAGCATATCACCCAGCTCTAGAAATCACAATAGTTTCAGCATGTCGCCAAGTTTGAATAACAATTTGGAAGTTGCCAGGTGCGTTCTTGTTATTAATAATTTACAATAAAACAAACAAACATTTTATTAATCTGATAACTGACACACACACGTTTTGTTAAAAACAAATATTTTTCTTTATTAAAATTGTCATGACCTACATTGTTAAAGAAGAGAGGAAAATTAGCCCTTTGTATCGATCATTATTTTTCAGACTCCGAGATGAATTATCTCAAGCTAGATTGCAATTAAATAACTGGGAAGATAGGCTTCAACAGGCACGACAAGCCTGTGATGCTTGGCAACGTGAAACTGAGGAAGCAAATATGAAAGCAAAACAATTAGAAAGCAAACTGCAAGAAACTCTAAATCAGTACACGACATTAAAAATAGAATGCGAACAGCTACAGGTACAATTATTTTAAAAACTGTAAGTTTTTATTATTTTTTAAATGTTGGTTTCAGGACCCACACATACGTAGATTAACCAAAGTATCAGAACTTAGTAAATTATCTCTGGGTGTCCTCAAATCCATACACTCCCAAATAAGACAGGATCTGGAAGAAATTGAAAAAGTCTTGTATAGAGAGACCGCTTCCAAGTGTATGGTGTGCGAGGAAAGGAATAGGACTGTTACTTTGAATTGTAATCATTTCGTGTTGTGCGATACGTGCGCCAACACACAGGCGCAGTGCCCGTATTGCCAAACACCGAACAGTCTTGTGGCCGGTGTGTGAGTATAAGGTTATTAGGCTTGTAAAGGGCTCGGCTGTGAGTTGCTCTGAGGCTGTGTTTGCTATTTTGATGAAAAATTTAACTTGTTATTCACTGTTCCGTAAGCCAAGAAAAGAATGTGTACTTCTTGCATCTCTAGCTTAATTGGCTTGGAAGAGACATCCTGCAAAAATACAAACAAAATACAATATTATTTATGTTTCAAATATCATATAAATAGAAGTGCAAAATATTTTAGGTTTATTCACTTGAAATTAACACCAGCGATATTCATATTAAGCGAAATGTTCAGTTTCTTCCAAGTTTTTATAATCAATCGATGAAGTGTCCGGAGCATATGTGAATAATCGTCGTGCGCGAACTGATATTTATTTGCATATATTGACAAGTCGGAGTTCTGGCTTACCTTCACTTTAACTTCGAAATTGTCTACCTCGAATTGGTCAAACTCTTTGTTAAAATTTCTCCATTTATCAATCACCTGAGGGTTTGGTATTTTTTAAGCTGAGCCAATGTTATCACGCACATAGATTTACTGTCTCCCAAGCAATTGGAAGAAATGTTCGTGTAATTTGGTGTTATTAAATTATTCAAAGTCCCATATAAAATGCCAAAGAAAACTGAGAATCGGCTATTTTATGACATTTGGTTGTAACTTCTGTTATTGGAATAACAAAATATTTTGAGTGCTGTTAGTGGTAATCTAAGTTACCGCGACGGAATATTTAAATTGAACAGAAGATTTATTTTCTGTGAAAACCAAGCGCACTTAACGTGTTTGCGCTATGTAATTTTACAATTACTTTCTCCAAAAATTGGTATTATTCATGCTCAGAAATGCAGTAAATGGGAATTAATATTCTTTGCACCTCAGAAATAAAACTAGGGCGAAGATTCAAAATTTCTATTAAATTTCCACCACAACAAATGGTATTTTCACAAACACAGTTTTTACCTTGTGGACTAATAATTAAAGATGTAACTTGGAAAAATATGTCTAATTGCAATAAGCAACGTACACAGTAGACACTAGAAAATATAGATATTATTGTGCGTACCAGCGCTGCTTACGCTTCGGAGATCAACTTAGAACTAACCAAAGCTTGAACTTGTAACACCATATATTTTCTCACCATACGTAATTGAATTCGAGCATTCTGTAGATGCTTCTGAATATTTTTTATAAATTGTGTCGTATATTGCACTTTAGATTAAAGAGCTCTGTGATTTTGAACGATTTGTCATAGAGTGAAACAATATACACTTTCCTAATTTACTTTCATTAGATATTTCAAACGTCTAGTATTTAGTTCGAAATTCTAGAAACTTAATAAAATTAGTTTTACTCTACCTCAAGTTGTTAACTAACAGTGTAAAAATTTCAGATATCAATTCAACTTTTATTAAATATCTAGTTCTCGTAAGAAATTACACAGTGCACAACAGTAATTTATAACAGCAAATACATGTGACAAAACATCTAACTCATCATTTGGTTCAGTAATTTAGGTCATTCTGCAAATTTGAATTGATTTGTGTTAGGTTGACGGGAAAACTCTGGTAAGTACAGAAACAGTGACATTATGGTGGAGGGATTTTTTTTTAACTTGTTGAGAAGAACTTCAAGTTAATCCAAACATCGACTTCCTCTAGATAATTTCTTCTATTAGTAAATATTTTAGATCTGACAAACTAAATATTCCTTTAATATCACTCAGAGAATAGCCTGCTTGTGTTAATACTTGGGATCTGCCGGTCAATAATTAATGTTTTTACAACAGTTTCTTAAGTATTTCCCACAAATTTTGTGTTCATGAATGGTTAATTTTTATCTGTCCTTTCATATCTAATTCTCGAAAATGTCTTTTTCGGGAATCGTTGGCTATGAGTTGCAACACAATTATATTATGCACGTACAGATTATATTGGTTTTTATTTTTGTATCATTTTTCGGCACTGCATTTAAGTACAATGAGCGCGACTATCACAGCAAACCAGAATGGGCAGCCCCCAACGCGACCCCTTTGCAATTTAACAAATTTACTATATAGTTCGTAGTCATTTATATGAAACTTCTTTTAGACTTTAAAAAGATTAATGTAAAGAAGTAGTATATAATATTATGAATATTACGGTAGCATCACTACTATTTATAGAGTTACTTATTTTGAAAAAGTAAGTATTATTTTAGTTTATAACCTTCGCCACACGATGTGTTTACAACAAATTAATTATTTGATCAATTTAATTTGTTGATAATCCATGTTAAAAGATAGAATAAGGAATGTAGTGTTTAAATTAAAATATTCGAGGACGTGTTAAATTTATCTAAGTTAAGTTAATTATTTGTGGATTTTAATGTGGATTATATAACAAGTTGTTTAGGATTTTCAAATTATTTTTGATCTTATTTTCGAATTATTGCTGCACTAGAATATGTCAGCAAGAGAAGGATGAAATAGGTTCTTATTTGCAGTGCCTCAGTTACATTGAATTTAGTTTTTTTTAATTCGAAAATGTTACTTTTACGTACCAAGAATAATTGACCGGTAACAGTTTCAAAGAAGTTTTTGTTTAAGTAGCGTCTATGTTCTTTGAAAGGTTGTGCAGCAAAATTATTTGTTCCATCATTTTGTTCAAACTGACTGACCTAGATCTTCCTTATTTTCATTTGATTTTTTCTTAAATGTCATTTGCAAAATCGTTGTGAGTGTAATATGTAGTGTTTATTTACATTTTTGAGGTAGTTCGATGCATTTTTTAAGTGTACAATTTGCCAGTAATCATGAATAATTTATTTCATTGGTTATTAATATTATTTCTGTTTAATTTAATGTATAAAGCAAGATCCAAAATTCTTTTGAGTACTTTGTAGTGAACAAAAGGTTCAATAAGAAAAGGTTTTAACTCCATTTCTAATAATCGTTAACAATTTTAAATGGTATACACCGAAATATTATTTAAAAAAGAAAAAGTTCGAGAAAAACATGACCAACAACCACCAAGATTGTCCACTCTTTTTATATTTCAGGTGTCAAAGGGGCAATTTCAAGGTTTCAAAAACAATAATTAATGAAACTGGAAACTTAATTAAAATTTTGCATGTGTGTGACATTTTTTTTATGTAAACGGCACAAGAAAAGTTATTACTAATTGAATGTGGTACTTCAAATTGTAACGATTTTTGATATGTATTATTTGCATAACAAAATAATGGACTTTTTAAATGAGATTTTAAATTCATAGGAAGACTGTTAATTGTGATTTAGACATAGGGCAAATCATCAGTTAGCGTGTTATGACCGCATGTCGAAGTTTGTGGGGTAGATGTTGAGTTTTAATTTTAAAAATCTCGATAAAAAGTCCCACCAATAATGAATCGCACAGATCTTTTCCTCGATAGTCTAAAATGTTCTTTTGGTAAAAAAAAATTAATTTGAGTATAAGTTTAGTATTACAGGAAGACTGAAAAAATGAGCGGCCATATTTAACATAGAAAAAATTCACATTTTATCTCTTGAGGGAAGAGGACCGTGTGCTTTTTTATTGGTAGCAAGAGTGAGGTTTTTAATGGAGACTAAAAATTGCAAATGACACTTATTAATATTCGTATGTTTTAAGATTGACAAAGATGTTGTTTGCGGCCAGATAATTTAAGGATCATTATAATTAGGGTAGTTTTTATAATTAAATTAAGTTAACAGCAGGCTTAGTAGGCCTATAGAACTATGTCTTACGAAACATTTTAGAAATCAGTAGATCTTCATGAAACCCCTTTATAATAGTTAGCAACTATCCCCAAGTATCGAAATTTGTCTGGTAGTACTAGATGTAAGCAATTTTAGTAATTTATAACATACATAGTATATGGAAAAGAGCTAAAATACAACACTCATGTAGGTATTGCATCATACAAATCAATAGGATAATCATGTTCTAACAAGTCAATTGCTAATGATTTTTATGCTATGATGTAATAGACTATTACTTACGTAAACTCCGCAATAAGGAAAAAGTATGAGCTCGCGAGTTGAATTTGAAGCAACTATACCTAATTTTTTGGCATTTCATATGTATTGAGGCATTTAGCAAATAGTTTGCAATAAAGAGACCAGTATTATTAACGAAACGTTAACATGAGACGGTTCTCTAAGACGTCTAAAATCCAAGTAAAACTACCCTTTAATACTTACACTTATAATCTCTTATAATAAGCAAGAACAAGAATACTTATTTAAAAAATGTAATATTAATTTTAAGTACAAACGATCAAGTGGGCATCGTAACACTATTATAGAGATTTTTGGCAATACTAGATGTGAATATGATATAACATAGTTCTAAAATATTTTTAAATAAAGTGTTCTCTATTGTAAATTACTGTGTCATTACTTTTCAGGTAGGACTAAGAATTAAGAACCTATATTATACCTTTCGTGGCTAGTTTTATAAACATTTTCCTTTATAAAAATAAATATTTTAATTTTCGTTGAGGTTTTATTTCGCATTAGAACAATTATGCCTATCTCAGTGAGTCGTAGCTACCTTTGAAAATAGTCATTTCATCACACGATCCTTTATTTAAATTCAAATCCTCATTAGGCACTTTTCTTTAGTCTTATGAGCTTTTAAATTCTTTCTCAACGATTCTAGCAAAATTAGTCACAATTAAAGTAAGAACTATTAGGGATAATTAATTATTAATGATCTAAAAGTGGCTATAAATTTAGTACGCGGAAAATGTTCAAAAATCAATATATTCGAGACTCCGATTATACCCGAGCGCTTGTCCAATAAACAACAGGCTTGCTCCAACCAATCAAATTGCTTAAATCGATCGTGGGGCCAATCATATTCTACCATAATAGAGCGTTCCCCTGTTCGGTGCTCGCTTGTCTTCGTTTCATCATCATTTATTTCATTTCAGTTTTCAGTAGTGCAGGAATTGTATCGACTCTTGTATTGTGCAAAGTCTTCTGTCCAGGAAAAGTGAGGTGAGTGTTATTTAGTTAGGTAAAAATGCCCGTTTTGTTTAATTCTTGATCGATTAAATACGTTTGAGTACGTTTGATACCATTTCGCGTTTAATTGGGATCGAAATTTCTATTTGAAAATCTCGATCCTTGGAAGTGCAGGCCGCCATCTTGTCTGTGTTGTGGGTCATGTAAATTTAATAATCGTTAAAGTGCGATATAGGAAAAAGCATAATTGCAGTCTTATTTTTTCTCAAACCTGAAATCTTATAATTTTCTTGATTATTGTTACAAATACTCTTAATCTTTAATTAATTATGCCCTAAAGTCGTGTTTCCCGCCGATTTTGCTCATATTGATTTGTTCAGGTCAGTCACACGTATTTATTTTCATTTATCCATAGTTGTTGCTGTCATAGTCATTGATCTCATTAATAAAGCTATAAAAGAATAACCCACTATTTGCCGACTATCTTTTGTCCTGCAGGTTTTCTACAATTTTGGTCTTTTAAACATGGGTATGCATGCATGGTCCATAAAGGATTTACTATTAAGCAATAATAAAACAAAGTGGCATTATATCCAGGCTAAAACAGTATGGCTCGAACTAAGCAGACTGCCCGTAAATCGACTGGAGGAAAAGCTCCACGTAAACAGCTGGCCACTAAAGCTGCAAGGAAATCGGCACCTTCCACTGGAGGAGTCAAGAAGCCTCATCGGTACCGCCCCGGTACTGTAGCTCTCAGAGAAATCAGGAGATACCAGAAGTCTACTGAGTTGCTTATTCGCAAATTACCTTTCCAACGTTTGGTAAGAGAAATTGCCCAGGATTTCAAGACTGATCTTCGTTTCCAGTCTGCCGCTATTGGAGCTTTACAAGTAAGTAATGCTTGGATTTTGTAATTATCTGTTTTTAGTGTTAATAATGTATAGTGCAAATCGCAACTTTCATGTACAATATTGGAAGTTACAGAGATAATATGGCTGTAGGTGTACATAATCCTTGAACTGATTTAAAATATTAGATTTGATGTATATTCACTGTTTAATTGTTAGTATTTCAGCTGCAATTGGGATTTGAATTGAATGTACTTAATTTAATCTGAATATATGGATATTTGATGTACAATTTTTTGATTTAAGAACTTTTTGCTACTTTTTTTTTTCTTTCTTAGGAAGCTAGTGAGGCCTACCTTGTTGGTTTGTTTGAAGATACCAACTTGTGCGCTATTCACGCAAAGAGGGTGACAATTATGCCTAAAGACATCCAGTTGGCTCGTCGAATTCGAGGCGAAAGAGCTTAAATTATGTCTGAACATGTGAATAAATATGAATATGACCACATAATGTCATATTCACATTTATTCTTTTTTAAATCATTTGTATGTTTTCTTTGTCAAATCATATTCCAATAATTTGGTTAACAGTGTTGGAATAGCACTTATACCGTTCTGGTTTAGTACAAATTATTGTACTAAACCAGAACAGTATGAGTGCTATTTCAACAAATACATTAGTATTTGTTTATGTGTAAGTTTGTTTTAAGGATTTATTAGTAAGTTTGATAAGGAATTTCTTGATAAATTAACAATTTTATTTCTCAAATAAAATGAGTACCTAGCATTTTGGGTTTGAATATACCTCTCCTTACTGGGAGCCTCATTCCCTTACGTTACATAGGGAATCGGTAAAAAGAGGGTTAATGTCAAATTCCCTGGGATCTAAAATATGGATCTTTCCTTTAATTATGCTCCCTTCCATTATTGAGATTCATTATATTGCATTAAGTATACAGTTTGGTATAAAAAAAAAGTACCACGACACATTTTAATACACAAATATGTGATATTTTACCACACTTCATAACTTAATATACAAACCTTTGTGACTTAAATGAAGAATAATGTTATTTTAACCTACAGTAGTCCAACATGTTTGTATGACATTTTGGGTTATACTGTATCAGGGTTTTTACTAGATATGTGATACTTATTTAGGGAAATATTTACTTTGTTATAGAATTGTATAAAATCATCAGTTAATAAAAAAATAACGATAAAACAATTTTAGAAACATGCGCGATGATACATATGAATAATATTGATTGTTGACCAGCTGTCATCAATTTGAGTTAAAAGGGGGGAGAAAGTGGGGTTATTGTATTGTTATTATTTTATCATTAAGTTTTTTTTGGAGTATTATTTTTTAATGAATTCTTTATTTATTAATTGAGACTGTTTTCTGCTGTAATTCTCACACTATTTTTATTTTATCAGAAGGTGAGGTTACTCATAAATCTACAAAATTATATTCATACATTATGGTTTATCACAGTCTAAAATATCAGTTTTTCAGTCATAAATGGACGCTGTGGACATTCAAGCAGTAGAATCGAAATTGAGCGATGTTACAGTTACAGCAATACCTATTGCCAAACCATCACAGTCAGCAATAAATCTCGGTTCTCACAGAGATGTTACACGGGAATTGCAAATGCAAAACAATACAATGAATTCTGGTGGTATGAGTGATGGGCAAAGCAGCCCCCAAGCAGGTAATATTACTGAAGCCCCTGTCAGAGGATGTAAGTTGGTTGTGGTAAAAAAATGGCACTAATAATCCTCACATGATCAGAATTTTTCGGACCAAAAACGAACTTTACTTAATTTGTGCAATAAATCTCTGTGATTTTGAAAACCTTCAAAAATATGAAGTCAATTAAGTTGGGAGAAATTAGAGCTTTTCTGGACATCACATTGGAAGGCATCAAAGTCAAAAAACTTCTGCTACTTGATTATTGGGGTAAATTACATCATTACATCATCTGCCAGGGGCTTAATTTCAAAATATTTGCACCAAAGCTGCACTTCAGGTATATCCAAATATGCCCAACTGCTTGCTGTTATTGAGGAAATGGGTAAAGAGGTTAGACCAACTTATGCAGGTAGTCGTAGCAGTGCTGAAAGGTTGAAAAGAAGTATTATTTCTGCAAGACTTTTGGTTAGAGAATGTTTAATTGAGACAGAGAGGAGTGCCAGACAATAGTGAAATTTTACCTTTTCCAGTTTTGTTTGCTCAGCAGTTTGTCGACTAGTTTTTATTACTTGTTACTGGTGAGAAAATGTGTTTAAACAGTAATGTTTCACTTTGCAAAAGTATTTTGAAAGCTATTTCTATGTCTCAAGTTATTTAGCTATTTTATTAGCTATGGTAACATTGAATGTTATCAGAATTAGTTGTAGCAGTATGAAGCGTCCAACATAAATTTAAAGGTTCTTGTTCCAAGACTTGATAAACATCTGACCTAAAATCAGTTGGCACAAAGGTTTAGCGAATTTCAATTCTCTTAATCCTTTGAGCCCATTTTTGGACATGCACAGCAAGTACTAAAAGTGTATTGAATCCCAGTGCTAAATATTTCAATAACTCTAAGAGCCCTAAATAAATAATTAAAAATTTCACCCCATGTACCTCGGAAACGAAACCTTTGCAGACCTAAATTTTTTACTTAATGTTCATTTCAATAATGACACACAGTGTATAAATTTTCACATATTAAGTTGAATTATTCTATGCTCACTATGTTTGCCAGTTCACATGATTGCAGTCCATAAACTAAAATAATTCAGTAACAGCCTTAGATATAAAAAAAAAAACTCTTAATAAAAAGACTTTTAAATGAAAGAGGGAATGGGAATTTAATGGTATGGATTATCTGTGGCACATCACCGAAGAGTTTTAGGACATAAAAGTGGGCCTAATGCCCTGAAGAGCTAATACCCAACTACCCTGCATTTTTTATAAAAGTTTGCAAATAGTGATTCATATAAGAAATTTCAACTTAGTATTTTCAGGACTGTAATATGGATTTAGATTCTGCTACAAAAAAGTAGTCTGTAGAGGTGGGTATATTTTCCCTCACAGAATCATATTTCTTTTATGAGTTAAATTGGAAAATAAAACATCTAGACCTCAGAAGGGATCAAAATTATAGCACCACCAGAGGTGTCCTATGAGATCTTGATAAAATTATCTTCAATTGTTGATTGAAAGATTAGTAGATTACACTAATTAACTAAAATACATGCTGGTGCCCCATTAAATCAAATGTGATAATTTTCCAAATAGATTCTGTACAGTAAACAGTACAAATAGTATTGTGATAATCTATATGTAAATGCTGAACATAATGGCACTATTTTGTGTGTCATCTTCATTGCACAGAGTGAAACATTTGGAGATCATACATAAATCTTTTGGAAGATTAGTGACTATTGCTCGATATATTTAAGTTTTTAATAATTGTAATGATAGTTTGATAAAATTATTATCTAACAAACTACTTCCATGGGAGTGGATTTCTAACTCTGTGCCTTATAATGTGGTGTTTGTCCATACTCAAGGTTTTATTCCTATGAGCTTAGCCAATTTTGTTACCATAAGTACAGTACATTTACTCTTGTTGTCCACAGCAAGTTTATTTTTAATGCAAAACATTGTAGAATTGCCTATTTGTACCTTTGATTTTAAAAGGAAAATATCCACATATTTAGAAAATGAAACTGCCAAATCAGCAGCTCAGGTCAAGTAATTTAGGATAAAAATATTGACTATTTTTATACTGAGTGATAAGTTATATTTGCGTAAAATAGTCCCATGTAGTATAAAATAAATGGTATTTCTAATCCAAGGAATATTAACTTCCAGTGTTTTCTTTCGCACTCAATCTTTCTACATGCATCCACTTTCATGGATATGCAAGCTGAAACCATTTTTGTACCGTTGACATTCACTCTTAACAAATTTCACTATGCTCTGGTATTAACTACAACTAATTTTTTCTTCCCCAGGTTCACTAGTTGTATGTGCAGAGACTGGTGGCAAATAATATGCTTTAATTAAGCCATGCAGTCGTGCCACTTCTGCATCATCTCGTTCCAAGCTCCGAACCATCTGAGTAAATTTTACTATGCCTTCTCGACTCTCTGGGAATCCATAGTTCTTAATTACGTCTATCTGAATTTGCATTACTACCGGGAAGATGAACTGCATCATCTTTAACATTTCATTACCCACATTGTCTCTGGCTTCTTCAATTTT
Source organism: Euwallacea fornicatus (assembly GCF_040115645.1). Lineage (NCBI taxonomy): Eukaryota > Metazoa > Arthropoda > Insecta > Coleoptera > Curculionidae > Euwallacea > Euwallacea fornicatus. Next base: position 1,286,031 of record NC_089567.1, on the reverse strand, counting down.
CTGGGTATTTTCTGGGAGGTTCAAATGATCCAAAGTTTTATTCAGGATTTCGGCAGCGCGTTCTGGTGAGAGGTGAGGCATCGTGTCTGTCTTGGACATTTTGCTGCGAATTAAAATTTATAAAAAGAAACGAATAATTAATATAATTTGTTGCAAAAAGGTAAACAAAAACAATCAACAATGGTAACATACAAAGCTAACGTCACACGTTGTTGTGTCACTGTCAGTTGAACAAGCTATCAAGGTCAAATATCAACGATACCCCCTGGCGGCCGTCACAGGAACAATTGAAAAACATTCGAAACCGTGACGTTATACGTCAAAAACTGAGGTTTGGTTTGTAAGGAAAATTTTCGGGAAAGGGTGTCGGTTCACATTCATCATCGTTTAAAGAATAAATAAATCTGAAAATCACGTGAAACCTGTTTATGTCTGGAATAAGAAGCAGCAGTCGTACAGTCCTTATCAATCTCTATCAGAAGGATCCGTTTGATCAAGGCGATAAACGGCCATGTTGATTGTGTGCATTGAAAATAAAAGTGTGGTGTCATCAGTGAATAGAAAATTAATTTGTTGAACTGTTTTGCCAATTGCCAGAGCAAATAAACTGCTACTGCTTTTTATTGGCTAAAATTGGGATACTTAATAAGAAATTATCGTGAAATCTGTACTACAAAAAGTCCTTGTAAGAGGCTTCCAACTTGGTGAAGACCCTGCATAATAGGTGGGTACCTTTATGTCAGGATTTTCCAGCCTCATATCACTAGTTCATACTCGTAAACTTCATTTTCTTGCATGTATTGTTACGGCCAAAGGATGCTTTTACCACTAAGAATGAGGCTATGAATTCACTAATGATTTAATACTGATACAAAGCTGGCTAAACTGGGTTCAATGAAGCTGAAGCAGTGTAAAATAGTAGATTTAAGAGCTCAAATCTAAAAAGGAATTTTTAGGCCAAAAACTTTCCATAGTTCTCTCGACATGCTTAACTGCATAAGGCACATACATCTTTCAAAATTCTACAGACTTTCTTGTCCAAATACACATTGACTTGAGTTGCTAATTATCCATTTACTAAACACTTATTTATCATTTCGTTGTTTAAAAAGGTTATTCAAAGTGTAACCTACATATCCAAATGCAGCCTTCAATAAAACATTCCCCATTATTGTTTTGGCAATGGATTTCAAGGTTCAATTATTTCTGTTGTCATTGCTATATCTGCTAACTATAGGTCTTTGACTGTGATTTCATTTATGGTTAGCTTATCCATATTTTAATGTAACTTTATTCAGGTAAATGTCTTTAAATATTAATATTTTTCTTGCCAGAATTTTTGATAAAGGAAACTATCCATGATTCCTCTTTACCAAGATAATAAATTTATCATAATAACACAACATTACAGCAATCTTTTTGTGTTAAAGTCAGGTATTGATTTAAGGTTTATTACTTTACGTCTGAAGGAAGCCTTGTGTGAACTCCTGCATGATGTGATTTTGACTTCTATTAACTCTATTAATATCTGTTTTTGCAGCTGGTTTGCTGTTGGAACTGCTTAGAGTTACTGAAACTGCTTCAAAGTAAGTTTATTTTTAATAAGTTATTATTTTATTTTTAAGGATTTAAATTTACCTAACCACATTGCCCACCTTTTTATCAGGATATTTTATGATGTGATAAGACAATATCAGTTAATAAGATATCCAAAACTTGTCTTTATGTATATATTAAAGGTTAAGTTAATGATATTATAAACTTTTATGCTCAATAATCAATTGACATGTCGATTACAATTCTCAATTTTTTTTGTATATCTCAATTGAGGCCACAATATAAACCACCTTTCCCCTACTTTACCTATCCACTTTTTTTAACTGACTAACAGGCAAATTAATGTGTTTGTGTCAAAAAATTTGATATTATAACCATAAAAATGATAGAATTATAAAAACGTTCTTAAATTCATCCTAATATACTCAAAAAAGTATCCTGAATAACAGAGTAACTATATCTATCTAATTAATTAAGATAATACCTAAAGAACAAGGGTTTGTCAATACAGGGTGAACCAGAAAGAAGAAATTATTTCATTAACCATCCTTTGAAATGGATTGCTCTGTATGTTCTATTAAATTTTGACCCTTTTAAATAGATCAGTATGAAAAAAGACACTTTTTTGGTATTTCTGTTTATTGTGGTTCTTTTTCTGAACCATGTGAATCGTTTAGTTTTTTTCATAGTAATTTTAGATCAGATTTGTAATTACACTTGATTTAATTTAGATGCGTCGAAGTTCGAACGACATGCAAGTGAATGTGGCAGGCATTCGCCGCAACTTGAAGAACATTGCCCACAACTATTCCGATGCCCAAAGGAAGGTGCGGGAGGCAACTTCCAATGATCCGTGGGGCCCTAGTAGTACCATTATGGCCGAAATTGCCGACCTAACATATAACGTGGTTGCCTTTAGCGAAATTATGCAGATGGTAGGATCAGGCAAATATATCTATGCACTTAAAAAGCATTACAATATATTACAGGTTTGGAAGAGGTTAAATGATCATGGTAAAAATTGGAGGCATGTCTACAAAGCCCTAGTTCTTTTAGAATACCTAATTAAAACTGGCTCAGAGAAAGTGGCCCAGCAATGTAAAGAGAACATTTATGCAATTCAAACTTTAAAGGATTTTCAACATCTTGAGGAAGGTATTAATGAGAACGGCTGTCTTGGGGGGGGGGGTTATGTGAGGTTTATATATTGCAGGCAAAGACCAAGGTTCAAATGTCAGAGAAAAAGCAAAGCAGTTGGTAAATTTATTAAAAGACGACGATAGGTTGAAAAATGAACGTGCGAGGGCTTTAAAAGCTAAAGAAAGGTTCGCGCAGAGCGCAAGTGGATTTGGTAGTGATGGAGGGTTGGACACTCCAACTAGTCCCAGATATCCTGCTTTCCGAAGTGAATGGAGCAGTAGAGATTCTGGTAATTATTGTGTAGGCGTTAAAATAATTTTGACTGAAAAAATATTTTACTTTAAGCTGAACTACCAAGGGATATCGAAGTTGCGCGTCCTCAAACCGCTGGTGAAGAGGAACTGCAGTTGCAGCTGGCCTTGGCAATGTCCAGAGAGGAAGCCGATCAAGAAGAACAAAAACGAAAATCGGATGATGTTAGGTTGCAGTTGGCCTTAAGTCAGAGTCAGCAAGATTTTAAGTGAGCCTTTTTTATGCTTTGCAAGAAGAAAATTATAATTACTTTTGTTTCTTTTATTTGTAGAAAATCTACAGAGAAGCTGCCTCAAAGTCATTTAGTTGACTTACTAGACGTAAATCTGGGAAGTGATCCTACCCCAGTTGATCCATGGGGAATGCCACAACCTCCGAGACCGCAGGTGTGTCTCTTGAGTATTTGACCGTCTATACAATAATTTTTTTTCTTTCTTGAGACTTTTTTTTTTTTCATTTATTTCTAGTCTTTGGATTTAAATATATTTGGGTATAGTGGGCCGGTACGTATTAACAAGTTGGTTTATAGTGTTTGTGTGTATTGCTTGATTAAGCCAATTTAACATCTGCTTTAACCATTTGTTCTTTTGAAGAAACGTAATTTTGCTTTTAAATATCAGGATAACATTATCATTGGGATATATATTTTGTATTAAAATTTTTTACAGCAATTGAAGGTGTTGCGGGTCGGTAATAAAATGATTCTGACATTTTATTATTAAACAGCGTTTTTAATGGCAATAGATAATATTCTAAGTACTAAATAAGTAAGCTGATGTGAAACTTTAAGACCCGAAACTTATTATTTGACTTTTAGATATATTCATTCGGTTTAAGTCTTGTTTTATTAAAATGCAATCTAACTTACTATACATTCGTTATTCATAGCTTTATTATTACAAACAACAGGAGTCTTCTCCGTGGCAATCATCCTCACTCTCCTCTCCGCCGCGTCAACCCGACCCATGGCAACCAGCTGCTGCTGCTGCTGCTGCTGCTGCTGCTGCTGCTGTTCAACCTCTACCATCAAAATCAGATCCTTGGGGATTGCCCCCTGCAGCTACAGTCTCCGGCAACTTATCTCCGGTTAATAGAGCACCCGATACGGCTAAACACGACCCTTGGTCGCCCACCAGTCCAGCGTCTTCGACTGATTTGGACGAATTTGACATCATCACTAATAGGTTTGTATTATTTATGCCACATGAGGAAGATAGTTATATCTTAAAGCTGTTTAGAAACAGAGCGGCGTCACCAAAAAGTAACGGCAATACGTCCAACGATCCCTTTGAATTAAACCTTTTGGGGGACACGCTGTCTTCTTCTGACGCAAACTTAACTGCGAAGAAGACCCCGCATAGTTTCCTCGGGGAGAATTCTGCCTTAGTTAATTTGGATAATTTAGTTACTACAAGTAAGTCTACTAATTTCTGCTGCAATCAACACCATAAATTCTCTACTGGAAGTGGAAATTCTTAAACTCTAACAAGTTTATTTCAGAGTCCATGTTTAGTGGAGTCAATTACTAAAAAACAAGTCTTGATTGAACTGGCATTTTTGTTAATTGATACATTCACCACCTTGTCGTGAATACAAAATATTTCGTTTCAATTGGATTCTTGTATATTGATTTAGGTAAGCTTAGTAATCCTACCTTAGCTGCCAATCCGTTCTCCGATGTGCCTCAAGTCGCAGCCCGGCCAGTTTTCAATACGCAGCCGCCCAAGCCGTCGATCAACGAAATCAAGCAACAGACATTTGCGAATCAATTCGGGGCGACGCCGCCTTCCCAACCGGGTTTTACAGGGTTCGCAGCCACCTCAGGGTATAGTGCAACCATAGGTACGTTCGATTTGATAAGTGGGCAATGAAAAAAGACGGTTCTAACTTTTTGTTGTTTCGCGTTATCGTAAAAAGGCTAATCGTTGGATTTAGTGGATATGGATTTCAGTTGTTTATGGTAATGTGTGCGTATTGTTAACTCAAAATGCTGAAGTATTTAATTAGACGATCAGTTAGATAGAATACCAGAAGCGATAAAGGAAGATTTAGAATTTATGTATTTTTCAGGGTTACCAGCGGGCAAAGGGTCGGGTTTTAACGCGACTGCTCCTTTAGGACAGCCAGATCCTTGGACTCCAGTTCCAACTAGTACCACGCTCAACGGAAACGGAAACGTGGCAACCCCATGGATGAAAACAAACGAGCCTGCAAACCCGTTTTTATCTTAACGAAATACGAAGGTAGGTAAAGAATGTGTTTTTTTTTCTAAATATAGCCAAATTACTTTTTGTATCCTAATCTTATTTTGTCAGATTTCAGGTGCAGCAATAAAAAATCTGAACAAAAGTAAAATCGAGAAGGCGCAAAAATAAGTTAGTTTTTGACCTCCTTGCATTGATCTTTATGGTGAAATTGTTAATCATTTTTACACTTTGAATATCATTATACAATAACACATTGCCGTTAGGGGTTTTAAGTGAATACACGCCTACTTTACCAAACGAAAATGATCATTTTATAAAATAAATTGAGCATTTTTGAAATGGTGTTGCTCAGTCCAGTCATTATTTTGAGATATCAAGTGCATTAGACAATCCTGGTTCTAATGCCTATGACGTTTCAAGTGGTGCATTAATAAATTTTGGCAAACTGAAGTGAAGCAGATAAAACAGGGGATAAATGTTTTGTGGTAGTAATAAAGTATAAAGAAAATATATGAAAGTTCCATTTTCAACATAAATCGAGACTGAAATGAATTGCAAGGTAGTTTTAGAGTTTGAACAATTTTGTCTTTCTGCTTACCTAGGATCCTTGAATATTGATATAATAAATTGCTTTTTTTTTAAATGATAGATGCCTTGTATCTATTACACTTTAGTTACAGATAAAAGCTGAATTTTCTTTAATTTTAATCGCTCGCAGTATTCATAAGCTTAAAACATAATATAATTTATACTTAAGATTTATTTTTGTTGCTGCTAAGATGTTTTATTATTATTATATTGTGTAAAAAACGGTTATTTACAAACACATTTTAATTAATTTTCTGTAATTACATACTTCAAATTGTATATATGAACAAGTTTTATTTTACTCAAATCTTATGCAGATTATACCTATTATTTTCGATGATTATTATTATTATTGTCGAGAACTGTATATAGACATACTTTATAGATAAGATTTTGTATGATAAGATGTGGTTTTAACGATGGTTAATGGAAGAAGTTATTGTATCATTATTTTCACTTACATTCATAAACAAGAAATAAACCAAAAAATAAAAAAATATATTTATTTATATTAGGAGATATAAATAAATTATAACAACGCATTCGATTTCCATTCTTCATTCGTGCTGCTTATAACGGGTAATATCACCACTGTAACTTCTTAACCTAACGGCGGTAAATCTAGAGGTAAGTAGGCTTTGTCGCTTCGAAAGATTGGTTCCTGGTGAGATGGAAGAAGCCTATTAGCGTGTGGCAAAGGAATTTATCACACGCATATCAATTGCCTAATTATTCCTTAATAAAATAAATATCTATTTTCATTTTTTCTTTCTTTAACTTCTAATTTTCGAACAATAATTAAAAACACATGTGAAGCTATAAGTATGAAAACAGTATATTAAAGTACAAAAACAATTGATGAATACATTATATTGAAAGCTAAGATCACTTATTTACAATTAGCTGTGCTTCATACATTAAAGCCCTTGATAGATTCCTGGCTGCTGCTAATCTGAGCACGTCTAATTTGTCGCTAAGTTCGGGTAAATTCTCTTTTTCTTCCAGGCAGTGTATTATTGTAAAAGTATCATTCGAAGAAAACACGAGTTTCTCACTTTCAAGTAACGGTATTGATTCGCTAAGTAATACGGACCAAAAACTAAAAAATGGTTTAAAACGATTAACGTGTTAAAATAATAAAGAATTACTCACTAATTAGGAACAATTTTAGAGGCCAACAAAGAAATTAGTAATTGACCGCATTCCTTGTATTCACCAGCCTCATAGAGCTTGTGGAATTCATTGTACTTCCCTGAAATTTTATTATTTTTTCATTAAAGGAATAAACAAAAAAAGTAAATTTTTACCTAAAAATATTAGTCTATCACTAACCAACATACAAGATCCCAAATTGTCTAGCAAATCAGTGCTGTTCAGTTCCCCACTAGCGACATATTCTTTTAAAAATTTATCAGCTAAATAAGAAGTGAAAGGTCCGTCTTGAGATTTTAAGGCCCACGTCAAGGCATTTCCCAAACAGCCTCTTTTCAATGCTCTCATGCCTTGGACTTTACATATATATTTAGCTAAAAATTGAAGAACTTTTACAAACAACAGCAAGAGTTATATTAACAATAGGTTGTACCAACATTTCCGCATATAGAACAACATTGTGTGTCTTATTTGAATGCGTTTATAAATAAATCTTTCCTTTTCACTATTTTAAGTTGGTTCATTATCATATCTCAAACCTCAACATCATAAACCATCATTTGACTGAATGTGTATATGCCATTTTCCTATTGAGCACTAAACTAATTTTAACCAAATAATATTTCAAAAATATTGACTTAAATTACGTTACATCAGCGCCGAGAACAATTATCACTACAAAAGTGCGTACCAATATTTTTTAGTCCCCTATTTGTGGCTTCCCTCACTAACTTCTGCGCTTTGAGTTCACTATCAAAAGGGATTCGAGACAATAACAACTCAAGTGTTGCTAACCCATCTTTAGGACAATGATCCAAATAACTCAGTCCGACTTGCCAGAGACTCTTATGACCGGCCATAAAGGTACCATATTCAAGTATAAATGATTCCCTTAGTTTTTCCGCCGAACTAAAAAAATTTTCATATTTTGTTAATAAAAACTGTAGGACAAATGAAAAGTTGAATGACTTACAAGCCTTGAACTTCAGTTTCAAGTGATGCTAGTCGCCCTGAATGATACAGTATGTCGGTAAGGTGAGTAACAAACCAACCGTTTTCGGACATTTCTTGAGTTTGTTTGATTACCTAAGTAAGAAAACAGCTATTTTGAAAAAACAATGTAATTTATGAACATAGATCAAATAAACAAAAAAAAATTGAATACTTTAAACAAGTTCCATGTATATAACCAAAATTGTACCGGTATTTGTATATGTTCTAAATAAATTATTCCTTCAAAAACCTGATAAAGTAAATTTTAGGAAAATATCTTGCATGAGAATTTATTGCTACAGGGTACTTGATCATGAAAATTTTTTTTGAAGCATATGATATGACATTTGAAAGTTTTTCTTGCTTAATTAATGAAGTAAAAAAAAATTGTTTCTTTGATATGACATAAAAAAAAAGGCTGAAGATTAAAACATGTTTCTCTCTTCCGTTTTTATATAATTTTTTTTGTCAAATTTGTCATACATTAAAAGCATTCAAAATTGTACTGAGCACTGTATTTTTATAACTACTTACCTCAAAGATGTCAAATTCCATTGCCGCCAGCAAAACTCTATCCAAATGCGTTAAATTGTGTCTCAATCTCATTTTGGTTATACTATGTTTGGCGAATTGGCCGAGTTCAAAAGTTTTTACCGTCGGTTCAGTATAAAGTAACCAACCAGCCAGAAATTCATACCAAGCCTCACATTTTCCTTGGATTTCTGCCCAGGCTTCCTCTTCTCCTACCATTAGCTAAAAGATACACATACAGTTACTACTATTGACTAAATCTGTTGATGTTACTCTCAAAATCTGGCATTATGATTAGTGGTATATACTAAGACATGCTTTATTTCAGGATGTTCATGATATTTACAACTTTCTACAATTCAGTGGTTTAACTTAACCTGTATAATTGTGATTCAGTATAAATGATCTGTGTATGTGATATTATTATATATGTACATATTTGTATTTGTATTCAGTATGCGAGATAGACAGTACATTTCAGGGCAATAATCTTTTCATGCAAAATATGATAAAACCACTATTGGGAATTTTTTATAAATGTATATAATACATTTTGGAAGTACCATACTAAAATTTATTCCCAAAAATTATCTAATGTATGTATTAGAGATAAATTGAAAAAAAAAATGTCCCACTATATACCTTTGCTAACAAATTCAACTGATGGTTGTTGATAAACTGCTTAGAATCAATTTTTTGTTGCAAATCCATGCTCCAATGCCTCCACTGCAAGCTGAACTCATTGACAGAAATGTTGCTGACCACCTAACAAAAACATTCAATTATCTACCCAGCTAACTGTTGTATTTCTTTGAAGAATTTACCCCATATGTGGGCATACTTTTAAGTACATGTTGCATCAACTGAAAGACTGGGGTGTCAGCAGCAGAATGTTGCTTAAGGAAAGTTCTAACAATTTTGATTCTGCCTTGCAAAAGGTTACCAAATACTGTGGGCCAATATTCTTCCTCTAGTTCCAGCTTATTTTCCTCATTGGTTAAAAGTAGAGCAGCATTCCTTTCGTGTTTTGGAAAATGAAAGCGCACCCATTCAAGTAAATAAGGTAGAACTATGTTTCCAGGTATTACGTCTATTAGGAGTATTTCACATAAATGCCAAATGCATTCAATAGAGTAAAAAATTGTAATGTAATTGTGCAATTCACTTCTTTCTTGTGAGGATACAGTACTTTTTGCAACTTCATCTTGAAGGTTTTCTAAACACGCTCTAATGATGGAGCGATATTGTCTGCTTATGTTCAAAATTTCAACCTTTAGGTCTGCAGGTTTGTTTGCCAACGAGGCTTGTAAGGCGAGGAATGTGCCATTGGATTCGTTGACCAATTTTCTTAATATTGAATGGCACAAAATGTTATTTTGACGAATATTGAATATTGAGGAGTAGTTGTCAGAGGCAAAGTTACTGGGGCCATCTTTTTGTTTAAATGAGCGTTTTTCGTATGGAAAAATGCAAATTTCATTCATGGGGCGCCAAGAGGCGGCTATTCCAGCTCTACGGCAAAGATTGTTTGGTATTAACTGGAAGATTTAAAATATATGTTCAGTTCCTTAAATTGGATCACGGTTGGGAGCATTCTTTTACTTACGAAAGTTTTTGCATCGTTTCCGGTCTCCATTCTAACGTTAATCTAAAATTACTCGAAAAGAAACGGAAATTTAATCCTTTAAAAACTTTGCAAAAAACATAGGTTATGGATTACAGCATAACAGTGACTAAGAAAGGGATTCCGATGTACCATTTTTTTTTTAGTACTAATTCATGGCGGTGAATTCTGAGGAAGTGGCGCTCCCAAGCCATCTTACACGTACTAGTTGAGTCGACATTATAAAAAAAAGTCCACGGAGGTCCCTAAAAAACTGTAATTGGGTATTTTAATTGTTTTAGTTTAATTATTTATCCATAATTAAATGCGAAATTATTTCCCGCCACAATTTTTGCATACACATAGTTTTTGACACTGACATTGACAAAAGCGCCATTGACATTGTCTAGTTAATAGTGCCACGTGTGTTTGCTTACATTTCTCACTCCAAACCGGAAAAGTTTACTTTAAATTGCCGCAATTTATTTACTTTTACCCAAATTATTCATTAGAAATGTTGAACATTTCCGAAACACAAATCAAAAGCATTGGTGATGTACTGAACAATCCAGCGAGACCTCTAAAGGAGAGATTCCGGGCTTTGTTTACTTTGAGGAACATTGGAGGGGCAATAGCTCTTCAGAGTATAGAAAAATGCTTTCAGGATGAATCTGCCCTTCTAAAACATGAATTGGCTTATTGTTTAGGGCAGATGCAAGATACCACTGCAAATCCCATACTTGTACGGGTACTGGAAGATGTAAATGAGCATCCGATGGTTCGTCACGAAGCAGGTAAATGACAAACCATATTTTCTGAGAATTGACCACATGTCCGTGAAAACACTTGGATGGAATTGTCATATTGTCTCCCTGCAAATATATTTAAAATTTTTCCAGGTTTTGTGCTAAGACACACATGCTCAAAATCTAAGAATATTTTAGATTTTGTCAAATAATTTTTTTATATAGAACTGAGCCTTAAATATATTTATGACAGTTATTATTATCTTAATTTGTCAAATGCCTAACTAAGAAATCTGTATATATAGTCAGATCTGATAAAAGACAATTTACAGGTAAGCATAAAAAACTGTTTGAAGGTAAGCAAAAATAAATTGTAATAGAAGAAATTATTGAAAACTCATTAAAAAAACATACAAACTTAAAGTTTACTATGGAATATGTCTTCCCCAAGTATTTATAGTGACCCTACAGTACCATTCTGTACTTAGGATTATATTATCCAATCTTAACTGATTAATATGAATCTAGCCCTGTTGAAAAGCTTAAAATAATTGATTTCAGTTTTACAATTCATTCTGGTATTGAAGAAGCCTTCTCTGAAGCATGTACTAAGCATGCACAATCAGGTCAAAATCAAGGAATTGCGTGAGGCTGTTAAAAACTGGAATAATTTGTTCTTCCAGTAAATTTCTAGTGATTCTGGCAGTATGTGGAGGGGCGTTATCATGTATTAAAATAAAATCTGGACCAATGACACTTTTGTATAGAACAACAGGTTCTACAACATTCTTAACATAATCATATGCTGTTAAAAAATGATTTATAAAAACGAGAGTAGTCCTACAATCAAGTGAAATTCCTGCCCACACCATGATTGTGTCTCCTCTGTAAACTTGCTATGTGTGTTGGATTCAACTTAATGTACCAAGTGCTTTCTAAACATGTACTCAAGAATCTGTCTTCAACTGTATCAAGAATCTGGATGCAAACAGAATTGAGACTCATTGCTATACAAAAAGTTTCTCTGCTGATCTGGTTCCTATATCCCATGTTCTTGATGCCATACTAGTCAAATGGTACGAATCTCAGAGTTTAGAGTTTGGTATCTCCAAGGCCTTCTGGAGACTAAATTACCTTCTTGCAACCTCCTGTAGATAATATCTTGAAACACTTATGTTATTATTCCTATGTATATGATTAATTGCCTGGGTTACGGTCACAGTATAATTACTTCCAGCTTCTAATTAGACATAACGGTTCATACGAAGAATTGTCATCCTTGGCCAACCCAAATGTCTGTCTCGTACGCTACTAGTTTCTCGATAACGGATCCAGAGGCAAGAGATAATGCTCTAAGTGATTCCCCTAGTATCGACAACAGTAACTTGCAATAGCCCAACTTCACGGATTCCTACTGCTCGTAACGTTTCTTTTTCACCTAAATATCGTCTAAGCCTCTTCAAAATAATAAAAATTAAAACGGATGAAGAACAATGATCGATTAGCACCTAACAAAACAACTGCAGTAATTTGACATGCTAAACCTAATGTTGTTTTTCTATATAGTGATATTTTTTGTTGTTGCAGAACTGTTTACAAATACCTCTTATTTATATGTTTACGTTAATAAACATTGTAAATACCACGATACACGGCTTACATAATTGTAAAGCAGGAATAAAAAATTTTATTAATAAAAATCATTAAAATCCTTAAATTTTGAGCATGTCTGTGTATTAACACCCAACTTTATATCTCTGATAGAGCAAATGATTTTCTTTTTTTTATCGCAGCTGAAGCACTAGGAGCGATTGGTAGTCCAGAAATGATACAAATACTAGACAAATTTAAAAATGACCAATCACTGGAAGTCGCAGAAACATGTGAACTGGCATTAGAAAGGATAAAATGGGTGCAAAACCCTGATAGTACTAACCTATCTGACAACCCTTACCATTCTATTGATCCAGCACCTTCAACACAGGTCAACAATGTAGTCCAGCTGAAAACAATTTTAATAAACCCTAAAGAAACATTATTCAATAGATACAGGGCCATGTTTTCTTTGCGAAACCTGCGCAGTAAAGCAGCAATCGAAGCTTTAGGTGAGGGTTTAAAGCATGGCAGTGCACTGTTCAAGCATGAGATAGCTTTTGTATTGGGTCAACTTCAGGACGAACACAGCATCAAATACCTGAAGTCTTCCTTGGAGGACTACAGTGAAAATGAGATGGTGAGGCACGAGTGTGCGGAAGCCTTGGGGGCGATTGCGACAGAGGAGTGTATAGATGTTTTAAACAAATACTTGAATGATGATAAACGGGTTGTGAAGGAAAGTTGTATAATTGCACTGGATATGTGTGAATATGAAAATAGTCCTGAGTTTCAATATGCAAATGCCTTGGTTGCTGTGTCCTAGCTGGCATAAGTGTGTGATATATGTTAGGCCATTTTGATATGTTAAATAACTTTGTCCATACGTATTAAGTTGGTGATTGAGAGTTGATTAAGTACTTATGTGAGCTTTTACTGGTAAAATTAATATATTTTATGTAGACATATTGTGCAGCAGTTGTAAGCCACAGGCTTGATGTAAATGAAACTATTAGAATTGTTCAGAAATATTTTATTTATCCATTGGTTTCTATGGAAACTTGTCCATTTCGGGTGCCTTACAGGAAATGGAAGAATTCGCTTTAATATCATACGGTATAAAAATACTAATAAAAATAATAGCAAACACAATGACTCCTGAGAACAGTAAAAATGGAACATAGAGCGGAAACTGTGTGATGAGCACTTGGAATATCTTTGTGATTGTGAGCGCTAGTAGAGAAAATAAAATTATGAAGTACTTCATAACAAACACTCTGTAGCTATGCGGGAACCAGTCATTTATTAGCGTTATCGGAATGCTCCCCAGCCCTATCGTATGCACCGCTATGAACAAGTACATTATTATCACAGATGTATAGCTAAAATAGGTTTCATTAATCTTAAAGTAAATCACAAGAATTGCACAAACGTATAGAATAAGAATACTATAACTAGATAACAGTAAAACCACTTTTTTGTTGTAAATAGGGGATACAAAAGTGCCTATAAGGGCGCTTATAAAAAATAATACTGCGTAGCCCAGAGCCATAAACTCTGGATGAGGAACTTCACTCTTGGTGAACATGATTTGTGTATAAACCATGGTGGGAGGTGCCCCACAATACTGCATGTAGATCACAAGTATCGTCAGCTTTATAAAATTGATTTTTAAATTATTGTCTCTTAAAATATCCGTGAATCCATCCTGTTCCTCCTTATGAGACATTTTGTGTATAACTGTGTATAGTTCTGACTCAGAGTCTGTGTCAGGATTGAGAAATCTTAAGAGTGTTCTTGCATGAAGAAGTTTCCTGGCCCGTATCAACTCTCTGGGAGTTGACGGCAGGAAAATTACCATGAACAATATAAACATCGAAAGTACGATGCTGACAAGAGAAAATAGCCTAAAATCAATGAAAGGCCCTATAACGTAGGCTACTACGTAGCCAAATAGACCGTAAAAGTACAATTGCTTTGTCAGCTGAATGGTTAATTCACCCTTGGTCATTTCTGCTATGTAAGTTTTTACCTGTCCTGTAGCATAACCATGAGCCATGCCCAAAAGGAACCTGCTTCCTAAAAGATAATAAACGTCCTGGGCTTGCCACATGATAATCCATCCTAAGAGTATGAAGATACAGCCAAAAATAATTCCGTATTTGGGTCCAGGGCCTATGCATTTGGTGGAAACCATGGTACCAAATGATATGCCTAACATGAGGAATCCGGCCACCATTGCGCTCTGATCCATAGTTATTGGTATGGGTGAATGTGGTTGGGTTAAGGTTGGATAGTTTGGAGATGGCCATCCTAACATCAGGCCGAATGGTATACTTGTGAAGGACGCTGAAAGTGTATAATAAAAATATATCACTTAGATTGATGAGGGCTAAGAGTTGCACAATTTCCAGTATCTGGAAAGTTGGTTGCGGTAACACTAAATATGTAGGGCCTTAATTTTTGCTTTAAAAGGTTAATTGTAATGGTTCAATCCAATTCATTAATTTCATAGGTATATTTTAAATTGAGAGAATTGCGCAGTTTTTACTGTGTTTAGTACGTAGCATTTTCCAGTTACTTCCTTTTCACCCCAATAAATTTGCTATTGATTTAAATCAATTTTTTTTAAATGCTTAATCATCATTGGTTTTTTACAGTCATTATTTCTGGTTGCGCTAATTGCGATTACTCGCGCTTAAACGATTAATTAAGTTGACTTATGATCATAAATGAACACATATTATAACAGAAGTAGTTATTGAGCAATCATGACTTGCTAAAGCTCGTTGATTTTGAATGGTAAACTGGACAATTTTATTACACAGGATAGCTGGCACTCGGTACAGAGATTTCTCGAGCACCCTTGAATCAATCGCAATGGAAAGTCGATTTTACCGGAGAGCTAAAGAGCTTTGCTGTGCGCCTTTAAATTGTCTAAATTTGAGATAAAAAAGTATAAATTTGTGAAAAACTGGAATACAAACTCAGTTAAGTAGTGCGTAAACAATAAAAACACCTGGTTTGTTGATAGAAAATTGGTTTATTCTCTATTTTCTGCTCACAATCTTTAGTTAAAAAATAATAAAAAAATAATACAAAGATAAATGAATATAACTAAATACTGATTGTGAGCACAAAATTGAAAACAAACCAATTTTCTATCAACAAATAAGGATTTTTTTTATTGTTTACGTACTATTTAACTGACTTTATATTGTGTTTTTACCAAATATTACCCGTTTTTTTCAAAAATTAAGCCATAGATTTTGAATCACAATACATCATTAGATAGAATTTTGAAATATTTATAATTTGAGGTGTCACTTGACTCATATTTCAATTTGAAAAAATCGATTATTTTGTGCCTTCGATGAAGTCAGTAACATTTACAAAAAAAACGTCAAAAAATAGTGTTCCTTGTCCTATTTAATGCTGTTTTTGAATTAAAAAAAATATATACTTATTAAAGAGTTAACGGGCGAGGGGGCACAATAATATGCTTACGGTAAATTTGTAAAATATTTTTAAAAATGTACAGTTTCTTGCTTTTTTGTGAATTTTTAAATTAATGTGAAACACAAAAAGGGACACAAAGTGTGTAGGTAGTATGTAACTGTATTTTAAATATGAAGAATTCCGACTGTTCAAGGATGGGGCTAAACCGTCAGAGTTACAGGGCCCGGTGAGACATGCGTTGCTGAACTTAATGGCAAACTAAGCTGACACGGCAGCATTACCAAGTGTCACTTGGCTTACGAAACATTGAGAAAGAAACAAAATATGTTAACATAGCTTTTTGAACAAAAACTCAAAATTGTTGATTCTAAAAAAAAATTAAATACGTAATTTTGATAATTTTTTGGGGTTTCCTTTGAATGCTTCATGTTGAAGTTTTATTTCTTGAATCGCCAGCTTTCGTTTTATTTCGAAAAAACTGTTTTGAGTGCTAGAACAGCAAATTTGTGTTTTATGTGACTAAAACACATTGTATTCCCTCTAATTCGTATTTGTTAAAATCGTTTTCCTTTCTGATTTTGAATATTATTAATTCGTATTTGGACATTTTTACTTTTACTGCCGCTTCAAATTCAGGATATGAAAAATGTATCAAAAACTGAAATAATATGAAAAAAATCTTTACATTTCGTCATGAATCATAAGCAACTTTTCGCAAATAATTAGCCAGATCACGTTAATCAGCTGATTTTCAACCAATCGAATTTATCTCTGATGATAGCCAGTCAAACTTATTGTTGGAAAATCATTTGATAAAAATCAATCTGATCTAGAATTGTTTATTTGAAAATCTTGTTCGATTCTAGCGTGTGCGATCATGTTCATTTCCTTTTGATAGAGGTTAATTGCGAATTTAATCATAAATCTTGCAATTTTTATTTAACAGAAAAATACATTTTCACAGTGTTTCATACGAAAAATCCACTTACCACATACTGATGGAAATATTCTCCATATTGTCGTCTGCACATTTCCCTTTGGCACCGGTTGCTTGAATATTCCCTCATATTGCATATTGTACTTGTAAATAATCTCGTTCTTCCCATTTTTTAATTTTTTACTCTCTTCATCCAGCTCTAAGCCGTTTGCCATGTTTAGGGTGCACGATTCTCTATTTTCTCCTTTTAATACGGAAACGAAGTCTTTTCCGCTCTGTTTGTTTAGTTTTTCTGAATGGTTCGCAGCCAAGGCTTGGTCTAGATGATGGTCAACTGCAAAATGATACTCAATGCTTATTGAAATGACTTTGAATAGAGTTGAACAAATTTTAAGAGCGCGTCTGTTTTGTTAATAAAGTATTGCGTGCTAAGGCTTAATTGATCGTTTGCAAACCGTCTATTAATTTACATTTTCATGTAATAAGCAACAGTATTGATAGACTGAAGAAATGAGGAGCAACAAAATGGTAACAAACCTCTATTGTTGACTTAATGTCTATATCATGATGTCCAAATCAGCGCAATTTAAAATTATTCTTTGTCCATTTTGAGGAAGATAATGGATTTCGGTTAGCGAGTAGAACGAGTTCGATACCCCAAATTTGTATGTTTTATCCTGATTCAACCTTCATATATAGAGGCAGGAAAGAACATACTCGAGTATGGTGAGAACAGTTTTTTTCCTTTGAGGTAAGACGATTTTGACTCGCGAGTCGTATGTGTTTGCTACCTCAAATTGGTATGATTTTTTCGGATTTAGGCTCATGTGTGATCCAAAGAAATAACGTATCAATGTAAATGGCTTAATACCTGTAGCCTGAATACCAAAGTAATAATGAGAAATGAAGGTGCTTGGATTGACTTGTGGTGAAATTAGAAACTGCTATGTAATGAAAGCCACAACCTTGATGGGTAACGGGTTATTACCAATAATTATTATTGTGTTATGTATAACTGTAACGTAATACTTTTTGTTTAGAATTTAAAGGTTTTTAAATTTATTGCAAATTAAATTCACCGTTTGCGGAACTGGCTGGGTTGGAATATTTATATAAAAAATTAAATTTTCATGGCTGACCTTCCGACATCAGGATTAGAGAAGATGCACTAATTAGGCAAAAATGAAGGAAAAATATTAACTAGAAAATTTTAAAAAAATTGGTTTAGCTTGAATTTACCTCATTTCTTATTATAATTATAGAGAGCTGGTAAAAAGTATTGAAACACGTTTATAACTTTTATAAACCTGATGTTTTTTAAAAATGCTTAAAAACATATAATTTTATTTAAAAAAAGGCATTTAGTGCATTATTTTCTATGTTAAAATTTTTCACTCTTCTCCAATTACCCCTATTAACTTAGTATTTTCAAATGGAAAGGTACTCATTGTGACATATCAAATAAAAGGTAATTTAATGAGGAATACAACGTTATACTCAGAACTAAAATTTGAACTACAGTTTCCTTAAAAAATAAAATTAGGAATAAAATAATGTAACACACTATTGCATCAAACAAAATTGAAATTCCTACAGTAAATATTCAAATTCTGCTCAGAAACAATTTAGTACACACGACGCTTCAGTCGTCCCTCGAACACTTTTATGCAATTATTTAGTGCTGCTTAGGTTGTTAATTCTGTTTAAATTTTAAGAAGTGAATCATCTAAATTTTGTGGTCTATTTTGTAAGCGGAACCTTTTAAGTGACCCCACGCAAAAATCGAGAGGTGTGAGATCTGGAGATCGTGGCGGCCATTCTGTTGCGCTTCTTCTACCGATTCATCTCCTAGGAAAATTCTCATCAAGATACTCTCTCACAGCCATAGTATAATGTGCTGGTGCACCATCTTATTGAAATCAAATATTATTAGCTACTTGTTCGTCGTTTTCTATTGGAAAAATTGCAGCGATTGATGAAACTTTTTCGTTTTGCAATAAATGTAAGTATGATGTGTTGTTTAAGTTTCCTTCAATGGAAAATGGACCGGTGGTCGATTATACCCATCCATACGTTGCATACAGAGTTTTCATCCAATGAGGATTGTCTGTAGATCAATAGCAATAGATCTGTTTAAACGAAATGTTGCTTCATCCAAAAATCAAGTTTTAGGAAAGAACCTATTTTCCTAAAAGCCTTTTTCTTGAATCAATTCACAAAATTCCATTCTGCAATCAAAATCTTCAGGTTAGTTCAGGTAGTTAGTGAAAGTTTGCATGGATGAATGTTTTCTCGTTTTAAAAGATTACTTACTGATTTTTGCAGATACATCAAAATTTCCTGTAAGTTTGATGGTAGACTACGTGGTGTCTTCATCGATAGATAAAACAATGTCTAGTGCTTTATTTCCACGAGTTGCTATTCGAGGTCATTCACATTTTGGGGCAGCTTCACTCTTTCAGGTTGTTGAAATTTTTTTTACTAATCCGAAAAACTACACTTCTAGCAACAGGTCAGTCTAGATATTTCTCATTAAATATGAGGCTCACCCCTTCGACTTTTTTGTTTTTTTTTGCGAACTTGATACCGTAAAAAAAATTAAAAAATTAATTAAAAAAAGCTTCAATTCTTGGCTTCTCAGATAAACGATCCATATTTTGAATATTTTAACTGTTGGTAGGTGCCTAACAACTGAATTCAGCTACTAACGAATTCTATGGAAACTAAAATAATTTCTATCTAAAAAATTGTTTACATTGAAGACGATTTGGAATTCAAAGTGCGATAACAATGGATTGTCTATCTAAGAAGATTAAAACTTTTAAACTTTTTTTTTTTTAAGACAACTGTAGGTTCAATTTTAGTTTCAAGTATGTCGTTGCATCCCTTATTGAATTAACTTTCATTTGATATAATACAACGCGTACCTTTCCATTTGAAAATAAAAAGTTAATAGGGGTAGCCGAAGAGGGATGAAAAATTTTTACATTGAAAATAATGCACTAAATATCTTTTTTAATATAAAATCGTTCGCGTTTAAACATTTTTAGGAAGTATCAGGTTTATGGAAGTTGTAAATATATACAGCCACGGAACTATCACCACCAAACATAATTCATCAACCCCCAGCATAAACACAATCACTATTGTTTTCAATAGAAATCATGCTACATTTAGATTTATTTTTATAAACGTGTGTGACGTAATTTCTTAAATCCAATTACGAACTTGGACACAGTTCTAATCTCGATAGTTCAGTGGAGTTCAAGTATTGTGACAACGACATGAAAATTGCAGGGGGCAATTAACAATGATAAATTAATGTTCTCTTAGACAATTGACACTAAACGTTTATGAGAATAGGAATTTAAACCAAAGTTTACAATTAAGCATTAGATTGATTTACTTATGAAGGTTTCATTAATAATGACGACTTGTCTGTGATTCCCCTTTTAAGTTTGTCCCTTAATCATTTTTAATTTTTTTAATTGTCACTATTGTGCTCATCCATTCGTTTCATGAAGTGGCTTCATGCAATCTAGTGTTTTTTTAAATAATGTTGTTTTGTGAGAATTACAAAAACCTGCCTGACAGTCAGTGAGAGGATGGGGGGAAGATTGCAATAATGGCCTACATAAGAAAAAAAAATACTTCGAGGTTCAAAACGAAGGGCTGAGGTTTCATTGATGGTCTATATACGGAGAAATATTGCCAAAAAACAATGTCATATTAAAAAAAATATATAAAAAAATATATTAAATTTAATTTCAAATTTGTAAATTTTTTCTTTAAACGTAAACAAGTATATATGTATGTGAAAATAATTCGGTACAAAACTAGCAGATTGCATTTTCATCTGAATCAGGTTTCAAACACTTGAAGAAAATCTGAATTAGAAATTTGGTTAAATATTTATCCTGTTCATTCTCTTTTTGCCTTTTAACTTCTTGTTTTGCACTTATAATTCTCTAATCCTTTTTGCTCCAGTTTTCCATCAATATCTTACACCTGTTAATAGAAAATATCGATTATTAAACAGATTAAAAATGAACAAATAGATCCATTTTAAAATGTTTTTAAAATTCCAGTTGATAAAGCACATCCGATTATGAATAATAAATATGAAAATGACGTCAATTTTGAAGAACGCGCTATTAACATCAAAATGATTATAACAGCGCATGTCTGGGATGGCAATGAAAAAATGCCGTTCTTCGCCACTGGATTTCTACAGGGTGGTGCGACCTCCTTTTTCGGCTACAAAATCACTTTTTTCACTTTACAGCGCTCCTGGCGGAGGCGTTGAAAGCCGCAATTATAAAATTAAAAATTTGATGAAATTCTTGTTACGTCCATGTATTTCTACAGGTAGAATCTAAACTAAAATATTGATACTTCGACTCTCTAAAAATAAGTTCTGCGCAAGATTTCGAGTTTAAAAAGCTCACTGTTTGGGTCCAAAAATAAAATCAAAATACGAAAAAAAAACATGAGAAGAGCGCAGCACGCAAAAGCATAATTATCGGTGTTCGGACTTCTTGCATGTTGTAAATCATTGCCCATCTCCCGTTGTAAATCACGGCCAAGGGAAGGAAACCCTTTGTTGGAAAGGAGACACATGGGTCCGCGTGTACCTTTTACAAGTGGACAACGGCTAGGAAACATCTGTGCTGCACATGGGGTGCAGATGACTAAGGATCAGGGAGAGAGGCAATGGTGACATACTGCAAGATCGCAGAACACCCTTGGCAAGTGATCAGAACGGGCGCACTTGATATCCCTCGGGGATTTTTTGTTATCACTGTCTTAGTTGTTATCTTCGTTACTTGTTAAAATAAATACGTTAAAATCCATCACAACTGAGCAGTTAATTCCTCACGCGCACGTGATTCACGACCTCTATTTACCACTGAGCATTTCGAGATGATATGAGGAGAGTCATCACTATATCTTACAATCAGGTTAAACATTCATTTTCATCCAACCTCAAGGGCACAATAATGTTTTTATGTTATTTTCTCTCAAATTCTTTACTAAAAAATTTCCTACAACTCAGTTCCAGATTATCTCTGTTTTTTGGACACGGAGGTTACACATAAAGAGTGATAGGTGTTCACATAGAAGGTTAAGCTACATAATAGTAGTTACCGTTCACAAAAGAATAAAACATAGTAAATCTTTCTAGTAGCTAATTGCCAGGTAGGTAATAACCGCGAGCTATATACATACATATAACCACATAGAATTTAGTTGTTCAAGAGGAAAGTAATCGAAAGCTGATTCCTTCGGGTCAACAGTCTATGCTTAAAAATGACCTCGAAAACGAAACCCTGATTTAAAAAAAAGTGGAAATAACGTAAATTTTCATTGTGGGTGTGTTATGGATTCCACAAATTCTCCTTCATCGTAAGATATCAAAAAACTTACCATGGAAGTCATAGATTACGGCAAAGATCACAAAAATACGGGGCATGCAGGGAGGCACCATGCGGTAGACTGAATACGTGCTGGGAATTGGGGCAACTAAAAGACAACTTTTTTCTTTTGGGTAATTTGGTATCCCCAAAATTCGAGTAGCGAAGGGTAGGTACTACCAACCACCCATATGTTTTCAATTCGTAAAACAAAGAAATTCAAGTTCTCTCTGTAAGGGGGACAAAGCTCATTGGCGAACGCCTGCTGATTTGGGAATTGCAAACCTTTTGAAGTTATTTAAAGATCAAAAAAATATACAAATATATTGTAAATGAAAAATCCCTTTGACTACCTGGTCCGGGAATCGATATTCCAGTATAATTTTCCGCGTAAAAGCGCAATATATTGAATGTGTAATCTCTTTATGTAAACAAATATGCTCACTTCCACGTATTAATTCGCTCCCATCCTTATACTAGTCAGTATTGATTCGTAGGTTCTTGAAGGCCCTTCACACAAATGGGAGAATCAACAAGATATTTTTAACTATACTTGGTATATTAAAAAAAAATCATTGAGAAAGTCTCGGACATTAACACTTGAGCAATCGTGAGCAAGAATGACTGAAAAATGCAAGTAGATGAAACAGTTTTACCAATTCCGGTAAAAGGAAGTACTTGATGAACTGTGAATTGTTCTTAAACTTCTTGCCTCCATTACTAAACGAATTCGTGATTATTTGACTCTCGAAGGGTTTTTTTTCCATATGTACTAAGGTATCTTACATGGGCCAATGCACGATTTTCGTCATCAATCTCCTTTTGATTACAAAAAAATAACCACCAACGAATTCAAATTACATTGTGAATCGCTAAGTAGGTACCAACAGTCGCACCGAGATACTAATCAAATGGCTTTCACTAGTGCTGATCTAATTATCAGATATATGGACTTAAGGTCGGAAGTTAATAAGGTTAAAAAATAAATTGAAATATTTCAACTTATCGATCAGTTTAATTAGATTTTCATTAAAAATTTGCTGAAATATTTATGGACTATTAATCTAACAGTATCATTTAAGTGATGTTGCTTCAATGAATTTTCTATTGTGGGTTTTAATCGTTGTCGTGAATAAGATAATTTATTCTAAATAGATGAATATATTACTGCAACTTTTAAGTGAAATCATCAAGTTTCTTCTTTTACATAAGTGAAGATATACAAGGTTTCCCGTATTAGACTGTGCATTTTAAAAGTTTAATAAAAATCTTCGAAGCAAAGTAAAAAATGTTTTATCAGACTAATGTACAGAGCATTTCAAATTAAACCCGCGCCATGAAGATCTCAAAAACTAGAGGAGATACAAAGAAGTTTAAATGGGAACAAAATTGCGTATTTTAGTACGTGACCAAATGCCGTTTTCAAAATTTAAACTTTCCTAGCACTTCCGGAAGTAGTCGAAAAAATTGTTTAATTGGAGATATCGTTAGTATTTGTTTAATGTTACTTAACAAGGAAACCCCAAAACCACAAACACATTTTTATTGCCACTTTTTCTTAGCTACATAATGACGTTTCCAGATTTGCCATCCTGCGTTTCGTCTTTCAGCTACTATCATCAACATTATCTTTTCTTATGGGCGTCACATGGGATTTTTCGGCAGAAAAGTGGTCGGATGGTAAATTTGAAAAAGTCACGGTTCACCTTAGAAAAAGCGACAATGAAAATATGCTTGTAGTTTTGAGTTTCCTTGGCAACTAATGCTAAAAAAATTAAAACAAATCCCCATTTTTAATTTTTTTCGGATATCATCGGAAATGCTCAGAAAATTCAAAATTTGAAAAGCGTATTTGGGCGAGCGCTAAATTACGTAATTTTGCCTCCATTTATATTACCTCGTATTTAGTCTAATTTCCGAGATCTTAATGGTGAGGGTCGAATTTGACATGCCCCGTATAGCTAGTTCTATTATTAATTTAGATAATTATTCGGTTTTAAAAAATCATGTTTTTTAAATTCCCTCCATCAACTTCAATGCAATTTCGAATTTTAAGTTCAAGACTTTGCAACATCCTGTAAAGTAGATCTCAATCTATTCTTGCAGTTTCATTTCGAATTCGCTCGTTTAGGTCCAGAATTGTTGCTACGCCGCACCAAACGACGATTTTTGGACTGTGAAGTTTTTCGATAAACTTTTTGCGAGAATTTTCACGCCAATGACGAACGAGCAGGGAAATTTTTAAAAATATAATTGTTATAGATCTACACATTTGGATAACTAATTTAAATCTTAACAGAATTGATGAATTTTTCTTTCCTGGATCAAGCGCAAGATGGAGATTTGCGTCTCCGAGTAATGCAACCTTTTGAACTTAAAATTCAAAATTGCATTGAAATTGATGATGGGCATTTAAAGGACATGATTTTTAGAAATTGATTAATCTAAATTAATAATAAATCCTATAGAATTAACTCCATATTAATCCAATAAAAGATTTTTTTTTACTTTGATTAGAAAGTTTTTAGTCGCTTTTAAGGTGCGTAGTTCAATATGCTGAACCCTGTACAAGGCCGGTTATAGCGCATTATAGAATAGCATCTAAACTTTTGCAGATGTCGCATTGGAATTGATGTAATGCTCATTACATTAGTATCCTGGCCATTATTCTAAATAATGTAAGTTATTGTAAATACAAAAAAGTAGCACTAACTTCTAAATGGAAAAATTTAGTTTCTATACACAACTGACGACGCAGAAATTCAATTACAGCACATCGTTGTAAATTATTTAATTTATTATAAATTTTCGACAATTCAGAATTATTATCGATGGACTCTTGCTACTGATTATGATCGTAGAAGTATCTTCCAAATTTGAAATAAATATCTCATGAAGTTTGGAAGCTAAAAGAACTTACCATTCTGCATCTCAGAAACGAAACATTTTCTTCATATGAATTTTTTAAGATATTTTTTGTCGTAATAAGCTCTTTAAAAAATATAGACTTAATAGTCCTTTGACTAAAGGCTATTAACTCACGTTTCTGTAATTTTAAGGTGAAAAATTGCCTTAGACACATATGGTTTCGATTAAATTTATTGGTAAATTTTCCTGCAACAATTAGGATACACGAGGAATTCTATTCAACAATTTTGTTCGATGAAAGGCTCAAAGAACAGGGAAAATGAATTTTGATGAAAAGAGTAATTGTATTTTTTTACATTAATTATATAAATGCTAACACACGACTGGCTACTAATTTACCTATCAGAAGAAGGTTAAATGGGGTCTTAAAATGAACTGTTAAAACTATAACGCACCACTTAATTCATCATTTTATTTTTTCTTTGATCGATTACACAGGAATTAACATTTAAGGAATTAATTAAACACGCTACTGATACGATTTATAGAAAATGGACTTTTTAATTTGCATACTGGCGTCAGAATCTGAAATTCAAATTCAGGTTTAGTTGATCAATTCACACGTGCTTTAACCAACTAGTTGCTTAAAAAGCGGATTTTGTTTGGCGAATAAATTGATTCTTAGAATGTGAAGAGCTCGTTTATTATTGTGATTTATTATTATAGAAGTTATGATGAATAACACATCACTAACAATGGCAAATTTGAATGATGAAGCCGATCGCACACAAATCTATGAATGATGACTGACAAATTCTCTCTCGAGTTTCAATTACTTGGACTCCAGATAAATAGCAAATTGGCCAGAGAATGTGATTTTAAGTCTTACCCTTTGAAATCCTCTGTGCCCCCATGAAAACTCAATCACTGCATTTGGGCTTTAAACAACACCATGCAAATTACCATCGCACTTATGTATACCTGAGGTGCTCGAATTGCTGATGGTGGAGTGAAACTGCGACTAAACAACTTTACCAAAGTACGAAATACATAATGACTATCAATCATTCGCTTGTATAGTTTTTAAGAAGTGAAATTAAGTTTAAAGGCGCGTCCCCATTACCGCTTTTACCATAGAACATCATACAAAGTAAATTTTTTAGGAGCCTTTTCTCCCTACTGTTGATAATTTTTTTTTTATTTTTCGACGAATTTCAGTCTCCATTATGCGAAAAAAAATTATTTAAGGTTTGTACAAATTAAAAAATAATTGGGTACTTACGTGTGCTGTTTCCACCGAGGCAGACTAATGTGCAACTATTGCGAAATCTTCCATTTTAAACTAAATCAGCTTTTTGCAGATCGATTTATAAATTGCGTATTATGTCAGATAAGCACTTTTTTAAATAAATTGTTATGTGGCAATTATCCTCCTGCCTAGGGAGAATGGCGTTCATTTGATTAAGCAGGAAAGCAACTCGTCATCGCTGAATCTGAATGCTGGACGGTTAATAGGGGTTGAAACTCAAGAAGAAGTCTTTTGGAGCCTGATTATACAGCAGGAAAAAATTATAAGGGATGTTTGCTATCGGATAAAAATAAGGGCATTATTGCATGTGCGTCATCAGCGATCAGCTGCGTAGAGTGGCAAATCCGTAGTAGATCTTAGGAGAAGCAGTATTTCAGGACTTAATAATAATAAACTGAATAATACATAGCAGCGGGAAAAGCAATATTAAACAAGAAAAAAAAAATGAATTTACCTTGAACTCCGTAGAGAAATTTACTAATCTAACAAATCCTACTCCTCATCACCTTGCGTTAACTTGCACGGGCCCATACTTGGGAAAAACTGCGGTTCATTGAATTAAACTACCGAAATACTATCAGAAGAGAGGCGCGAAAACTACTTATATCTGCACTAAACTACTCAATACTTAGATTCTATTAGTAGAGGTCCAATAATTTATTTTATAAATAATAAAATTGTTATTAATGTTTATTAAAAGAGCCGCAGAACATAAAGGAGTGCGATTAGTCGAGCCGCATGGAATCTCCAAGTATTTCTATTTTTGATTTTAGATCTTTTGATTACAATGAGTAATTTAATCAATATTGCTTATTAAAGGAAGTTCAATGTAAAGCAACATTTAAACGTATTGAGTGTTTAAAAAAAATGGCTTAATCAACGCATCACGTTCGCGATTTATAAACAGTTTTTTTTATGATCACTCGCTGTAATATACTTACGAATGCAGTTTTTAGCGCAATTGAAAAAATCACATAATGACAAAAAAAAAAAAAACAAACAAATTAAATTAATTAATTAATTACACATTATACATCACGGTTCAAAATTCAATAAAATGGGTATCTAATATTCGCTAATATTTTTATTCTAATGAGCGTAGCTAATATTGGAACATAGTCGCCCGTTATTTAGTTTATTTTGTTACACTCTCGACTTTTACCTATTGAAATTTGTCCCCTAAAGCAGATCCGGTTATATGAGTTTTCTATAATTTGCTCACTAAACTTTCTGCTCTGCTTAATTAGGTTTTAATTTGAAAGGGAAAATCTTCAAAGGTACTTTATTAGCGAAGCAATTAAGTTTATTCGTATTAGCGTTTAATAGTACCATTGTGCTTTAAGTTCGGCAACACGAAGGTTCAGGAACAGTTGCGGATTACATTAGCTGAGCGTAAACTACCGTCATTTAACCGGACTTGAGTAACACAACGTTTTGTGAATTTTTCTATGTGCCACAGGTGGTCCACGACGTCTATATTCCACGATTGCTCTCAGGTCCCACGGGTGCCACAAGAGTATTTCATTACTTGTTTTATTCCATTCCTTATTTTATTTTAATATACAATATATTGAATATGACTTTCACATCGAGCTAAGACAATATGGCCCATTTAACTCTGTCGTGATATTAAATTCGTTTATAAGTCCTCATACAAATACTTCAGATATGGCTCTATAAAAAATTATTCAATATTCCTCCGCAGTTTCTTCTCATAATAATAATTATTTTCGAGAGCTTTTCCAAAAAATCAATGCATATTCACTACATTAATGTTTACTGTATTATCACAAAAGTTAGAAGATTCTTGTAAAAAAATCCAGATGAAGATATAATCAGAAGTACCAAGACCAAGGCTAAATAGGTTGTATTTTGTATTAAATACTTGCATAATGAATGCCTGTACATTCGTTCCATAACTCAGTTAATAAATACGACCAGCAATAACAAAGGATACATTTTGTAACTAGTTAGCGCTGTATGTTCCGCTGTAGGCGAAACTCCTAATATTAGATTCGAATCTTCAATTATTTATGAATATTATTATTAAACTGCATTTTTAATTGAACTGTTGTTTTATTGTTTTTATACAGGGTGTTTTATTATAGCACGGCACTATTTGAGCTATGTATTCGCTGGCATAAAATAAGGAGAGAACTTCATGAAAGTATGTATCCGATATGAATCAGTAATGGAGTTACATAGTTAAAAGTAAAAAAAAAGGTTTTTATTTTATTGTGCTTCATTTACTGCAAATAGGATTTTAAAATTTTATATGCATATCAGGTAACAGGTGTTGCTTAATAAGAGAGTAGATTTCCTCTAACTACTATTCAGGGTGGTGTATTTTCTGAGACCTAGGTATATGAAATGTTTCTAAACGTTTGCGTGTACGCCACTGGTGTATGTTAATATTTTTCTTAGGATCTCCAATCTATAACCTAAATTTTATATCTCTTGACTTTCGGTTGAATTTCGCTTTGTTTTGTCCTAAATTAATTTATATATAAATTCAATTAAATCTACAGATCTCACGATATTTCAGAATTGCACAACACTACTTGAGGTATGTATTTTTTAGTACAAAATAACTATGAAAATTCATAAAAGCACAAGTCTTAAGTTTATGCCTTATCGGGGTACTGGGACATAAAGATATATTTTTTTATTAAATATTGTTTCATTATTTTTTATATCATTTGTCAAACACACACCAGTGGCGTTTGAGCATATTTTTCTAAAGGGTTTTATGTACCAACATTTCAGAAAGCACACTATCCTGTAGAGTAGTTAGAGGTAATTTACTCTCGTATTAAACAGTACTTATTACTTAATACGCATATAAAATTTGAAAACTCTATTAACGATAGATGAAACACAATAGAATAAAAACCCAAGTTATTTTTACTTTTAATACTGTGTAACTCCGCTGCTGATCGAAATAGGATACGTGTTTATATGACATTTTTTTCTTATTTTGTACCAGAAAATACATAACTCCAATAATATCGTACAATAATGAAATATCTGCATACAGATTTTATTCACCATAGTGTCAAGAATAATTATAAATTTCTTGCTGGTATAAGATTGAATGGATGAAAAATTAAAATTATGATAGATATGACGAGTATTCCCTCTGGCTTTTGAATTTATCTTAAAGTTTAGTGAGATCCTGGAGAAATAAATTCCATCAGACTTTAATTAATGTGAATCCGTTCTTTCAATCCTACGTAAGAAATTTGACTTTTAATTAAAACGTCCAGATTAAAAGCAAAGACACCTGTTGACCTCCTTACCTTTCGATACACTGCTGGTTAAGAAGGAAAATAATAAACAATGAAATATGTAATTCTTTAATGAAAATATCATATTTAAACATTTTTAAGTAATAAGATACATAATTGCCTGTTACAGGGAAATTCTTATTCGCCACACTATCAAGAAGAATGATGCAATTACTTTGGTAATCCAAAACTGGTTTGCTGGTGAGAGACTGAAGAAATAAGCTCTCTTCTTATGAAGAAAAGTAAAGGATGGCATTGAAGAAAAAAGCATAACAGCGTAAAGCCATAAGACTATTTTGTGTCGAAGATATGGACGGGCTATTTTTAAGACATAACCAATCCCGTATATCTTTCTGTTTACCACACCCCACACCAAACTTTATTTAGGATTATCGCCAACACTTTTTACAGTTTTAATGATAAAATCGAGCACACTGAATACTAGAAAATCTCTATATTAGTCATGGGTGGTAAACAGGAAACAAATGGGTATTTTGGATTTGTTTATTACTGGATCAGTGCCAAATATTATTTTATAGCATATCGTTTATAGGCTGGGAAATAAACTGGATAAATGCTTTTTGCTTTCTCATTATTATACATCTTTTCTGAGTGACCGTTGGTCAATAACAGAGATTTGGGTGTTCTAAATTGTTAATTGATTGTCTATCTACGTCTGTGTCACACCTAGTGGTGGGTAAGTTGCTTTTGAGAGTACCCATTTCTTATAATTAGTATTTAGGAAGAAATTGAAACAAAACAAAATTTTTAAAAATTCTATGAAACGTTCAAAAACTTGAATTCATCAATATTCGTGCCGCCAACTGCGTAAAACTTATAAAAGTGAATAAAGTAAAGAATATTATCGATTTATTAGTTTTTCCGTAACAATGACTTAACCGGAGCTAAAACCACAATACGTTTTTGTTTCTTTATTTTGTTTCTGTTAACTTAAACCCCTAATGAGTGATCGGTGACCTATATTAGAGCATTGCGTGTAATCTTCAAAGCAAGACTTAAATTATTATATATACTTGAACCTTTTTGTTAGGGTAGTCGTCTACAGTTTGTCCGGTCAGGGTTGCTTCGACCAGCGTCGTATTTACCATTTTCACATTTATTTCACTTGGGTAGCTGCCTCCGTATATAAAAAAATGTGATATATTCCCTCAAAAGAATCTCCTTAAACAAAAAGTATGGTTCAATGATATGTAGCGATCTTAACCCTCGAAGTAGTTATTTCTGTTGAATGGTGGTTGAAGAGCGCCAAGAAGCACGAAGCCGAGGTCACGACCTGGTTTGGGTTTTTGCGTTCACTGCAATATGGGATATTGAGTTTGCCTGATCTTCGGTTAAGATCATTGGAGTTCATAGAATTTCATTTATTTCATAACGGAAAAAGTTTGAGAACTTATGCTTTTTCCCCAAACTGAACGAAATTAAACTGTATAGATCGACTAAGGTATAAATGCAAAAACTGTTTACATCATCATTATCATCATCCATCATACCAGGTGGCAGATCATCAGATATCTTACAGGAAAGTATTTGACTTGTTTGCTGCTAATACTTGAGACCACCAGCACATTTTAATGTATTCCTTCAGAGTGGTGATATGATCCATCATAGCTTTGACAAACATTGACATAACAACGATTTAATAAGGAGAGAAAACTGCGTCTCAACTCTTGTATCCATCAATGAACGCTTAGAACATCAGAGAGAGGGCGAGAATTACCTTGAATTCCACACTAACTTAAATTAACGTTGTTAACTTGCGTTAACTGGAATTGGCCTAAACCAACCTGAACTACAAATCAAACTAATAAAAACTTTAAAAGCATAATTTCCAGTTGTTTTTTTTTCTAATTAAAAAAATACGAAGCCGGTCCTGTTCATCCGCCTCGTAATGATACTCGTACCGTAACTACATTCAGCTATTATATCAACGATGATGTTTATGAGTATTTAAACAATATCTGTTATCTCAGATACTTCGGTGCCGAATTGAATCGAATTGATCTCTTAATGGACAACTTGGAAATTTGCTGTATAGTAAATAACTTCTCTGCGTGTTCTGTCCTTGTTTCAGTTAACTTTAACTTAGTTACGGTTGAGGGGCCCGAGGTATAGCGGGAAACACTTTCGAAAGAGAGTCCAGTGTATATTAAGATTGTTTGTGTCTGTGCCGAGAGAGCTCTATATTGGATTGCTTTAGAGGGAACAGAGCGGAGAAGGTGAGGTCATGGTTTATTTTTTTTAATTTGTGAGGGACATTTTGATCATATCATTTATTCACGTTAAAGTCGCTCGAGAGCAGGCAATTGGGTCAATTTAGGCAGATCTATGCCATGAATTTTTTAAGTTCGAGTTAAGAAATACTTGAAACAATCCCTGTCTGAAATAGGATTGGCCCTACTAAGACACTGCCTTAACATTCCACATCAAAAGTTTTTTTATTGAACTTCACTTAATTCCCTGTAATAGTCTTGATCTCCCTATTTTTCCCACTCATACTGACGTTTTAATACACACCTGGCGCTTTTAGATAAATTTAACAAGCACGTATCTTGAAATCGAGAAAATCTACAAAAAAGGTGCAAATAAAGTCTTTATTTGGGGGCTCACCTTTTCATGCCAGTAATTTTTTTCAAGGTCACCTTCCCCTGTCATTTGGGATCAACTTCTTTTTTCAAATTAAAAACTCAATTTTTTTTTTAGATTCAAATTTTTTGTTGACAGTAAAACTATTTTTTCCTTGAAATATTTTGCTAAAAATAATATAATTCATAATAATACTAGATACTAAACAAAAATAAAATCAATTAAAATGTAAATTTCCTCTCAAATTTGATATTTTCGAGTGGATCAAGTTTCACAGTCCACGGTCAAGTCAATCGCCACAACATGCATTATTGGTCGATTTAGAATGCGCATTGGTTGCGTGAAGTGGAAATAGTGCGACCATAGACTTTCAATGTTTAGTGCGGTATTTTAGATAGAAGTCTGATTGGACGATACTTCATTGATGGAAACTTTAATCTAGAAGAGTATCGGAATTTTTTGCTGGGAGATTTGCCACACCTTGAAGCCTGCCCTGTTCATTATGCCAGAAATGCCAGAAAATTTTTAAATGAATATTTCCCGCAAAGGTGGATTGGACATGGTAGTGCGGTTAACTGGCCAACATGATCACCAGGTTTGACTTTATGAAAATTCAGATCGGAATCGCTTGTCGAAACACCACATCTGAAATGCTAGAAAATATCGCAAAATAACTTCAAAACAGAATTGTCAACTGCCTTGAACAGCAGAGGCACTGTTTCGAACGTTTTTCAACCAATTTTTACAATAAAGTAAATTTTACTAGTTAACAAATAAAATTTCTCAAATACTTTGATAGAGCTTACTAAAGCATCAAGTTTGTATTTGGTACTATTACGAATGTTATCACTTTCAGCAGAAAATGTTTCAAGTACAAACATTTTTTCTGCCAAAAAGGTATTCGAATTTCCAAAGAAAGTTATGTGTTCCATTTGGAAAAATGGAAGTCGACACCAAGCGACAGGTGCAGATGACCTTGGAAAAATTGACAGCTTGAAAAGTTGAGCCCCCGATAATGAAAAAAGACTTTATTCGAACATTTTTTTGTAGATCTTCTGGATCTCAAGACATTTGCTTTTCCTATTTACCTAGAATCAACCGTATAGGCGTATTAGTGAGAAGTCTCTGTTACTCTTTTTAATAACTCTCATTAAAAAAAGCAAACGATCATCAGTGCTTCAGTTGGGCAATGCTTTACTTTTTTTGAATCCGAAGCTGATAGTGTAAAAATTATAGAACTAGGTCGAAAAACTTTGTTATTAAATATACCCATAAGGTAATCAGTAGCTCACCACCCCTCCTGTTTACTTTTTACTGCGGTGAACGTAATGAGAATCAAATCCTGGAGAATTCTCCTCAACAATTGCTCAGGACGTCCAATGGACGCGACTGAATTCTATGCATCTATTATCCGGCACGTGGAACTCCATAAGGGGTGCAAGTCCTCGCAAGTGGTCTAATGGGTGATTTTGGGTGGTGATTCTTGATTTACTGAGATACGCGTTACAATTCCTTAAACAAAAGTTTGAAACAAATTCTGTTAACATTAAACTCGCGCAAGTCCTATACAGGGTGTTTCCTAACTACGTGTAAAAAATTTAAAGGCGAATTCTCGACTGATTTTGAGTCAAAAATGTCTAATAAACATATGTCCGCAAATGCCTTGTTTCCAAGATACAGGGTGTTGACTGAAAGACCTTGAAAAAGGTTTTAAAGGTTTCTAAAGGTTTGCTGGTATTTACTAACTTGTTTATTGTTAGTTTTTTTGCTACTTCCACTACTATAAACACGATAGTCAGTGTTATTTTGGTGTTTTACTCTCTAAAGTGAAAGAATTTAGTTCTGTGTCCCAAAAATCAGATTATACCTCAGTTTTGCAAAATTTTTCAAATGCCTAATTACACTAATCAAGAAATGGCCAATATGGTTTTTGTTTACGGCCTTGCTGATGGTAAGTGTTTGGCAGCGAGGCGCATTTACATGGAAAGGTTTCCAAACCACCAAGCTCCCAACCACCAAACCTTTAAAAACCTCTTTCAACGTCTTTCAGGCAACACCCTTGGAAACAAGTCATTTGCGGACATATGTTTATTAGACATTTTTGACTCAAAATCAGTCGAGGATTACACCTTTAAATTTTTTACACGTAGTTAGGAAACACCCTGTATAGCGATTTATCAGTAAAGGGCGAGAGAAACTGTAAGATTAACAACTTTCCCTCGTTAGCAGCGTAATTATTTATTTATACATACATTAAGCCTTAAAATTTTTTTTCTATTTTTATTTTTCGTTTCTTTGATTTGATCTTTATTTATATTTATTTATTTTAATTTTAAAGCATTTCCGCCCGTCGCATGGGTATGTCATTGGTCCGTTTAAGCTTTCAAGCCAACAAAAACAATTTAAATACTGAAAAACGAGTTATTTTATTCTTCAGACGGTTAACTGGAATCAGTGATTTGGGTTATAATGTGATCATAATTGAGGCTTATTGGCGTGATCGCATAAAGGTCTCTCTCCATCTATTTCACGACCTTAAAAATAAGTGTTTACGTCCGAAATGCAGAAGTACGTGTAGGCTGCTTAATGATAATTATTAATAAAATCGCCTAGACGGTCCCAACAACATCAAACTACCGTTAGCAGCTAAAGGTAGTTCTCTTTAATCCATTTGACGCTAATATTGGATAATTTACAGATTTACATCAACTCTATCAGGCTTAACCCAAATATTGGCCAGGACATTACTCTATTCATTTAACTAACTCCTCTATTTCCTTAATTAAATTCGTAATGCTTTTCTCAATAGACGTTCACTAATTGTAACCGACATAGCTCAATTCATCGGACGTAGACAGGCAGACGTTGGGTCGGTTTCCTTCGTAATCCAGGTAGTAAAATCTATAGGTTTTAATCGGAGGTGAGCCCTTCAAGGAGTCATCAAACAGCTTCGAATATCAGGTTAATCCTTATTCAAATTATGCTAAAATATTGGGATTTGTTAAAATAGAAATTGATTCTGACCACCGCATCACGTGATCTCTGCATAGAGTCCAATACAATAAATCAATGATATTTCATTAGATTTGAGAAAAAGTAGCGATTTACTTTTTTTGAAATAACTTTACATGCCTTTTTGGGCCGCTTTGTGGCGATGTGCATTTAAAAACGGAAAATTAACTTTTTTTTTAATTTATGTTCTCTTGTAAAATCGATTCGTAATAGGCTTTTGTCGAACGGGTCCTGGAGAATCCAATAACTAAATAAATTACTACGAAGTCTGCAGATATTGCGGTCTCACTTTGTTCATCTTACACAATTTAACGGTTCGTTATAGCAACCTTCTCCTCGCAAGTTTGCAGAGTACATCAAACATAGAAATGTATTAATATTGGCTTTCATAACCGTTTTTGGCCAGGGACAGACTGAGACTGACAAGTACGCTTTCAAGACCATTCTTTATTGACTTTGTATAAGACGAGGTACTAAAACTCCCTTACTAACTGATTACTAATTTGATAACTTCCATTTCACACGCTGGAATGTTATATAGGGCGTCCCATAGCTAGATGCCAGTTTTTAAACAGTGTAATATACTAGCTAAAATAATACTAAGTTGGTAAACAAACATGTGTCCTGAGGTGTTGCCTAACGTAGGTACGATCCCTTGAAGGGGGTCTCGACGAGATTATTTTCGTTAAAATTACTCCTAAATTACTTAATTAAGAAATGTTTATGTTCGCACAATTTTGACGTGCTCAATCCAAAAATATGATCAAAACAGTTAACTATGAGTCATATACCTGTCATCGAGAGGATTTGCGTTACAAAAACGGCCATATTTTTCTAGTGGATGAGAATTTTATATTTCTTTGCTAAAAATATGTAAATCCAGAG
The DNA here is from genome assembly GCF_040115645.1 of Euwallacea fornicatus. Lineage (NCBI taxonomy): Eukaryota > Metazoa > Arthropoda > Insecta > Coleoptera > Curculionidae > Euwallacea > Euwallacea fornicatus. The sequence goes on along the minus strand of NC_089567.1, from coordinate 1,249,834 downwards.
TTTTATTATCAAAAAATGTGCTCTTGAACAATATCTCTGTCACTGTTTCTGAGAAAAATGCAATTTAACATTCTGCATGCGTTTCATGTTATTTTTAGTAAAACACTGAAGTAGGCTTTGAAACAAAAGCTAGTTGTGTAATGTTTGACAGTTTGATATTTTTACTAATTAGTTAAGTAACCTTCACTTGTCAAAATTTAATTTTGAGTGAATTTTGCTTCAACATTTACTTACATAAGTGGTTTCGTTAGTATTCTCTTAGATAACTACAGTTTAATAAAAATATTCGACAAAAATAACTGATTAATACATAAAAATATCGAACTGTCAAATATTAAGCAACTAGCTTTTGTTTCAAAGCCTACCTCAGTAATTTACTGAAAATAATAGAAAATTTATGCAGAATATTAATTTGCATTTTTCTCGAAAACGGTGAAAGTTAGAGATATTATTCAAAAGTACTTCTTTTGAGTAAAAATTCTAGAAGTACGTATTTTTAGCAAAAAATATAAAATTCGCATCTACTAAAAAAATACGGCTCCGACACAAACCCTCTCTGTGAAGGGTCTATGATTCACAGTTAGCTATTTTGATCAGATGTATGGAATGAGCACGTCGAAATTGTGAGAAAACCTAAATTTTGTACATTAATAAATAATTTTATACGTTAAGTACTTTTGGAGTTGTTTAGCAAAAATAATTTCATTATCACCCCATTCAAGGAACCATATTTCTGTTAGGGGGCACATGTTTATTTACCAACTTGGTACTATTTTTGCACGTACATTTCGTTGTTTAAGGGTCACTGTCTAATTATGAGACACCCTGTACAAGGTGACTCTAAACGTAGTGCCATAAATTCGACTACGTATTTTAGGTCTCAAAATATGACGAAAACTTGGTATAAACATATACCGTAAATCTCTTCGTGTTCGATATACAAGGTGAAAGGTTGGTTTCTCAGAATGATGTTTTATTACTATTTTTTAACTGCTTCAAGATACATAAATGAAATTCTGCTCTTTATTATTTTTATATTCTCTCTGAATCTGTATAAAAAAAGCCAAATATTTCAAGGGGAGGCAATGGAAGGGGGTAGTGTCTAAAATGTACCTAAACCTTTTTGTATTTCACTTTATTGAAGATTTTATAGGAAAAATATTAAATTTGAAGATATTTATATAAAAAAGGTATTCTTATTCAAAGTCAAAATCGCTAACAGTTTTTCAGAAAATTGGCTTTTAACGAAATGGTGGATATTGTGTTTTATTAGATAAATATTAGATTTAAAATTCAGTTATTTAATAAAACCTAGTATCTACCGATTTGTTAAATCTCAATTTTCTCGCAGGGTTTGGGAGATTTTGACTTCTAACAAAAGTAGCTTTTTTATCTAAAAATCCTAGAATTTTAGATTTTCCTATAAAATTGTCAATAAAGTTAAGTAGAAAAATGTTTAGGTACTTTTTAAGCACTACACCCCCCTCCCCTTGATTACCAGCCCTTGAAAAAAAATCACGGTTTCTATATAGAGATTCAGAGAGGGCACAGAGAAGTATAATAAAGCACAATGTTCAATGAAATGTTATTAATTACGACTGTTTTTAAGACGTTACTTTGCATGTACAACTTATAGTAAGTCAGTAGTTTTAAAGGCATTCTGGACGACAAGTTAGCAACAGATTCAAAAGTATATAATGAGCCTGCAAGCCTAAACTAATTTCTGGCTTAAAACTATATGTTCTTCTCCAATAACTGTCCAAATTGGCCAGATTTCAGAGGGCATTGGCGTGTTAAAGTGGTGGCCATTTTCGTTACTCTGTACAAGAATTTTAACTGGTTTTAGTGCAACTCATTATGAATTTAATCAATAAATAATAAAAACTTAAATAAAATTAAAATTAAAGCTCGGCAAATAATTAACAAAATTTTCCTACTTTCTTAACCCTTTTCCACCCCCTTAACCGCATTCTTCCTTTTTAACCCTAAAACTGGTGCAAACTAAGATAAACAGGTTGATGCTAATTTTGCAACATTGTGTAATAGCTGACTCGAATCTTTTTCGGAATAATCTGCTTCAGTAATTACCAGGAACTCGTGAATTCTGTGGTTTTACCTTGCTCGATTTCATAGACATCAATAACTTATATACAGGGTGTCTCAAAATGAAAAAAAAAACCTCTTCGGATATTCCTTATACTGTTGTGTTTGGAGGAATTTCCCGAACCATCTCGATGGGTTTTTCTTCGGGGACATATTTTGATGTACCCTTGACGCGTGAATAAGCAACCCCCTAAGAAGGGGTGTTACAACCC